>NC_071523.1:20316558-20633117 GCF_027887155.1 Malaclemys terrapin pileata
TTAGTTAGAGTCTCTTGCTTGCAAGTACTAATTAGAAACGTAGGCACGTGTTATTGATTGAGCATGGAAACAGACCATTTTTGTTCATGATAGCTACAAGGGGGTCATGACACATTCATTGATGGAACGTGTCTATGATAACAACACATGAATATGGTTTTATTTATAAGGTAAGGCCACTGAAGATCAGGAAGGGGTTCACACTCATCTTCAGAAAATGAATGTCATTGCCATGTCTTTTGTATCATCGGAGAATACAGAGACATAAAATACTGAGCATATAATTGTTATGCCTTTTTCTTATACAGCACTTTTCATCAGTAGATCTCAAAGCACTACACAGCTTTTCACACATTTATCCTCACAACGCCCCGTGAGGTAGGGCAGTGCTATTATCCCCATTGTACAGATGGGAAACTGAGGCAGAGAGAGGCTAAGTGACTTGTCCAAGGTCACACAGGAAGCCCCTGGCAGAGCAGGGAATTGAATCTAGGTCTCCCACATCCAAGGCCCTAACCATTGGACCATCCTTCCCCTCTCAAGGAAGTGGTGATGACTGCGGAAGCCAAAGAATGAATCTTTAGATTGGCATGTAGAGAGTGACAGAGACCTGAGACAAGCTTAGCACAACTTCTAGGGCCTCAGCCAGGGAGAGGTTCCTTTGGTCCCATTTTGGACCCCAAAAAGAGCTGAGAGAGGGTTGCAAGGATACTGTATCGGGGGGGGGGGGAGGTTGCAGTACTGCTACCCTGACTTCTCCGCTGCTGCTGGTGGCGGCGCTGCCTTCAGAGCTGAGCAGCTGGAGAGCGGCAGCTGGTGGCTGGGAGCCCAGCTCTGAAGGCAGAGCCACCGCCAGTAGCAGCACAGAAGTAAGGATGGCATGGCATGGTGTTGCCACCCTTAGTTCTGTGCTGCTGCCTACAGAGCTGGGCCCTCAGTCAGCAGCCACCACTGTCCATCCGCCCAGCTCTGAAGGCAGCAGCGCAGAAATAACAGTGGCAAGGTACGGTATTGCCACACTTACTTCTGCGCTGCTGCTGGCGTGGTGTTGCCTTTAGAGCTGGTCACCTGGCCAACAGCCGCCGCTCTGCGGGCGCCCAGCTCTACAGTCAGTGCAGAAGTAAGGGTGGGTGTACCATGACCCCCCTAAACTAACCTTGTGACCCCCCCCTCCAACTCCCTTTTGGGTCAAAACCCTCAATTTGAGAAACACTGGTCTCCCCTGTGAAATCTGTATAGTATAGGGTAAAAGCACACAAAAGACCAGATTTCATGGTGGGAGATCAGATTTCACCATCCGTGATGTGTTTCTCATGGCCGTGAATTTGGTAGGGTCCTAGGCATGAGCAAGTGCTTGATATTCCTGTATATTGGGACGAGTGTCATGCAGAATTAGAGCTTACTGGGCAGCAACAGTAGACATCACATTTTTGGATTCCGCACCAGCCTGCTGGAACCTCCTGTGTCCCTCAAGCTGGGAGTGCTAACTCAAGGTCGTGATGCTGTCCTGGTAACTCACCGTGGAAATAAGTCAGAAAGTCAATTTGATTTGGAACAGATTTTGAAATCAGTTCTGAAGAGGCAGAGATGCCCTTTGCCTCCACTCCTCTGCTTGGCTAAACTAGCTGGTTTCTGACACCAATCGCTGGTGGTGTTTTTCATGTCCTCTGTCCCCCAACAGAAAGGACGTGTAGACAGATTCTTTTCCAAGGAGGATGAGGTAGTGGGGCCTCATCTTGCACGTGTGATTTCATGCTGCCCAGCATGTGTTCTCTATTATTGACTAGAGCTTGCTGGGAAGGGCATGAGTCACTGGCCACCCCCAGCCCTTGAAGTCTCAGACCGCCTTAGGTTCTGTGTTCCTGGAAGCACCTCTCCCATGGAAGCAAGGGGCGAAGCACCATTTGATGAGCTTCTCATTAGAGAGATTATTCTGCTCCCCTGAAGAATTTCTCCTTGAATGGGAATGAGGACTGTCCCCCCGGGAACTGGGGCTGCCCTTGTAGACACGTGGAAATCAAAGATTGTCACACCCAGGCCTGCCATTTACCACCTCATCTCAGAACCAAAAGAGCCCCAACTCATCCACAGACTGTGACAGAGGCAGCAGCCCTGGCTTCCCAGCAGCAAGGCTGGGGACAATTAGGGTTTTCCTGCTAGAGGCCCCGTGCACAGATGGGATCCAATTACCATTTTGATTCTCTTATGGATACATGACATTTCCCTTAATAATAGGCTGGAGTCAGCCTCTAGCTGGACCGACATCCCAGGTATTCTGCTCCCTGAGCCCTGCTTTTGACAACCTGTCCCTTAGCCCAGCTGTGCTCTGCCTTTTCTGCCTTCACTTCTTCCATCAGAGAAGCCACTAGAATACAACAGGGAGTGAGAAATGGCCTGTCCAGGAGTGTTTGCTATGTAGAAAGGGTTGGGGAGTCAAATCAGAATATTAAACTTTGCTTTCCTATAGCAACTTCATTGGAGGAACTCAAAGCACTTTGCGTGTATTCAGCACGCAAGAGTGTGATCCTCCTGATTTTGCAGATGGAGAAAACGAGGCAAGGGAAGCTTTAACTGTCTCTCTCAAGGTCACCCAGCAAGCCAAGGACAGAGTGTTAAATCCGAGTTCTACTCCCAGCTCTGTCACTGGCTCAGTGTGAGTTCTTGGGCAAGTCCCTTAACTTCTCTGCCTTTGCTTTCCCATCAGGACGATGGACATTGTAATACCTGCCTGTGACAGGGTGGGAAGGTCTGTATCAAACTGCAAACGCCATCTAGTTTTGTGCACACCATTTTGTTTCCACTTTGTATTGCAACCTTCATTCTGGAGCGTGACCTTCCTGTTTTATTGCAACCTCCAGTGTGGATTAGAGCATCCACTTAGTTGTTCGGTGGGGTGTCAAGCCCCTACAACAGTCTGAGAAGCCAGCACAGAGTAATCTAGGGCCATCAACTCAGATTAACTCTCATTTACTGGCTCGTCCACAGAAACCTGGCTGAGGGGCAGGGCTGAAGTTCCTCAGGGACATGGCCCAAAGGGGTCAGAGCATATATATAAGGGGAAGTTCCTTCTGTGGGGCGGAGTGGGGGGAACAGGCCACTGTGACATGCAAGAAGACCAGGCTAAGGCAGGCAGGAGCCTAACCCTAACCGTCACCGGACTGATGAGCATGGAGTTACACTTTTGTTAAGAGTAAAGTGCCTGTGGTTAAGAAATCCCTTTGCTAGCCCTCTCTCCCTTGCTTTACTAACACTGTCCCTGAAATGACTAATTGAGGAGCTCTGAGCCCCACAGTGAGAGAGAACTCTCAGGGAATGTGTATGAGCAAGTGGGGGCTCAGGAGGGCTGGGGCATGGCTCCAGGGTTTAAGGTGGCTGGAGTGCGGGGTCCCACTGCTCAAGAACCATGTCAGGCTTGGGGTCTCCAGGTGGAAGTGCGTCTGAGTGACCCAGAGCTAGGAACAGTGACCTGTCACTTTCCAGGTCCAGGGGGCTTAGAAGCACGTGGGATCCAACAGGACAGACTAGAGTCTGTCCAGAGTGGAGCACTGGCCCAAGCTGGGATGCTACCTGCCTCCCTTCTGAGGGTGTTAAGAGGATGAGTCAGATAATATCTTTACGATTCATAGAATGAGCCATTATGTCTGACCTCCTGCATCAGCATAGGCCAGAGAACCTCACCCAGTAAACTCACCTAGCCATAACTTCTGTTTGAGCTATAGCACATCAGTTAGGAAGACATCCAGTCTCGATTGAAAGATTCTGAATGAGGGAGAATCCACCTTGGTAAGCTGTTCCAAGGGTCAGTTACCCTGACTATTAAAAAAAATTGCACCTTATTTCTAGTCTGAATTTTTCTGGCTTCAGCTTCCAACGGTTGGATCTTGTTCTGCCTCTTTCTGCTTGATAAAAGAGCCGTCTGCTATCAGAAATATCTTCCCCATGGAGGTACCTAGAGTCTATGATCAGGTCACTTCTTAAAATCGGTCTGATTAGCTTAACAAAGATATGGTTAAGACTCTCAGCATAAGAAGCTCAATACATTTCGCTTATCTGAGAGAAAGGAAAGAGGTGATTAAGAGAGGTAAAATTGCAAACACAAAGGGCCTGATTCTCCCTACCCTGCTCTGTGTCTCTTGTGCCAAGTGGATAGAAAATGCTACCAGATCAGAATTCCGCATTCCCTCATAGGGGGTAGCTTTTCACAGTCTCTTGACACTCATTTTGCACAGACATAAATGACAACACAAGGTGGAAGGCACTGGAGGAGCAGGCCTCGGGTGTTGCTTTTTTCCTGCTCTGGATTCAGTAGCCTGTGCACGGGCTGATATTCCAGTGTTGATGCATCTGCAACACTGAGGTTTCATGACGTGCCAGCCCTATTTACAAATCCCGTGCCAGCTGTGTTCCAGGACTGCCTGCCTGCCTGTTCTTAATCTTTCCCTGTTTGCTGTATAGGATGCCTGGTTGTCCATGTTGTTACGAAGGTGACAGTATCTTTGTCAAAGGGAAGAACCCCATACTCTCGTAGTTTCCCACAGACAAAGCAAATGCATCTGTACTGGACGCTGGGTGCATCTCCCTCACCTTATGCTTTTAGCATCTGTGTCTGCTTCATCAGCAGACAAACACATGGATTCTTTCCCCAATTTTTATTTTCCATGATACACTGAATGAAGCAAATATGAGAGACACGTGACACATGATGGATTTCCTATCTGCAGCTCAGGCGGGGTCAGCCACATCCAGGCAGGGTCCACTCAGGAGAACCCCTTGACATACCTATTAAAATTGATCTAGAAATAATTGGCCTCCCAGCTTCAATAAAACTGCCTGGTGATTCTGATTTGATGACGTAATTATAATAAGATTAAGCAAGACAGCCGTTTTCACCCGGGGTATTACAAAGAGAACTCTAGAGACATCCATTTTAATGTGGTCGGTAAGTGCAGCGCAATACATTTTCTTACAAATTGCTCCAGGAGGAGAGAGAAATGGGAAAAAAATAGGTGTATGTGTGTTTGTGAGTAGGAGGGAGCTAGGAGATGAGGGAGTATTTGTAAAGGTATGCAGGGGGTGTATGGAGGGAGGGTTTGGGGGATGGACAGTAGGGGTAGAAATGGAGGGATGTGTGTGATGGGTTTGGCTTGTAGCTTTGGGAGAAGAACATTGTATGATGTCAGAAGGGTTGCAATGTAGGTAGAAGGAGGTACTGGCATGTGAGAGTATTTGGGGGTGTGCGGGAGGTGGGAAGACAAAAGGAGGGCTCTGGTATGTTCAGAAGGATGGATGAAGTACACAGGTAGTGGATTTGGGTTTCACAGTGTGTAGTAGGACAGGGTAGGTGGTGTGTGTTTGAAGTTGTCAGGCATGGTACATGGGTGGGGTGGTGCTCTTGGGGTGTGCAAAGGGCAGGTTGGGATTGGGACGATACGGGGAAATCAACGTGTGTAGGGTGTGGGTTGTGCGTGGGAGGATAACCTGAGGGATTGGGACGTGAAGCTCGAGGTGGGTTTATTAAGTAGTTATGACCTCATGATGTAACCCTAGATATGTTACTTAGCACCTGTAACAAACCAGCAACTGTCAAGTCTGACTGCACCTGCCCCTACTGAATCATCAGCCCCACTCCCTGGCGCATGTGGGGTGCTAACAAACTTCGCTTTTGCAATCTAACCTTTTTTCAATATTTTTTTAACCACAAAAATTGTCTTCAACTACTCAGGGTGTTCTTGAGAAGAACATTCCCAAACCAGTTTGGGGGGGGGAACTCAAGGTACAGCTCATTCCGAGAAGCAGGAGTCATTGGAACAGATGAGCTGAGAGTACTTAGGTGCTAAATGTGAAGAAAGCTCTCATTGCTGACAAGGAGCAGGTATTCAAAGCATCTGTTACATTTCTACCATTAACAGTAAATCAAGATTCATATCCTCCAAAATAAAGCCAAGAACTTCTGTTTAGAAGTTTGTGCAGGTTGTAGGCATCGGTGAGAGTCTGTAAACACTTGCAGATCGTAGCTGTTTTGACTGGGAAAATGCAAAATATGGTTTTCCTAACCAATGCTTTCAAAAGAAGGCAGAGGGGGCCCCTTTGTTTTTAATTAAGGACTTCCGCTTACTGCACGTCCTTCCTTTTCTAGTCAGAGCACTGCAGAACATTAGTCCCAAATAAGTTTTCTCATGAAATTAGTTGTACTGGTACTGAGCTATCTGGCGGCCAATCCCAAGGACTGCAGACTGCACCGAGCTGAAAGGTGTGAACTGGCCTAATGGGTGGGGAGGAAGCGGTAGATGTGATGAATCTTGGTTTTAGAAGGCTTTTGGCCTGGCCCTGCATGACATTCTCATAAGTAAAGTAGGGAAATGTGGTCTAGATGAACTTACTATAAGGTGAGTGCACAATGGGTTGAAAGACCATACTCAAAGAGTAGCTATCAATGGTTCGCTGTCAAACTGGGAGGGCGTATATAGTGTGGCCCCACAGGGGTCAGTCCTGGGTCTGATACTGTTCAATATGTTCATTAATGGAGGTGAGATAATAAGAGTTGAGACTATACAATTTGCAGCTGACACCAAGCTAGAAAGGGTTGCAGTCACTTTGGAGGACAGGATTATAATTCAAAATGACCTTGGCAAATTAGAGAATTGGTCTGAAATCAATAAGCTGAAATTCAGTAAAGACAAATGTAAAGTACTTCACATGGGAAGGAAAACTCAAATGCACAAATACAAAATGGGGAATACCTGGCAAGGTGCTTAGTACTGCTGAAAAGGATCTGGAGGTTACAGTGGATCACAAATTGAATATCAGTCAATAATGTGATGCAGTTGGGAAGAAGGCTAATAAAATCCACAGGAGGTAATTGTCCCACTCTACTCAGCACTGCGGAGGCTTCAGCTGGAGTATGTTGTCCAGTTCTGGGCACCTCGCTTTCAGAAAGATGTGGACAAATTGGAGGGAATCCAGAGGAGAGCAACAAAAAAGATAAAAGGTTTACAAAACCTGCCACATAAGGAAAGGCTAAAAATGCCGGGCAGATTTAGTCTTGAGAAAAGAAGACTTAGGGGGACCTGATAACAGTCATGTCAAGGGCTGTTATAAAGAGGATAGTGATCAGTTGTTCTCCGTGTGCACTGAAGGTAGGACAGGAAGTAATGGGCTTAATCTACAGCAAGGGAGATTTATGTGAGCTACTAGGAAAGACTTTAACTCTCAGGGGAGTTAAGCTCTGGAACAGGCTTCCAAGGGAGGTTCTGCAATTTCTGGCCTCACTGGAGGTTTTTAAGACCAGGCTGGACAAACACCTGTCAGGGATGGTCAGGGTTCACTTGATCTTGGCTCAGCACAGTGGGTTGGACTTGATGGTTCCTTCCATCATTTTGCTGGAGTCTGTGATATTAACTCTGTGTAGTCTTTTTAAAAAAACTATTATTTTCTGCTTCTAGTGCATAAACTGCATTTTGTTTTGTGTGTCGGAGATAGTGTAGGGAATTTGGGAGTGGATTCGACAGCCTGTTGTGTGTATGTTTACATCTCTGTGTGTATGAGTGCGTGTCTGAATGGAAGTATGTGCAATGGTATTCATGTGAATGGATATTGGGCCTTCTTTCTACGTCAGTGTGGGTAATATTCTTCTAAAGTCCAGCAAAATCAAATTAACATCCCTGCCAAAATCAGTGCCTAATGAAGCTGAAATTAATTCCAAGCCCAAATGAGCAGATCACAGTCTGAGCTGCTCCTAACTGGATGGGAAGCTTGCCAAGAATGGTCTGTGCTGGACACCTCGAAGGAGTAATGACTGCCATTTCCAAGTCCTGGCCCCAGGGTCTGTGGCGACTGTTTCAGACTGCCAGTATGAAACAAGTGACTTAGGTTTGTAAATTTCCTGGTCTATACTGGCAGAGATGACACCTGTGAATCATGGTGACAGCTCCACTGGTGGTTACTACTCTCGTAAATTACACATCTTATTTTGTCCCTGCAGCTTGAGGGCAAGACCTCCCCATGCCCAAAGGGGGAGCCTGCCATAAAGAACTGACTTATCTAAGGTTCTGAAACATGCTTCATCTCACTCTCTCAAAGGTTCCCAGTGCAAAATGCTACAGGATAGAAGCAGGAGGAAAAGAGGATCCTCGTCCTTTCATTTGGAGACAGAAGGGCAGAGGTTGTGGCCCAACTCATTATCGCTCTCATTATGTACCAGAGCAGTGTTTGACAGTATTTAAGGCTCTCTAGAAAGCAAATTTTTTTCTGCCCATTTATAATGAATGTGTCTAATAAAACAGAGATGTAAGAGGATGTCTCTTTGCCATGAAGGCACTGTGCACTGGCCAGGGTGATCAGAAAGCATCTTCACCCTGCTCTTGGATGAGTTACAAATCAGCATCATTGGGATAACACCGCCAGTCCCAGCTGAGACCTGTACCAGGGCCACGGGAGAGTCGAAACCTCCAGCACACTCAGGAGCCTCTGAGAGATGGGGCTCAAAGAACAGCTTGCATCCCCTCCAGTCTTCTGATACTTTTAAACCTTCTTCCCCTAACATGAGTACCAGTTCTGTGGCCACACTTTAAATTCCATTACACACCTCTCCTGTAATTACTGTTGAGTTACATGGTCACGGAGTCAGTTTTACTGGTAAATGCCCTGAAGCAGTAAAGGATTTGCAGCCCCACCGTGATTATTAGGTAATTACACTTTGTACAGCTCAAGGTATTTCCTGTGAGACTTATGTCACTGTATCAGAGAAAGAAATATCCCTGTATTTATCCAGTAATAATATGGTTCATGCTATGTAATTATCAGCCCATTTACTACATAGGTGACTATTTAATTACATGTTAATTACTATTTCCATAGTTGTTAAAAAAGGACTTAGGTGACACTGGAGCTTTACAGTTTAAAGTGTTAGCAGCTTTCTTTATTTACATCGTAGAGACTTTCAAAGAGTTGCACAGGTCTGAACCCAGCACTCCTGAACAACCTCACAATAATAAGCTGCTGGGCAAACCTTCAGTACCAAGCCATAGTGACAAGTAACAGAGGGGGAGCCGTATCAGTCTGAATCTGTAAAAAGCAACAGAGGGTCCTGTGGCACCTTTAAGACTAACAGAAGTATTGGGAGCATAAGCTTTCGTGGACTCTCTGTTCCTTAAGCCATAGTGAGTTTCGGGCCCTTCTGAGCAAACACCACAGTAACAGATGCTTGTGCACAACCTACATTCTCAAGCAAACCCTATAATAACTAATCATCCTCAGGAGTAACCCTACAAGAAGAACCTAATCTCATTTACAAGCTTTCAAACCATATTGACCCAGTGTGTGCCTATATTTCAACAAGTATCAGGACCCTACAATAATAAGGAATTTATTTGAGTGTCAAGCTTAGCTAGGATTGTTAGAAACAGCGATTTAAAAATTAATTTAAGATAGGATGAACACAATATCTTATATATTGTCCTTCCAGCGTCCAATAAAGGATTAATTTATATAAAAAAAATGATACCAGCACTACTACTACTTCAATATCTCTTGCCCTGTAGAGCACCCAACCCAGTTCACCACCCTTAGCCCCTTCAGATCTCATTTTGTTATTTTTTTCATGCATAGAGAAGAAAATACAGAAGGAAAATGTATTTCCTCTCTCTCCCACGTCTCCACAGTGGGAGTTATCATTTCGTCATATAGTAACTGCCGTAGTCTTGGTGGTGACACTTTCCAACCATATTTATTTCCCTACCGATGTTTATCTGATGTTTTCTTTCACGTATAACAGGGAAAGGAACACAAATACCTGAGCAGCTATTAAGTAATAGAGACTTCAGCCCAATATGTTCGAATACTGTAGACACATCATATGAAATACTTGCTACAAATTGTCTCGAAAGGAGGCGTGTGGCTTTCTGTCTTCCGAGCTTGTCACCTGCACACTTCCAATTACTAATGCAAACAAAGTTCCTCCCAGTGCTGTTTGCATGTCAATCTTTTTAAGATGATGATAACAGTATTCATTAAACATGGAGACAGTTATGCTGCTTCCCAGAGACCGAGCGGTGAAAGCAACTAGAGAAATTGCAGGCCTCCAGCTCACGCACAGCAATCAGCTGCATTCGAAGAAAGTTGATCTCGTGAAGTTGGAATCAAGTTAAACTTGGGATTTGTCTTTTGAACTGCTTTGTTTCCCAGTAAAACCTTCACAAAGAAGTAAATAACGCCTGGTTAATAGAGCTGGCTCAGAAACTGAGGATTTTTGTGGGAAGAGGAGGTTGTGAACATTTTTAATTGAAATGGAAAATTGTTCATTTTCCTTGTAATTTTGGGGCAGTATCATTGAAAAATCCAAACACCTGGGGAAAACAAGGTTTAAATTAAAACTCAGTAAATGCCAAGGAAAATGAACATTTTCAACACAAAAAATTGTTTCTATGAAATGCCATTTTTCATCAGAAAAAACACTCTATGAATGAAAAGTTTCAGCCAGCTCTCCTGATTAATGACAATAGCCCCATTCGCTACAATCACCCCTCAGAGAAATCCTTTCCACTAAAGCTTGATTTTCCAAGGTGCTATGTCCCTTCACTGTGACAGGAATGGTGGGTCTGCATTTTACCGTAGGGGCCATGATTTCCCAAGGGTACTGAGCATTCTCAGGTCCCTTGAAGTCAACAGATGAAGACATTTAGCACTTCCCAGGACAGGACTGGATCCATAATAGTGGGCCAACCTCCATCGGTTCAGGGTGAAATCTTTGACTCAGTGAGAGCTTTGCTTTATTCAAACTGTGCAAACCCCTGGAATCTGCAGAAGTGGGCTGAGAAGCTCTCAAGAATAGGGTCTCTCCTGCTATTTGAGCACTTCTGCTTTGGTCTCAGTAGTAACCTCGATATGCAAAAGCCCTTGCTTGAATATGAGGTTCATTTTGAGTTTGGGGTTCCCCAGCGGATGAAGGATTGCAAGTGGGCGGGGTTGGAGGTGTTATGGAGGACGATAATGACTTAATTTTTATGGCACCCAAAATTGTGCTAGTGCTTCATGATAAAATTTAAAGAAAAACAAGCCAGGTCCACACCCAAGCTGTTGATGAGTTTATAAAGTGAAGCATAAGGATAAATAAACCCTATATTATTTTCATAACTAGGTTCACTGCAGACATTCTTTTTCATATACAGTTCCAGTTGTGTTGTTTTTAATTTTGCCAAGTTCTTTGCCTCAGTACTATCATGTGGCAGAGAGTTCCATAGGTCACGCACTTTGAGAGACCATATGGCCTAGTGGCTCGAGTACTGCACTGGGACTCAGGAAATTTGGGTTATATTCCCAGCTCTGCCATTGACCTGCTGGGTGACCTTGTGAAAGTCACTTCATGGCTAATTGCCTCAGTTTTCCTATCTGTAAAATGGAACATTTTAAGCACTTTGAGATCTACCAATGAAAAGCACCATATTGGAGCTAAATATTATTATTATTTGTTATGTGCAGAAAGATAATGCCTTTCATATGGTTCCTCTTTACACAGGAGTCATTGATTGACCACATGATTAATTATTTTATACCCCTCCTATCTCTCATCTGATGACTTTTCCTTACCAAACTAATGGCTTGATCCAAACCCTATCAAAACCAATAGAAAATCTCCTACTGACTTCACTGGGCTTTGGGTCATGCCCTAAGTATTCTGGACAGGTTTGCATAATCAAAGTCGATCACAGTTTATCATTTGAAATTTAGGAAGGTGTCAGCTTCAAGAGGTGTTTAAGTAGCAAGTTCAGTTTTGGTGAGGTTCATGTACAGGGCAATGTATGGGACTTACAAACTGGAACTAGAGGAAATATGTGCAGCAGCAGTTGGGGGGAAATCCTAATTGTCAAATTTTTTCTGTTCTGCAAATATAGCAAAGTTTCACAATTTTTTGTTGTTGTCATTTTCAACAAAAAATGAAAATAGCCTTTGACAGACTAAAATCTATCATTCAGTGTGAAAACAAACCCGGTTTATTTGCTTAGTAAATGGCACATCTGCATTTCAGGCAAACCTATGCAAACATGCATTTTGCTGTACGGTGGAATTCATTCATTCTCTCCTGTGCACAACTCTGCTGGCTGAGGGAAATTTCCAAAGATTGACCTTGACCAAGCTGAGCAAAGCTCACCAAAAAATCTTCAGTTTCCACATGCAAAAATTTGCAAACTCAATATTGATCGTGTCACATGGCTCTTCTTAGTGCTTGAAGCCAACATAAAACTGTTTCACAGAGTGAAACAGTTTAATCTAGTCTGAAGTACCTTGCTGCAAATATCTGAGCTGCTTATGTAATAATGCTCTCTGATGGCTCAAGGTTTAGTGCACAGCTGGCTGGAGGCTACTGGATGATGTACAGAGTAATATCTTGCCATTTCCAACTCAGCTGTTGGGGCTTTGCCCGCAGAGATTCAAACTGACAACCTTTGCTGAAAGAATAAGTAAATGAAGGGGCTTGTTAAAGATAATATCCCTGTACAGGAGGACCCCAAAGAAGGGAATTCATGGCTCCTTACGATGCAAGACTAGAATGACACATTGAACAATGTTCCATTATTATTATTTCTGATAAGATTAGAAACATACTGATAACAACAGGGGTTGTTATTATTAACCATGAGACAATCCTTCCCCTCTAGAGCTGGCTAAGGCCCTGGATTGGAAGTCAAGAGAGCTGGGTTCAATTTCGAACTGCCACAGTTTCCCTTGGGCAAGTTATTGGGTAATCCCACTCCTTGTCTGTCTTGTCTGTTTAGTCACTGAGCAGCTCAGAGCAGGGAGGTTTCTTATTACGTATGTATACAGCACCTAGCACACTGGGAACTCTGATGTACTGAGATGTCTGTTAGGGATCCATTTCTCAGTGTCTTCATTTGAATGATGAATGGAAAAATCAAAGTAGATTTCATGGTGTCCCTAGTTACTTGAGAACATGACCTATGAAGGAAGGCTGAAAGAATTGGGTTTGTTTAGTTTGGAAAAGAGAAGACTGAGAGGGGACATGATAGCAGTTTTCAGGTATCTAAAAGGGTGTCATAAGCAGGAGGGAGAAAACTTGTTCACCTTAGCCTCTAAGGATAGAACAAGAAGCAATGGGCTTAAACTGCAGCAAGGGAGGTCTAGGTTGGACATTAGGAAAAAGTTCCTAATTGTCAGGGTGGTTAAACACTGGAATAAATTGCCTAGGGAGGTTGTGGAATCTCCATCTCTGGAGATATTTAAGAGTAGGTTAGATAAATGTCTATCAGGGATGGTCTAGACAGTATTTGGTCCTGCCATGCGGGCAGGGGACTGGACTCGATGACCTCTCGAGGTCTCTTCCAGTCCTAGAATCTATGAATCTACTGTCTAGCCAGACACTAGCTAGCTCAGCTCATAGCAGCTTAGGTAGTGTTTGAAAAATGTGATCGTTACGTAGAAGAAAACACACTGGGTGAAATCCTGGCAAAACTCCTGGCCCCACTCAGGTCAACAGAATTTCTCCCCTGTCATTTTATCAGTTTGTTCCCGGCCTCCTTTCGGGATTATGTTCCTTACTAATGAAAATATTTGTAAGGCGGCTATACTAAATTTAGGAAATTCTGGACTTTATTTTATTTCATGATTCTGACTGATGCTCCGTATTTCAATCAGACTCTTCTGTCAGAGTGACAAGGAATCAGAAAATAATGGAAACTCTCCTGTAACTATTACAGACTTCAGCTTCTGCGCCTACAACACACAGCACAGATCACCTTGTGTCATAGCTAAAGATGCATCACGTGTATGTATTAAGCCTATCAACTTTATACACGGCACAGACCTTTGGAAGTTGTCTGACAGTCTTTGTGCTGATGAATTTTCAACAAGATTATTCAGCACTAGAAAAAAATAATGCTTCTTACCACTTCTTACTGAATAACAGATTACTAATATACTGTAATGCCAGAAAAGGAAACGTTCCCCCGGCCATCTCCATCACGGGGACTTTGTGAATTTATATATTGTTATATTCCCCTTCAAATGCATCAGGGCATTCTGTCTTGAAACGTTAGCAAGAAGAATTGGATTGCTATTTGCAGTAATTGTAGATGATTCCCTTCAGCAGTGCATTATATTTAAATCCCGACAACACTTAGCATGCATATAGTACTTTTTGCTTAAGGCTATGAAAGTGCTTTAGAAACTTTATCTAATTAAGCTTCACAGCAGTTTTGTCAGACAGATGTAATTATACCCATTTTGGAGGTGGGTAAAACAAGGCACAAATCACTTGGGGAGTCAGCAGCAGAGCTGGGAACAGAATCCAGGAATTTTGGCACTTCATCCTTGTTCTAATCGCTAGACCATGCTCCCTCCAAGAACCAAGAATAGAACCCGTGAGTCCTGACTCCCCGGCCTCTGCTCCAACCAATAGAACAAACTCTCTCCCAGAGCTGGAAAAGTAATCCAGGAATCCTGATTCCCAGTCATTGTCTCCCTAACTGCACTGCTCTAACCAGTAGGTCCCATTTTCCTTACCTGCTTTGCCTCACTCATTAGCATTCAGGTTGTCAGAAGGCAGTTAAAATCATTTGCCTTGACTGAAGACTCATTTCTTCGTGGAGGTTCCTTTCTAGTGAACACATCTGATGCTGCGTAAAATAAGATTGACCCCTTGGCACAAGAACTAATTGATCAGCCAGAGCTGCTTGTGGTGCAGGGCACAGCCCGCTAACAAGGGTCTCTCTTTGGACCGTGTGAGAGATGTGATGCTTTGGACTGGCATGTGCAGTAGAGTTGGAAAAGCCAAG
Organism: Malaclemys terrapin pileata; assembly: GCF_027887155.1. NCBI lineage: Eukaryota > Metazoa > Chordata > Testudines > Emydidae > Malaclemys > Malaclemys terrapin. Next base: position 20,331,345 of record NC_071523.1, read on the forward strand.
TGAGAGGCAAGCTAAGAAGATTAACTAATACACATGACTCACAATAATTCCCCTTTTCAATTATTTTCCTTCTTTTGCTCCAGAAGTTTAATTTCTAGGGCACTCCGTTTTCTTATGTATTTATTTAAAGTTACAGACTCGCAGCTACTAACATTCAGAGTGAAACATTTTACTTCTTTCACTAAATAAAGAAGGGTGGTTTTATTTTATCAGCTATTGATTTTACACTCCATATTCCTTTCCTCCACACAGATCCTATAGCTAGATTTGCTCTCCTTGGCCTTCTCTCTCAAACACACCATGTCCACTGTGGCTGTGAGGAAATGCCCCAAGCTCTTAGATCAGGCTTCGTATATTGCATTTTGTTTCCTTTACATGGTACCATGTACTGCTTTGAGGGCATGCGGGAAAGGATGTTGCATTCAGCATAGGGTGACCAGATAGCAACTGTGAAAAAACAGGACAGGGGGTAATAGGTGCCTATATAAGAAAAAGTCCCCAAAAACGGGACTGTCCCTTTAAAAACGGGACATCTGGTCACCCTAATTCAGCAAATAAGAGAAAGTACACCTTCCCTATTAGCCTCTCCTTCTTCCAAAAGGACAAGCAGATGCCCATCAGTGCTGTCACATGTTTATTTCTTTGCAGTGTTTTTGACACCTGGTTTGCATTAATTTTGTATTTATGAATTGGTAGTTATTTGCCTTGAGTCCATGGCACCATTGAGCTGTGGTAGCCTACAGCAATTCCATACCTACAGCAACACAACAACCTTGTGTTGTCAGGACGCGGGGCAGGAAGAAGATAGCTCAGAATGCAAATGGGGAAGGGGAAGATACTCTTGGAAATTTAAGTTTGTCGGATTCAAAACTCTAAGTGATGGTTGCTTCCATTCCCTGAGAATCAAACGGCAGCATTTCCACTGCCCTGTAGCATTGACCTTGTTGTCCTGGCCAGGATTCCAGCCACAAGTACTCCTGTTCTTCTTTTTGCGTAATTACTCTGCCTCTTGAAATTCACCTGCCCATCTATGCAGAGTTGTACATGAGGGGGGAAGGATCCTTCCTGACCCCTGTGGTGAACATCTTGCACCCTGAAACTTAAGCCTTGATTTCCATTTGTCCTAGCTAGAGCAGCGTGAATAGCAGAAGTTTCTGGTTGACTGGCAGTTCTGAAAAATCAGGAAAACAAATTATTTCAGGTTGAACCAAAAATATTCCCCCCCCCCCAAGTTTGTTGCAAATCTAAAAAGTAAAATTTGTGTCAGACAAAATGTTTCATTTTGATTTTGACCATTTTTAAATGATTTGCTTGTGTCTTAAATAAAAATTGAAATGTTTGGATTTTTTACCCAGATTTCCCCCCCGCCCCCAACCAAAACAATTTGGTGAAACAGACACTAATTTATAAAATGTTTTGGTGTCGCCAAATATGCATTTTTCACTGCAAAAAGTTTTGGCTGAAAAATGTCACCCAGCTCTAATCCTAGCACATATGGCAACTCCTCTTATTCTACTGATCTAAAATTACCCAGCCCTTCTTCAAACCTGCTCTCTGTGCCTTCTGCTCGGGTAGTCACATCTCCTCTGGGATGCTGAGCCACCTGCATTTCCAACACCTCTTCCCTACTCCCCAACCTTGCAGCAGGGCCTGTTGTCGAAGCTCCTGGCCTTTCAGAGGGATCCAGCACTAACATGTTCTAGTATATTTTTAGAATTCATTCCTTTTTTTTTAGCTTTTTGCAGCAGTGTCCCACTGGGAGCAGGTCCAGGTATTTTGTGTGATACAGTTAGATTGATTGCACTTTACAGCTGCTCGGATTTGTATTGCTTCTGACCTTGGGACGTGTGTGGCATTTGTGCTTCGACATGAACATTTATTGAGGCATATTAGACAGTGCCTCTTTGGTGTGGGGAGCTAATCCATTCGGTCATCCGATCTGCAATACCACCTGCTCTATTGAGAGCATACTCTGGGCAGGGTTAGTATAGAACAGTGGTTCTCAAACTAGGGCCGCCGGTTTGTTTACCTGCCGCGTCCGCAGGTTCAGCCAATCGCGGCTCCCACTGGCTGTGGTTCGCTGCTCCAGGCCAATGGGGGCTGCAGGAAGCGGCGCGGGCCGAGGGACATACTGGCCACCCTTCCTGCAGCCCCCATTGGCCTGGTACGGCGAACCGCGGCCAGTGGGAGCCACGATCGGCCGAACCTGCAGACGCGGCAGGTAAACAAACCAGCCCGGCCCACCAGGGGCTTTCCCTGAACAAGCGGCAGCCCTAGTTTGAGAACCACTGGTATAGATGACCCCTTTGCACTGGCCAGTCTCTCTCATGGGGTAGCTGGTGGGGTCTCATTCTGTACTCTGCCTTCATTCCATTGTCACAAAACTGTTACGTGGCATTTAGGAGTCAAGGTTGCTATAGAAGCCCACCCCCGCCCCGAGGGCCTGATCTAGATACATTGAGTGGAAAGGATCTCAATAACTTCAGAGGGTTTTGGTTCAGACTGGAGTGTCCGGCGCTCTTGATGTCACAAGGACTTTCAATTACTGCTGGACTTTCTGGAACTCCCTTGTCCCATTGGAAGAGGTCAAAGAGTGAAAGCCCCATCACCTCTTCTCCATCACAAAAGGAAGGTTGGAGACAGAGCAATACACGAGCAGTTGTCAGGGCCTGGCTCTGGTTAGGGTATGTGGGGGAGGCAAGGACAGTCTCCACCAACAATGGAACAAATGTCTTCCCAATAGATTCCACCGGCCAAGAGCGACATGGCTTCAAATGGTAGGTTCTAGTGTAGAACTTCCCCAAGCACCTCCAGTACCTCGCTGAGCAAAAATTGCCCTAACTCAGTGTGGGAAAACACATATTTCATTCCTACAGACACAAAACCGGAGACCGAACGCATGTCTGTGAGTCAAAACCCTTGTGGGTTGTTCCCATTGTCGTCATGGCAGCCTCAAAATCTCGAGACACCTCTGTTGATATTTAGGATTAGGTTCCCCTCCCTTCACCTCCTCTGCCCTTGATTTCCAGGAGCTCTGCTGAGCCGATACCTCTGGCATTCCTCTGACGGCTGGATGAATGACCAAGTTCCGTGCCACCAGATGGAATCCACGCCCTGACATGACTGCCCATCTTGACATCCTGCCCTTCTCTGTCCTTCTGCAGCTTTTTGCTGCTAGTAAACGGCCTGCTAGATGACGAGGGTTCCCTGTAGGAATTGCACCTGAAAATGCTGACCGAGTGTGCAGCCAAGACATCGACTGTGTTGTTGCTTGGGCTTTATTTTATGTGTCCCTTTATCTTTTACTGTTTTTAATGAAATGGAAGCTGGCAGTGTAAACACAGTGGCTGCTATTTCACTTAATAGCATTGCCCACCAGGAAACCTTTCAGAAATCCCTGCAGAACCCCGTGGGAAGGCGATTGATATTTAGCTTCTGCACTTGTTCCCCCACCCCTCCCTTTCAAAGTAACAAAGCAATTTCACCAAACTTTCCCTGCTCCATAGAGATTTTAATGAAACGCTGAGATAACTATCTTCCTCCTGCTGCCTGGCTGCATTAAAGCCCCAGTGGACTCAGGGGGCGCTGGAGATAGTCCGCTGGACCCAGCCATGCTCTTGTTTGGAAGCATTTAACCAGACACAGATGAAGTTTTGCTGTTTCCTCTTCATTCCCCACCCCCAGTCTCACTTTATGAGTAAATTAGACCTGATGATTTGACATAGCTGCTGCCTGTCATTCACCAGGGCTAACTGATTGGTAAAAGCAAGGCCTGCGCAGAAGAGTTATTCACTTTATAACCAAGCAAAAGGAGCCAGCTAGTGAGTGAATCAGTGAGTGTGGCTTGTCTGCTGGCTAGGACTGGGATCTAGCAGTCAGGACTCCTGACTCCCATTCATAGCTCTGCTGTTGCCTGGTTGTGTTATCTTGGGCACATCAGATATGGCTTTAGTCCATAACAGCTGAGCACTTGCAGATCCCATTGAATTCAGTGGGAGTTGGCGGTGGGAATAGAGAATGGAGAAGCACTCCATGAAGGAAAGCACTGTCAATAGGAGTCAACCAAGTACATGACGAATAATGTAATATTAATTATAATATTATTATTAATAATAATAATGCTTGAGTGCTCTTTGCCTGGTTGGGAATGCAGAGATGCCCCTTGTACTGGGAAAGTCGTCTTTCCATCGTTACAAACCAGGATCATTTGATGGAGATCGTGAGTGTATTACCCTTTGGAGCCATTGACCCTCTTGCTGGCACTGATGGGCAGCCATTCTCCACAAGCAGAACCGTGGTATAGTTTGCTTGAAACACTGAAATGTAACTGGGAGTAAATTAAGGAAATGGGTCATCTGCAGAATTGAAGCTTGAGTTTGGGGACAAAAAATACCCTAGTCTCACCTCCATCTATTCCATTTCTCACCACACAGACATTGCTGGTGCACTGGCCAACTGCCACCCCTGCCGTTAGGAGCGGGGAGAGATGAGGCAATTCCCCCATGATTGAGAAGGGGGGAAAACCCTTGAACATCGGAAATACGTACATTCTTGAGCATTCCACTGCCCATACTTTTAAGTGAGTCGGAGCTGGAAAGAGGTGCTGCTCCCAGAAAGCCAAACTCTCCCAAAGAGCATTGTGAGCTGCCCGGACCTGCACTCTTCTGCCTCTCTGTCAAAGTACCTTCCCCAGGACCTGGACAGGGCCTCTTCTAGAGCACAGCAGGGAATGTGTCCTCCACGGCCCATGCTGTCCTCCGCCTCAGAGCTGAGACTTCCCGAAAGAGCAGCCGTTGCTGCCTGGGGATACCATGCTGAGGCCACCAGTTCATTAGGAATTAGACTGAGACAGTGATACCAAACCATTTCACGTAGGTCACTGAGCAGCTGCAGTCAGGCAATAATGATTTTTAGCTGCTCCTGACTAATAACTAGCCTTGTATCTGATCGCCAGGTCCCCGAGCTGCTGGACCCAACAGCCTGTGCTTCATTTTACTGTCGAGGTGGAACGGGAAGGGGTCTGCTTTCTGAATTTGGTGCTTAGAGTGAGGAGGCGTTGTTAGCAAAATGGATCATTCTTAGTCATTGTGGCTAGCACTTAGCTTTGTTTACGACTGTGACAGTCTTTGTTGCTGAAAGGAGTCTGTGCATCTAACCTCCCTGCCTCCTGCCAAAAATATCTAGCCAATCTAGACATGCATTGGAAGGAACCATGAGCTAAGCTAGACCTAAAATATCCCCTATGGGGTTTGATCATCTAATGGCAAAGAAGTGGGGATGCTAAGGGAAGGAAGCCTTGTCTAGTGGTTAGAGCATAGAACTGGGAGTCAAGGGACGTTGGGTCTCGTCCTGACTCTGAGACTGGTTCTCTGTGACCATGAGGAAGTTATTTCACTTTACTGTGCCTCTATAAAATGTACTGCCCCCCTCGCTAGCTATGACTTTATCACCAGTGACATCTGCCCAGTCCCTCCTCCTCCCCCTCCCCTAATGGTCTCCTGTCCCTTTTTAAGACATTCTGAAATTCCACTCCTGCTTCAAGTTCTGCACATCAGACTTTCACTCCCATGCCCCTAAGATGCTGGCAAATGCTGAGAGTGTGCTTCTTTCTGTGTACCAGCTCCCTCTTTGCTTTTATTGTTTTTAACGCTGCAAGTCTCAGCTGGTGACTGAAATCCTGACATCTGATATTTCTGCAAATGACAAGACTGGGGTAATGTGGAAAGCAAGCTGCTAATCCCTGAGTGCTTTCAAAATGTCAGCACCGCAGTCGGTTTCCGCCTCCTCCGGTTCTCAATCCCTGCTGACTGTCTCACAGCATTAGCACTTTGAGTAGATTGAGCCTTCTCTGGCTGTGTGCTGGCAGAGGAGACATTTTACCTACCTACACCCTGAGGTCAGTAAGAGAAGGAAAACCAAAGCCCAAACTCCACCAATTTTGCTCATTAGGTGGCCTGTCAGCTGAGAACCTCTGCTGCACAATGGGAACTGCAGTGGGTCGTTGGTGCAGAGTGACTGCTTTGGATTATGGGGCCATGAGGCAGGCCTCACAACTGTCTGTTCTGGAGAATGCTCCTGAAGAGAGGGTCACTGGCACCAGAACAGAGCCAGAAACACAAAACAGGGTCAGAATGAAGACGACCAAATTCTTCAGGAGATTCTGACACACTGAAGGGAGAGGAGAAAAGTTTCCTCTTGCAGAGACACTGTCCTGATCAGCAGGGAGGAAGAAAGGGAGTTGGTCATAACACAAACAGGTGCTAGTGGCTGAGGGAAGAGGACAGTGAGGTATGGGGAGGTGGTTTCTGTAGAAACATCTCACACTTCCTCAGGGCCCCCGTGATCCCAAGGTCCTTGACAGCAAGCCTGAGGAGAGGCAGGCTTGGAAAGGTTCTCCACCCTAAATGGCTAAGAGGCACCTGGGCCATCTCAGGCTCTTGGAGGGCTCCTGCAGCGTGAGATAGGGGAGGTATGAATGTGTGTCTGGAATGGTGCCTCCTGCCCAAGCAGAGAGAACCCGTTGCTGGTGCCTGCAGTCCAGGCAGCCCTAGACCGACCCAATCCTTGTGGACAGAGAGCATGATGTGGCTAGCACAGACCCAACTAGGAGTAGCTGCAGGGCAAGCTCGGCATGATTTCAAACAGGAAGGAGTGGGCCTGGTTTAAACATTATTTGAGGGGATGGTGCATAGGGATCGGGTGACACACGTTCTCAGCACCTCTGGTGATTCGTTTTGTTCGCCTTTATTACCAGAAACAGACAAGCTCCATGGAACTGGCGGGTCTGTGAGCCCCATAAAATATTTGAGTTCACAAAACGAGTCTCTTTTAATGCACCTTTTCTCGATCATTTAAACACATCCCCCGCCTCCCCACCTTCCTGAGGAGAAGTTAATAAAAATTACTCATTCCAGGGCTGAGTTTAACCCTTCTCTTCTTGCTTCAGGGAGATCTAGATATGGATAGAGATAGATACATCTCCCTGAAGCAAGATATAGATATATAGATGTTAATGTCATTTTAATTTTAATTTAAAATGCGTTTTCTGTCTATAGCACTATTACATTGTATTGTGCACTATTAAAGAAACAATGGCTTGAGGCAGAGGGATTATCAAGTTACACATCAGTCTGCAGGGTTTGATTTTATTACAAACCACAACAATACAGCCATCAAGGGGGGGAATCCTATTGATTGATTTATAACTTGCTGACCCATCTGTCCCCAGCCATTATTCCATGTATAATTTTTCATTATGTGCATGACAACTGATTCTCAGCCACATTAAAACTCAATGTGCAATCACGGAGGAATACAAAGAACTACTAAATATGTTGGAATAATAATGCCTGACAGTAAAAGTTTGATGGAAACCAGAAGTGGCTGTGCGGGCACTGGGACAGTCCTGGCATCTTAAAATCTGGAAATGGAATTTAATTGTTTACTTGTTATAAGGAATATTAAACAGCAACAACTGAGAGGCAGCGGGGACAACTGGGGTCTGCGGCTGGCTACATTACTGCCCTTGGACAAATCGCTCCACTTCTGTGTGTCTGTTCCCCCTCTCCTCCTTTGTCTTTTACACTGCAAGGCCTTCGGACCCAGGATTGACTTGTGCTGTGTGTATGTACAGCACCTACCACAATAAGGCCCCCATTTCAGTTGGGGCCCAGGCACTAATATAATAATAATGGAACAGTAGGACCAATCGGACACCTTAGTCACCTTCACCAGCACCTAGTAAGAATGGCCTAGAGATAGACCATGGCTGCAGTGTCCACAGGGGGATGAGTTCATCTGATGCACCCTAGGAACTTTCCAGCTTTCCGGAGTTTCTCTTGTAAGCATCTCCACCTGTGAATGGACATTTCCCCCAACACAGCTGATAGGCATCGTATCAGCTCTGCATATCAGCGTAGGTTGAGATTAAGGCCCGGGTGGGTGGTGTAGTACTTGGTTGCACTGAGCTAGCCCTTGTTCTCAGTCAGCCTCCCATGGTTAAGTTAGTGAATCTGGATGTGGTGTCTTGTTTAGATCTTTATGTCCGTGTCTTCCACTCGTCCCCCACCCCTCACGCCTCCCCGGCCATGGCTCTGTGGGAGTATGGGTAGTTCCTTCTGGCAGGGACTGGTGAGCACTGTGCCTGAATAAACCTCCTCCCAACGTTGTCGAAACCTGAATCTGCAGCATATGTTCCTCTGCTGACGCAGCCACCAGAAGCATGAATGGACACCAAGTTCCTCCTTTCAGCTCAAGGCTTTTTGTGCACCATCGTTTTGCTTTTACCCATATCTTTCTAAGCGTTGATGCTGCAATGACTGTCCTTGCATTAACAGCAAACTCCACAGGATGTTTCTCCTGAAAAACTTCCCGTATTTCATTCACGTCCATGGGACTGGATTTTTGGTAGATATTCTTCTAAATGCTAGGATTACATTCAAAGGAGGGGAAGCGTTAGCCTACTATCTCTCATGCTGGGTTACCGAGGGGACCAGGTATCTTCAAAACAAAGCGATCTGACAAGAGTTGCTGACAGAATAGGTTTCAGAGGGGAGCCGGGTTAGTCTCTAAGGTGCCACAAGGATTCTTCATTGTTTTTGCTATACAGACCAACAAATTTATTTGGCCATAAGCTTTCGTGGGCTAAAACTCACTTCATCCATGCATCTGATGAACTGGTTATAGCCCATGAAAGCTTATGCTCAAATAAATTTGTTAATCTCTAAGGTGCCACAAAGATTCCTCGTTGTTTTTGCTGACAGAATAGTTAACCATCAATGGGTCTCTGTGTCACAGCTCCTTTCCAGGTGCCTGGTCCTAGCAGGGTACTCACCAGAGCTGGCTCCATCCTCTGGTTCTAAGTGGTATTTCTGCTCTCTGTCATATCTAACAAACCAACTTTTGGGGCGTGGGGAAGTATCCAGTCCATTTCAAGCTATCTACCCAAGCACTTGGCAGTGAAAGTGTTGGTAAATCTGGCTTGTTAAAGGTGACCTTGGTGGTGTTGTATTAAACTGTCAGAGTTCACATTTCTGAGTGTTTGATTTATACTTGGTATGCATCTTGGCACAGAAGTCTGCACCACTTCTTAAAAAGATGTCACTTCTCACTGATGTTTTCAACATGCTATAAACAGCTTCGATATTTTATCCCTTTACTGCAATGTTGAGTAAAAGTCCACCTCCTCCAGGAGGCTGCCAGATGGAAAGTGAGGCTGCTGCAGTTTAAACTTGAGTAATGAAAAATAAATAACAATACTGAGTAGTGTACATGGAGCACTGGTGCTCAGATCAGCAAAGCATAAATATGGAGGCAGACAGATACGTGGATAGACAGAATCTCGAGGGCCAGATCCTCAGCAGATGTAAATTAGCATCCTTACATTCACTACTATGGAGCGATGCCTATTTACATCAGCGGAAGATCTATTTCTGGGTCTTTAGTGCACATGGGTAATCTTGAGTCTCCCGGCTAAGAGAGTGGAAGAGAGAAGGATGTATCTGTCAGAGGGGCCTTTGGAAATGTGGCTCTCTACAGTTGTGAGGTAAGTGAGTAATCCCATTGACCTCCTAGGTAAGAACTAATTAGTGTGAATAAGGGTTGCGGAATCTGGAAGGAAACAAGCTACATAATGGCTGTTCTCTGTTGTGACATCTCTCTTCCTGGGTGACGTGTGAAGGGCGTTTTCCCTCTGCTCGGAAGCTAACAGATGTCACAATAGACTTCAGCTGTCAGGTATTGGTCCATGTCTTTCACTCGTCTTCGGGTCAGAAACAAATTTCAGTGACATTTCTGGAAAATTAGCGGTACTTTGAATATGTGCGGGCAACAACTCAGAGTTAAGGTGAAAGCCAGTAGCACATGCAAACGGCTCCAGATACTTGTCTCCATGTCTGACTTCTCTTGGTGGTATAACAGTGCCATCATCCAGGTGGTCTCAGCTGTCAATAAGCTTCTAGAGCACATCTCCTGGCTGGTGCGTGTAGGGGCCGTCCCTTCCCTGACAGGGGAAGATACTAGCGATGTCACACTAGTAATAATGAGAGTCATAAATCCTGATGAGACACATTAATCAAATACGCCTTCTTCCCCCCCTTTTCCTGTTTATCAAAGAGTAAAGCAGTAAATACAGGGCTAGATTGTGACGCGGACTATACGGAATAGGAGGGAATGAGAGCCCCCTTTTCATGCCTGCAAGGGCTACCCAGACTTTGGGTCCAGGTATGCAGGAATAAACAGGGCTGTTCACCTGTATATTCCCTTCCTAGAGCAGGGGAGTAGAGAATGGTTGGAGAGGGGCAAGAAACAAGCAGAACCTTGGCTGCATCTGACACATGGCCAGCATGGGGGAGAAGGTAAAGGCCCTCTTATGAACAGTCTTCTGGAATAATTAGTGCACTTCACACAAGGGCCTAGTCTGGATCGCCTATTCTGCAATAACCATGCCGATCAATTTCCACATGTAGACAAGCCCTTCCTAGCTAGTCAGCCCCCCTGCCTCTTTCACTACAGACTGCGAAACTCAGACTATGGGAAATTTTGCTTCAGAGTATTTCATTAATCCAATAGAGGATGCTTTGGCCTAGATCCGAAGCTGGGGTAAGTTGTCGTAATAGTACGGTGACTTCAGCTGAAGCTATGACAATTTACATCAGCTAAGGAGCTGCCCATTGTACTAGATCTTTCTGAATGTGGGATTTACCCCCAGGAAGCAGGTTGGGAATCCCTTGGCACCGAGTACTTTCTATCAAGACATGGAAACAATCAAACCAGTGGATTATACACATACATACATTTGCTGCTTTCAGTGCCACACTTGCATTTATTTATTTATTACAAGTATCTTACACCAGGATAATATTCACTGGAGCTCTAACATCTGTTTGCAAAAGACAGCGTCCTTGGGCGGCAGCCAGCAAAATCATTTCATTGCAAAATTGCAACTGTAACACACGCACAAAGCCACAAACCTACTGTACACTGAGATGCTTTTGTTTTCAAACTACTCATTAGGAATGATGCACGAGCCAAAATTATACCCCGTGCAAGGTGAATTAGGAGAAAATGAGCCCATCTGACCTTCTAAGTGATAATAATTACAGTACTAAGTGCTATCTATGGTTAATCCCATTCTCGCTACAAAACTGTACCAAAGTTTCCTTCTTTCCTCCAGAGGGTATATGTCTTTATGTTTCTTCAGTTCTTCATGCCTAATTCAGCCTGACAAGCAACATAGTTGAGGGGATAGAAAATAAGAAGCCTGGTTAAAAGATTATTTTATATAATGCAAGACAGAAAATTAAGTTGCTGCTGTCTGATGGCGGCTCGCTGGCGCTGAGTGAAATGATTTGGGAGAGTGAATGAGTCTTGCTCTCATTTTTAGGGGATAGGTGTCAGGAGCTAACACTGCAGTGGGCACTCAGGAGATAGACAGACCTGCCTGGGAATGGGGCTGCGTTTTCGCTCTGTCTGGCTTGTGTGGCCACTGTCCTTGCGCTAGCAGCCTTTTGGGAGGGCTTTGATGCCCAAGGGGTTAGTCCAAACACTTTTCAGCTAAACCAACCTCACTGAAAAAAGGTTATTAAAAATCATTATTTATGCAAAATACTTAGGGCCGGACTGTGATCCTCTGCTGTGGAGTAGCAGCTCATGCTGTGACTTCAGCAGGGCTGTTTCCCATTCCACAGCAATAAAGGTATCCCCATCTGGCCCTAATGGACTGTAAGGAATGGGAAGAGGAGCTGGCGGGAGCAGGGAGAGAATTAATATCTCATGCTATCCCCCTGAGGGTGGATACACGCAGCAAACTCGGAGACAGGGAGACCTCAGTGGACGAAGCAGGGTTTACAGGGAGAGAGTTATTTCCCAGTGCCACCCGACGGTTATTAGGGTTTTTTGGGGAAGGCAGCAGCGATTGGTGGTGCATGTAAATGTCATTCATATTCCCTGTCTCACTGAATTACATACTGTCATACTCCCATGCTGGTGGCAGGAAGCACCCCAACAGCCTCCCTGGGATGTAGTTCGTACCAGAGCCGGACTCAGGCTCTCTAGAGAGTCTGAATCCCAGCCAGTCAGTTTCAATCAATTAAACTCTTTCATTCCCCGTGAATTACAGAACCCCGCCCTGCGCGTTTATGAATGTGGTGCCACGCCCAGGGCTTAGGCCACTCCGTCGTGCTGGAGCAGGCAGTGGCACTCAGGTAGGGACGAGGGGGACAGCAGTGTGGGGGCTCTGAGCTGCTCGGGACGCAAAGAGGATACACCATAGAGTGAGTCACAATGTCTTGAGCTGCTGGGAGCAGAGAGAGAGAGGCAGAGTCCTGGAGAAGCAGCAGTGAGAATCCTGAAAGGCTGATTGGAGGAAATGGAAGCAGAGGTCGTGGGAGCCTTGTGGCCCTGGGAGCCTGTTAGTAAAGACGGGGAGGGGGCAGTGCCAGGAGCCCGTGGGGTCTAAGGGGCAGATAGGGAAGAGGCAGCATCTGGAGGGTAGCGAGGTGACTGGTGGAAGGAGCAATGGGAACCTGCTGTGCTTTCTAAGGGAGAGGTGGCCAGTGCAGACTCAGGTCCAAGCACACAGGGACACTGTGAGTTACAGAACCACCGTTTTGGGGTCCCCAGCCTGTATACCCTTCTCAGGCTTGGCACTCTTGTGTCATCCCCACACAACCTGGTGGAATTGTAGCCTTGTTGCTGGCTCTGCATCTGCTTCCCAGAGCTTGGCAGTCTTGACTTGAGCAGAGCTTGAAGTTTTACCAAGGAATTCAACTGCAGTTTGGGTTTTTGCTCATTCTTATCCTGGATTCCTTTTGTTTCCTATCTATCTCCACTCTCTGTTGATTTTTCTTCACAGGTCTGGCAGTCCATCAGATCATCACAATCACAGTGTCCCTCATCATGGTCATAGCTGCTCTGATAACAACTCTGGTCTTAAAAAATTGGTAAGGACCACTGGAAATCTGTTTGGCCTGAGTGTTGGGGCTGGTGCTGGAGTGCGTGGAGGGTTAGACGGGGGATGAGGAGGGAGGGACAGGAATAATGATTCCTTTGAATTGCAAAGAATTAAAAAAAAAATCAATAGATGCTCAGATATCATGGGAATGAGCCCCAGAGAATTGCAGAGAAATTAAAAATAATCTTTGTTTAGGTTGAGATTTTCAAAGAAGGGCCCTCAACTCTCTTTGAAGTCTGTCTTTTTATTTAGAACTTAGAATTTGGTATTATGCCCAAGCTTGCACTATCCAGCCATGTTTGCAAGAATGGAAAACAAAACAGCTTGTGCCCACCATATGGGCACCTGAAAAAACACCCCCACCACTAATGTATCAGCTAAGCCCTGTGGTGGGAGAAAGAGCGTTGGCACTCTATGACTACTGCTAGTCAATGCACTCACACCCCCAGAGTCATACGTCAAAATGCAGGTTACACAACTGCATCTCATTTTAAGGCCCCTACATCTGAGAAGTTTGCATATTGCCAGAGCTAAGTGATTCAGCTTCACATCATAATACCCCTTGGACTTCACACTGGCAAAGGATGGTATTGCACACTCTTAGTTTAGGTGCTCAACAGTGGTATCTTCTGGCGAGGACAGAGTAATTTACTCTACTGCTCTGGGTTTCCCCACCAGGGTAATGCCCCCTGCCCTGAATAGAATGACTTTATTGCTGAGTTACTGTCTGAACCTAAGCTATTCCTTTAAACACAAGACTGGCTCAGCATATAATAATTATATTTTCTGACCTTTTCTGTGGCTCTAGGGACTGAATGCATCTTCTGAGCCTCTTGAATGCATCCAGTTTTACATTCACCACATCCCCTAGAGTGCCCATACACTCCTCTAGCCTAATTTGCTCTCATTTATTCCTCAACATCAGCTATGCACATAGTAAAATAGGTTAGTTCTTAGCTTCAGGCATTCCTGCCGTTACCTATTTTCCAAGAGAAATTGTCCTACTTTGAGGTCAGTTTTGCTGGATGTAATAATGCTATTGCACCCATGGGTAATCTGAAAAAAATGCAGCGTAACTCTGCTTCTCTTCTACACAGTTCTCGTCTACTGTCGTTTTTTTCCTCCCAGCAACTATATTCTCTAATAGCTTCAAAGCTTATCTGTCATATACTGTAATTTCCCGCAGGTGATCCCAGTATTCTCCTCAGGTGATTGGGTAAAATAAGATATTGACACTAGAAATATATTGAAAAGTCTGATCATCAGGAATCCCCTTATTAAACAGAATTGAGAAGGCTCATCTTATGTCCTGTGTAGTTAGAATATACACACCTTCTCGCCCAATTGGGTATTGTTAGAGTCTTACAAAAATAAAATGGTTGAAAATGTTTGTAACGTTCTTAGAGGAAGTGTTTTTGTCAGCCCTGTAGCAGAGATATATACTTCCACATGCCATTAAAATATGTATTACAAGGCAAGAATTTCTCAAATCACTAGTGATTTTGGATGCCTCTGTTTCTAGGTGCCTAACGACTTCTTGGAGGGCATTGGTATTTCTTAGAGCTGGACAAATACTGCAAAACTTTCTGGGAGAATATTTACTCAAATTTATAAAGGAGTTTGCTTTGGACATGCAGGTAGCTCTCTTCTGTCCGCTTTCTGCAATTCAATTTTCCTGGCATGGATGCTCACAGAAAGAGGATGTCAGAGTTTCATGTACCAGCATTTGCAGAAAGCTAATTTTAAATTCACAACAGAAGTGCTTATTAGACCTGGCCAACTTTTGTGGATTTCAAAATATAGATGAAAAAAAAAAAAGATCAAAATTTCACATTTTGATGACAAAACTTGGAAAAAGGAGGAGAATCCATGTGATTTTTGCCCTCCCCCCTTTTTTCAACTAATTTAGCATCCGTTTAATTTTTAAAATATTGTTCAAAAACTCATCAATATTTCAATGAAAAAAAAACCCAGGAAAACGTTCAACAAATATTTTTGCCATTTCCCTCCTCTCTTTCCTGACAAACTAGACTGTTATACACTCATCAAAACAGAAAACTGAAACAATACTACATGATTTATGTGACCAATGTCAACTAATTAGCACAGGTCAAATAGCAAGGCTTGGAGAGAACTGCTTGTGATCAGTCCAGTGTGGGGGAAAAAATCTGCCAAAACAAAACAGTGTTGGATAATTTCAAACAACAGCTAAAATATCAGGAAATCTCACTCCGAGATATGCGCAAGAGCAAAACAGAGCCAAAATCCCTGTGGCATTGTGATCTATTTATGCAGCTCTAATCTTTGTCAAATTGTATTTTGAGCCCTTGTATATACCAAGGAAGGCAATGTGGTACAGTAACAAGAGTGGTAGCCAGGGAGATAATATGTGTAGATTGTGAACCCCTTCGTGCCACAGACTGACTGTGACTTTGGGCAAGTCATGTAACCACGCTGTGACTCAGTTGTCAGTTGTATGAAATGGGGTTAGTAGTTTACCCACTTTCTAAACCCTTTGAGATGAATGATTGCTCTGTGCAGTGCAAAGTTTATATTATCTGTGTAAATTCGTAATATGGGAACTGCTTACCGTCAGCAGGTGTCTATTTCAGTTTGAGAAATCAATGGAAACTGTACAGATCACCATTATGGGCGGACGTCTGGATGTACACAAGGGGCCAAACCAATCATTGGTGTAAGTGGGTGTAACTTTATTAACATCAGTGGGATTGCTCCTGCTTCTGCCGGCCGTGAATCTAGTTTAGAGAGTTAGAGGCTTTTGAAAATCCCATCCAATAACATACCTCGGTGTCTAATTCCCCTTGACTTTCAGTGGGACTTGATTGCCTAATTTCCTCAGGCATCTTTGAAATTCCCACTTGATACTTATCGCTAGCATTTTCGAGCCAACATGGAAAAAGTCAGGATCTTAATAAATCCATATTTTACTAAATAAAAGTGGCCGGATTTACTGCAGTGCCGAGCCCTCTGATGTGCCGCTGAAGTCAATGCTCAATAGTTTTGCACATTACGTCATTTCTATTCAGGATTGAGGCAACTAGCTTTAGCACCTAAGTCTGAAACTTTAGGCTTATTTAGAACAACATAAAAACAGCCAGACAACATCAGACCAGGGTCCATGTATTCCAGTATTCTGGCTCCAGCAGTGGCCAGTAGCAGATGGTTTGGATGAATGCCCATAATGGACAATTATGGAATAATGTGCTCTCAAGGGAAAGGTTCTTATTCACCTGCATCAGCTAGCTTGTTTTCTTATGATCTGAAAGTAAAACAATATTCTATCAAGCGTAATATTCCCATTATCCATACAAATGCCTACACTCAAATTCTCTGTTGGTGTAAATCCATTGAAATGGAATTATGCCAGCAAAGAATTTAGCCCCTAATCTTTTTCTGAATTCTACTAAGTTCTTCGCCTCAATTATATCTTTTGCAATGATGATATTTAAACCTTGGAAAGCCACGGTGGTTGCTATCGTAGGTATGGCATCACAAGTGTGAAAATGACCCCATGTCCTTTTAAAACTTCAGAACTAATTCTAACGATCCTGGGCTCTTTTGGAACTGGAAATACTAGAAATACAACTATTCTTGGCTGGACTAGGGTGTGGGAGAGATCAAGGATGAAATCCTGATCCCAATCAAGTCAATCTGAGCTTTACCATTGACTTCAGTGGGGCCAGGATTTCACTCCAGGAGTGAAAATACATGAGTGTTTCAACCACATCAGGCAGGATAGTTAAAAGGCTGGTGGTGAGAGAAGGTCCCTCCAATGATTGTGCCAATGAAAAATACTGACACTAGCATGTGGGAGGCTAATTTTTCAGTATTTCTAACTCAGCCCAAACCAAAGGGGCTGTAAGTCTCACAAGAAGCTTTTTCTTAGGGGATAGGGAAAACAACGGAGTTGAGCAAAGCACTCCAATGCTTATCCTGAAACTATAACTTTAGAGGTTAGCCTACCTCTAGATGTAAATATTCCTGATCAGTCTTAAGGATCCCCTCCCTCCCTTTTCTCTCTAGCCTTTCCTCCCATTATTGTTATTTGTAATAACAAATGGCTGTACATCTTTCTCTTCTTTATCCTCATGCACCTTCGGGTGCCTGGGCGTCCACCAGTTTCCACCATTTATTTTGATCTTGTGCTGGTCTGTTCAGGCTTCTGAGTATTGTGCTGATACATTGGATATGGTTCAGTCATTGATTCTGAAGCCTCATGTAATCACGCCTGACAACTCATTGGTGTGTTAGTCTACAGGGGAGATTCTATACTTCAGCCCCTTCCACCTACTGCAGCTCGCTATCTTTGAATTGTATGACTGTACATATGGTTCTCCAAATTGTCCAGGACATGTAATGTCTGTGTAGCAGGTGCCCTATTTTGTGCCTATATAGATCTGGAAATACAGTACGTTTCTAGAAGGAAGAATAACATCCCATGTCAAACTCACGAGCTGCAATAGGTGGAAGGGGCTGAAGTATAGAATCTCCCCTGTAGACTAACACACCAATGAGTTGTCAGGCGTGATTACATGAGGCTTCAGAATCAATGACTGAACCATATCCAATGTATCTGTACATGGTCTGTGAGAGAAGCACTGGGACATGTGGCAAATAATGGCAGGAACTTGTTCTCTGTACAACAGCTTCAAGGACACAAAAGGGTTAAGTTGATTGTTCTTGTTTAAAATCTTTGTGCAAAGAAAGCTCTAACTTCTTGCAAATATGGCTGCACCACTTATCTCAGTAATTCTTCTGAGAATAAATGGCTCACATTTAAAATTTAAATTTAAACATAAAAAATAAAATAAATAAAGGAAATTGATTGCTTGATTATGGCTGGTCTTTCCAAAGTGCTTGTGAATTATAATCTAATATTAAATTATGTATAATTAATGGTAGATAATGTAAGTTCCTCTCTCAAGGATATAGTTGCATTTTGGGTTGTGGTTTTTCTTTTTCTTTTCTCTTTCTTTCTTTCTTTAAAAAAAATTTAACACCCAGTTGTGTGCAAAGTGGAAACACACGGCGGAACAGCCACCAACGCAAAATCAATCAACAGGAAGAGAGTTGCCAGAACTTGACGGACTTCACTCCAGCCCGTGTGCCCAGTAACCTGGACATATTCACAGCCTACAATGAAACACTCCAGTGCTCCCACGAGTGCGTCAGGACACCAATGCCAGTGTATACAGAGGAGATGTTACACTCGCCCGGTGATTATAAAACAACGTTCAATGGAAACAGGTAAGACAGGCATTGAGCAGTCTCTTACTCGACAATCTCTCATGCACATTTACATTTAGAGGATTCAAATTTATTTGGGGTTCAAAAAAATCTCCTTAAGCGATTACACTCAAGTTATTATTTTGATATGTAACAGAAATTCCAATTAATAATCAATATCGACAAAATCCAGTAGTGAAGGAAATTGTCATCATTGGATTCCAATGGTTCCTTAAGCCATGATGTGCATTTTCCTTCCCAGATTTAACGAGTCAGTTAGAAACATTTGCCAGCTATGGGTCTGGTTTGGTTAGCACCATCTACTATGTAGAACCGGGAATATCAAACTTCTCCGTCTTCAAAATGAGGACAAATGATTACTCATGGCCTATGTGACCCATAGCCATAGCCCATCTATTATGTTTAATGCCTGTAAAATGGCAATTTTAAGTACTGCTTTTGTCCTTGCAATGCCAGCTAGGCTCACCTGGAACACATCTTGTTAAGCTGTGCTGTTGCATAGTACCACACATTTTTCAACTCCCCTCTCCCACTTCCAGCAAGGAAATTTACCTCAAATCTATCTTCCCGAATTTCTATGCTGCTTTTTTAAGTGGCATCTGGCAAGCTATTCAGATTTAAGTGACAATGTGATTAACACAAGAATAGGCTGCATGAATCCATTTTGTCTGGTATGAAATAATGATACATTAATAAGGGGGAGTTGACAGAATATGGAATTAAAGATTTGAGCCATTCTTCTATATGTCTATTGTCTGTGTGGAAAGTGAGGCTGATTGGAGAACTTGGTAAGTTACCTTTACCCACAAAGAAACACTAAAAATGTTAGCCTTCTAGTAAAGGGTTAATTGCATGGGGTGCTGGGTATGTTGCTAGTTTTGTTTATGTTTTTTAGGAGGAGGATTTTCACTATTGATTGGTGCAGAGATTTTCCAGAATTGCTCCGCACAGTAAATGTATGTTTGCTGTCAAAGCTAGAAAACAATTTATTGGAAGTGAAAAAATAATAACTCCCACCCCCCACCCCCACCCCCCAAAACCTTCTTCAAATATATAACCATGTTGAACTCTAAGGGATATTTATTATAAAGTCCCTTATCCTAAGTGCATGAAGAGCAGAAATCTAAAGACAAACAATTATAATAAACATATTTTTAAATATCTTTGTGTGTGTGTGTGTGGAATTTTGCTAGCTGTCATATTCTGGGATTTCCTCCGATCTTGGGAGGCAGAGAATTGGCAAGGATTTTCAAACCATTTCATTGAGTGTATGTATATGTTAATTCTCACATGAACCCCAGCCACCAATGCTGGGGCACAAAGGGGGGGAGATTTTTGTTCTGTTTTCCTGTCCTGTCTCTGCATGGTGCTAATCACTGTCAGTGTCTATTGTTTGCGCTGCTATTAACGCCGTCCATTGGTATATGAGCATTGGTTGGAAAGGGTTCATTGCTTTTTTGTCTTAAGGTAATGCTTTGTTGGAATATATTGGCCTCCACACTTTTCTCTGAAGCCTGGTTCAGTCTGAGCAGTCACATTATAAGTCACTAATAATGGCAAAGTCATATGTTCTCCCAGCAACAAACCAGCTGTCCCCCTTATGGACTGCATTTTTCCAGGTGACCAATCTCTATTTGTCATTGCAGTATCGGGACGACAATCATGCACTGCAGCTGGGAAAAACAGGAAAGTAGCTCAGGAGAAAAGGAGAGACAAAAAGATACTTAAAAAACACGGAGATACTGTGACTCATCTTTGGACTGTCTAAAACCCCCCAGATTTGCATCCTTAATTGGCTTAAGAGTTACCTTATTTCAATATTTTCCATTTCCACTGAAAACACATGGCATTAAAGTTCATCTTCTTTGTGCAACCCTCAATTGCAAAGGCCAATAAACCCATTCAAAGCATTATTTTAGAGAATTTTTTTCCTCTTAAAAAAAAAAACAAACCAACGAAACGCTAATTTTGGCAGCAGGCCTGATGAGGCTTGCTTGTTGTGTGTTACGTACCAGCACGCGCAAGCCCATTTTTCTGCTCGCTGCAGACCCTCTTCTTCTGATCGGCATCTAATTCCTGTGGCCTTTGTGTCTGAGAAATGGTTTGAAATCTCCTGCTGACTGGCCGAAGTCTGTTTTACTTCCTGGGGGCAGGGCAGACGCCATGTGTCTATTTCCTGGTACGTACCACTCTTACACATTTTTTTTTCCAACCACTCCACCTCACATAACTATGAACATTTCTGTGCATAGCGAGGTCTCCTTCACCATTGTATTCCCTGTGTGACGCTTACCACTAGCTGATTCTTTTTTTAAACATTTGACTTGACCTAGGTGTCCTGTGCAGGGGACGGTAAATGTCTTCTAAGATAAAAGGGGGACTTGGTACCAAAATGGCTTTTCCATTTGGTGAATTAGAGGCGGGCATGAACTGGAACTCAAGACCCATTCACCCCTGGATTTCCTGGAGTGATGGCCTCTGCCTCTTTAGAGGGCCAAACTAGCACACCCAGATGAGAGCACACTTAACCTTTTAGAAGTTCACCTCTGGATCCAGACTTTGAGTCCCATGTGGGAACATCTCTAGAACTGGTTTGCTCTCAGCAAATGTTGTGAACATCAGTGCTATTAAATGGCCTCCTTTTGTGATTAACTTTTTTGTTGCATGATGGAACTCCAGAGACTGCACGTGTTCTGTGCGTAGTCCGTTGATAACCTAGAGCTGAAATGGCTGGGATTCTGGAATAAGCGACCTTGTCATGCTTCCACTGCAACAGTAGCGACAAACCCCTTCTTTACCTTGCAGGAAACCATATCTGCCATCACTTAGTCTGTCTGGGGAGTCTTCAGAGCTTGGGGGCTGATACTCCCAAACTAGTAGAAAAAACATTGTTTTGCAGATCTCTCCCTCTCTCTTTTGTTGTTGTTGGTTTTTTTAGCTTGTGCCATTTCCTCCTCCTCCTTTTTTCCTTGGGAAGGTGGCATTGCAGATAGCAGTGGGAGGAAAAGCAATTAGGATTAACTATGTGGCATTTTACTGTAGGGCAGCACTGCCAGTTTGAGCCATGCGCACAGGCAAATTAATTGGTCAGTTCCAAATCCCTGCTGTAATGAATCACATATTCACTCTAAATGAAATTTCCAACGTTCCCTAACTGTGACTTACTCGAAATAACCTTTTTAACATGATGCTCAGTTTTTGAACACAGAAATATAATTAGATTAGAATGGAAAGAGAATAAAAAGTTAATAGTCTCTGCTGTGGCTTGGTATGGTTTTGTCTGGGCAGGCAAGGTGAAATGTGCACCTAACTAAGTGCATTGATTAGGACGGGATATACCAGACAGCAAATATTTTATCAGGATTCGCATCAGAGTCTTTCTTCTTTGTCTGCAATGCTGTAATTATCATGCTGATTAAAGCTGCAAATGACACTCCTTTTGTAGTTGAAAATGAACATGGCAACCAAGAACCTGGTTTATGGCTGGAGGAGTTTCATTTTTGTTGTGGTAAAATCTCTGTACCAATCAGAGCCAGATGGATGCAGGGCTTTTCCATGACATTAGAAAGATAATATGATAAACACACTACACCTTGTAAGCTATCACACACACCCTGACATGACTGGGACTCAGGTCAGTAATGGATAAACGTTCTTTCCCCACATGTACAGAAATTCCTTTCCAGGGGGTGCAGGAGGTAAATGTCAACAGGCCGCCTCATTAATGAGCGGCATGTGAGTCAAATTATAAAGCTCCGAATCCCAGGATGTATCGATGCCCCAAGCACCTTATTTTCCAAAGCATGCTGCAGAATATTTCTGGAGGTGTACAGAGAGCTCTGGGGACTGCAGATGGATTAACCAGGATGGGTTTGACCTCTAGGTCAATTTTGCTGTGTTTAATACTCAAAGCAAGGATGGTTTAGTTCCATGTCCCTTTCTATCCAGCCCTCCAAATTCAATGGGGATAGCAAGAGTCTACAGGTCTGGACTCTGTCTTTTTTTAAAAAAACATTTCAATAGTGTCATGACGATTTAATCCCACACAACATGTAGGCTAGAGAGCCTTCTAGGCTACTCTAGGGGCTACTCACAGACATAAGGTTCTGCAGGATCGGGACCTTAGGTAGTGACATGTGAACCTTAAAGTATTCAGTTTGGTCCAGCTAAGACAAAGTGTCCTTAGAACAAGGATCGGCTACATTGGCTATATTTGATTGGCTAACTTGGGAATTGTTACTTGTCATTCTACTGCGCTGTCACTGGACTGACCCTTCAAAATGCAATGAGAAATGGTGAGCTTAAGACTGGTTCCCAGCTCCTATTTCTAGGACTGTGTGTGGTGTAAAATGTATTTAGAAGTTCTTGCTGACTTCAATCTGCAGCCATCTGCTGCAAGTGTGAATATCTTCTTGGCTGGATTTGATAGTACCAGCAAAGCAGCCTGAAGCTGAGTAAGTCGACTTTAACCAGCTGCATCTCAGGAGAGTTGGAAAGATTTGCTAGAGAGAGCAAAACCACTTAGATACAGGCAACCCCTGGATCCTGCATTCCTTTTCCCAGAGCATTTAAACCTCTTTCTTTGAGAGTTTGGGGTGTGTAAGAAAGGCAGGATTGGACTGGCTGTAGCATGACCCAGGCCACCCACAGGGCATTGTTCAACATCCAGTGGTGAAAGTCTCCCTAAATCATAGTATTGTTTATGGAATAATATCAATTATATCAGACTGAACATTTCTAGTACCTTTCCTCAGAGGAGCTCAAAGCATTTTACAAGTGTTAATTAATTACACCTCAGAGCACTCTTCATTAGTAGTTATTATCCCAATTCACAGATTTGGAAACTGAGGCACAGAGCAGGTATGTGGCTAGAGAGGGAAATGATGAAGAGCCAAGAAGAGAACACATGGGTGTGTCTGCACAGAGCTTTTGTAAATTAACTGAAATCAGGTGAAACAACTAGTTCCGACTGAAAGTTAAAGGCAGCTGCTGAATACTAAAAAGACCACCAGCGGTGAAAAATTTGTGAGCAACTCAGAGGCTAAAATATGTTCTCCTTAAACATTAGCTGAATATGAATAAGTTAGGACAATGAATAGTAATTGTGATCTGCTCACAGGGGATTTGCAAACCAAAAAGTTTGAAATTTGATGAATAGTTCATCCAGTTCCAATTACAAACCTGGAACGCAGGCCAAGTTTGTGACCTTCCGAGGTTTGCTAATTTAGGAGGAATTTCTGGGGACCCTGGAACAGACTACAATTTCCAGTGGACATCTTGAAAATGACAGAGATTTTACATGGGTTTGACCTGGAACCAGACAAAACGTGGTTGATTTGGCTGAATTTCATTTTGATTCTTGGCCTTTGTTCAAAACTGAAATTCAGAGTATCTCAGAGATAGACACTGAATGGTATTGCACAAACTCCTGTGAATCAAAATTTGGTGTTTCACCTGGTTCCTGTCCTGAATTCTGGCTTCCTGCTGTGTTTGACTAAACAACATGGAATGAGATCATATAAAATTCTGTAAGGCACATCAATTGCTGACCTAGTTTGCACACAGGGGCCCTTCAGAATGCAATCTAAATATTACATACAGATTACAGTGCATTAATTAAATGCCATTTGTACATGATTATGTAAGTGTTAAGAATTATTATTATATAAATGACTATTTGGGATTCTAAAATGCTAGCAGTATTGTAGGGCTGAAACTGTCCCAGCTTTCACAGAGTAGGTAGAAGTCACAGCACTTTACGGTAATTCTCTGCTTTGAATTCCCTGCTGCTGTGATGCCCTCATTCTGCCTAACAACAGCACATTTTTGTATTAATATTAACAGATAATGAGTCATCATAAAATATCCCGGCTTGTCTTCTGAAGAATAACAGCATTGCATATACAGACCTGTTACACGAGATTAAGTATTCTAAAGAATCCAGTTAATTAAGACTTCAGTGCTTTCCATGGGTGAAAGCTGATATTTCTGTAGTCCCCTTCCAGCAAGAGAATTGAACAGTTTGCATTAAAAAACATCAAACAAATTACAGACGACCTGTTTTTTCTGGTTACAGATAAAAAAAATGAGAAAGGTACAAAGGGTAAATTTGAAACAAGTTCTTGATAGTCTTTGACTTTCTCTTTTAGGAGATATTTTGCACTTGGGCAACCAGGGCACAGAGAGAACATAGGCCAGAATAAATGTACTGTGCCAGCCACGTGCTGTTTGGCTCCAGTCCTGCCAGGGGCAGAGCACTCAGGCTGTGCTGAACAGAACAGCCTGGCTCTTGTGCTTAAATGCTTTACTGGATCATGGCAAGCTGTCCAGCACCTTGCAGGCGGAAACCCTTATTGACCAAGGACATCTACCAATAGCTTGTGGTCTTAAACTAAAGAACAAGCGAGCTTAAATTAGAAGCGTTTAAAAAAACAACAACCAGAGAATCATCTTCTTCTAAGAGTAATAGCACTTTCAAGTATCAGAGGGGTAGCCGTGTTAGTCTGAATCTGTAAAAAGCAACAGAGGGTCCTGTGGCACCTTGCCTTGCATCTGAAGAAGTGAGGTTCTTACCCACGAAAGCTTATGCTCCCAATACTTCTGTTAGTCTCAAAGGTGCCACAGGCCCCTCTGTTGCATAGCACTTTCAGAGTCCCACGGAAAGGTCACTGAGAAACCATCGGGAAGTCATCTCCACTGCATGACAAATCAGTTCCTAACACTCAGGTAGAGATCTAAGTCAGTTCTACACCAGAAGCTTTTGTCAGGGCAGCACTATCAGTGATTTGTGGTGACATGACAACAGCACTAGCCCTAGTATAAACACAGTTACACCAGCATAAAATTGCTTTTGCTGGTATAGATTATTTTGCTCAGGGCACCGGTATAAATTATGCCAGCAAAAGCAGTAGGTTAGACACAGTTGTACCAGTGTAAAAACATAAGGATAACCATACTGGGTCAGACCAATGGTCCATGTGGCCCACTATCCTGTCTTCTGACAGTGGCTGTGCCCAGATACTTCAGAGGGAATGAACAGAACAGGGCAATTTATTGAGTGACCCACCCCCTGTCATCCAGTCCCAGCTTCTGGCACTCAGAGGTTTAGGGACACCCAGAGCATGGGGTTGTGTCCTTGACTGTCTTGGCTAATTGCCATTGATGGACCTGTCCTCCATGAACTTCTCTCATTCTTATTTGAACCAGTTATATTTTTGGCCTTCACAACATCCCCTGGCAACAAGTTCCACTGATTGTCTGTGCATTGTGTGAAGAAGTATTTCCCTGTTTGTTTTAAAACTACTGCCTATTAATTTCATTGGGTGACACCTGGTTCTTATATTATGTGAAGGGGTAAATAACACTTCCCTATTCACTTTCTCCACACCATTCAGAATTTTATAGACCTCTATCATATCCCCCCTTAGTTGTCTCTTTTCTAAATCAAACAGTCCCAGTTTTTTTAATCTCTCCTCATATGAAAGCTGTTCCATCCACCCAATCATTTTTGTTGCCCTTCTCTGTACTTTTTCCAATTCTAATCTATCTTTTTTTGGTAGGGGGTGACCAGAAGTGCATGCGGTATTCAAGGTGTGCGTTTGAATGATGTCAGTATGATATTAGCATTAGAGGAAAGCGGTGAATATCATCTCTCTCCTGATAGAAACAAAGAAAAGGAAAGCAAACAAGTATCTTAATCCTCAGTAAATACTTAAGGTAAATATAGAGGGCCACATTTTTGCCCTCGGTTATAACTGTCATGGGTTTGCCCAGTTGTAACAGAGGGCAGAAATTATAGTGTAGTGTGTGTTTAGCATGGGGTGCCTGTTTCATAAAGGCCTGTGATGGGACACTAGATAGGGTGGGATCTGAGATATTACAGATAATTCTTTCCTGGGTGTCTGGCTGGTGAGCCTTGCCCACATGCTCATGGTTTAGCTGATGGCCGTATTTGGGGTCGGGAAGGAATTTTCCTCCAGGGCAGATTGGCAGAGGTCCTGAGGGGTTTTCACCTTCCCCTGCAACATGGGGCACAGGTCACTCGCTGGAGGATTCTCTGCACCTTGAAGTCTTTAAACCACAAGTTGAGGACTTCAGTAGCTCAGACATAGGTCAGGGGTTTGTTACAGGAGTGGGTGGGTGAGATTCTGTGGTCTGTGTTGTGCAGGAGGTCAGACTAGACGATCATAATGGTCCCTTCTGACCCTAAAGTCTGTGAGTCAAAGAAAGACTAGTCTTGCAGTGAAGGTACTAGACTGGTCTCCCAGAAACTTGGGTTCAAGTCCCAGCCCTTACAGAAGTCTCTGTTTGCCCCAGTTCTCCCTTATTAAATGGTCGTGATGATGATATGTCCTTTGTCTAGCTTGTCTATTTAGGATGTAAGCTCTATGGGGGTAGGGATTGTCTCTTACAATGATTTTGTTTAGCATCCAGCACAATGCTCAGACCTCTACATGCTACAATAATTAATAAGAAGGAAGGTGTTTGAGGACTTGTTCCTCTCCATTCACCTTAGTCAGAGTAATCATTACGGAGGAAAGACCCTTTTGATTTAATAAGATACTTATCTAAAAGACAATAATTATCAATTAATTGTGAAGATTTAATTAATGTTTAATAACTAAATGAGATATATATCTCTTACATGGCAGTTAAGCCTCTATAAATATATTTTAATTATGATGTAGTATTTATTTAACATACAATCTTGTCTTCTTAAATCTAAATTAAATGCATATTTGAAGCATTTAAAGTGTTATGAAAATTTCACTCACGCACACACACATGCACTCATTACATGTCATGTTTGCACACATTTGCACTCTCAATTACATGCAAAAATTACATATGTACATGCCCCACAGACCATACGAAAAGGTGTGCATACATCATGTCTACACATACACATACATAGGTAGTCACCATATGCATGGAAAACCCACCACTAAGCACAAATCATATATTCACACATAGACATAAATAACAGCCCACACATATATGTGCATATAGGCAAAAACACACATGCATACCGTATATATGCAGCACATACATGCACATTCAAACACTAACATGCTCATTAATAGAAGCAACAATTTCCATATAGAAGATTTAAAGAATATTATGTTGTGAGCGAGCTTTAAGAAAAGGACAAATAAACAGCTAAAGAGAAATTTGTGTTTAACCAATTTTCTATGGATTCCTTTAAGGCATTTAAACTTTAGAAAATCGTGTTAATGCTCATATTCTTCTTCGCATTTGCCAAGCCACTCAATATGGTGCTTAGTCTGAATGTGAAAGGGTCTAGAATTCAAGGATGATCAGAAATAAATTATATTTTGGAAAACATATTTACGAGAAAGTGTAAAATAAGAGCAGCTAAGCTGCTGAGTCATTCGCACTGTTCTCAAGAAGCATCTCTACCCACACATCTTTCCCCCAAAACACACTCGAGTTTTAGGTGAGCCGTACAAATCTGAAGATTTTCAAGAGATGTTTAAGTAGATAAGCCAATCTGAAATTCTTATTTAAAAACAATGAATGTGCTAGATCAGTCTCATAACAGAAATATGCAATACTACTGCTAGTGATGTGTGACCATTAACAAGATTTGAAGATCCAGGAATTCGCTGGGTAGAACAGTCTGGGTACGTGCCAGGCCACAGAGGACCTAGTTATGGGTCCCTGGTTCTAGATTCAGTTTTGCCCCTGAACACGGTACCCTCAAAAGTAGATGGCTATGGCCCCCTAAGTCACTGTTCATCAATTGAGTACAGTTGGTGCAGTAGCATTTTGCCCACATTCCCTCTAACCTGGCCCCTCATGGCAGGGATTGCAGAGTTAAGTGAGGTAGGAGCTGACTGCCCGGGAGATTCAGCTGCTTTCAAGATCCTTTGGACCAGAAGAGAAGTGCAAAAGGGCCGGCTTGCCATTGAGCGGCTGGCCCCAAAGTCTGGGGGTATTTTAAGAACATTATCCAAAATATCCCAACTTCTTCGTTTTGTAAAGTTGGGTTGGAAAGCACATGGCAATATGCATCCCTATTGAGACCTTCCAGTGTTTACTGCTTCTGGTGTGACTAGCAAAACCACCAGAAAAGATTTTCTTAAGGTATTTTAATAGTCGTGTAATTGCTGCTGCATGGTGGCTCTCCGTCAAACATCAGGGCTTCGGGTCCCTCATTTTGGTAAAGGTCCCCAGGCAAGCAGTGAATTTGTTAACTCCTGGCCGGCAGGCTTAGCCTATCCATGTACATCAAGCTGACTGTGTGGTTGTGTATTTACAATATGGATTTTTCTGCTCAGCAAGCTCGACTAAATGAGAAGCACCTGATGCTCTTCCTCATGTTACCCTGCAACCCTTCCTCATAACTGTGGGCTTTTGTAGCTTTCCAGCCAACCAGTAAGATATTAATGGGCTCAGTTTACTCATACAGTAATGAGTCTAGCAGCCAGGTTACTTTGTCCTTCCCAGGAGGAGTCTAGTATGAACGAAACTGGAAAGTGAGTTAATGCTCTGTAGTGTATACAGAGAAAAGCTACCGCAGGCAAACAAATGAAGTGGCATACATTTTGGATGCAACAGTTTTAACTGACGCAGGAGCTCAGCATGTCATTTCTGTGTGATGTTTAGTGATTCATTTTGTAGTAAGACTAAATGTCCCAGTCTGGGTGATAGAATCTATCCCTAACATCATTCTTTGACTATGAACTATTACCATTGGGACACTTACCAATTACCATTTTCATTTATATCCATAAATCTTATTGTGGTACTAAGTTTCATGAAAGATGGAAGCATCCAGTGTCTTAAGAGGATAAATATTAATAATGATGGTTTTAATGTAGGGAAAAGAAACTAGCCAAGTATTCATGAAAACATGCGTGACTGAGACATTACCAAAAAAACCCAAATATATTCTGGCTAAATTTACCCGTTATAATTTAATCTTTATTTTCTTTTCATCCTTAACAGGATTCCATTGGTGAACCTGTAAAAAAAAAAAAGGGTTACCTATACCTACCATTTCTGTTTACCAGTAGGAGACTCAAACAGCAGCACTCTATGTGCCAAATATATTTTTATAAAAATGAACACACCTGTAGGAAACTGCATTTTCAAAGCGCGCATTTATGGGAGAAGAGAAAAAAATGTGCAAGCAAAGAAGCCCATGAAGAAAGAGGAACTTAAGACGAAATAAAGAAAAGGACTGAACATCTGGAGTTTGGGATATGGACTGTGATTCTGAACCTGTGCCAATAATACCATTATGTGCCATGTACTGATCTGAAAGACTTCACAAGAAGCTGAAGCTAAGTGAATTACACATAGAAATATTAGAGAAAATCGGGGTGGGGAATCTCTTCTGATAGAGTCAGTATTTCTGGTTAATATACATATATACATATAGATATAAATATATATAGATACAAACACACACACACACAAACACAAACACTTTTTGTACTGTAGCAATTTTTGAAAATCTTAAATATTCATTTTTAAAAAATTGTGTCATGGGTTACAAATCTGATTTCTTTAACATTCTTAGTGTGAACTAAATAAACTGATGTTTTCTACTTTGGCAGCTTGCCTTTAAAACATATATATATATATATATATATATATATACACACACACACACACATATTTGAAATAAAATTTCCACTAGGGAACAAATTATTTGCCAGGCCCAATAAACCATTGCTCATAGAGGATTCCCTGAGAAGGTACTGAAACTCTGTTAAAGTGACAGTTCTCCTATCCATTGTAGAGTTGCCAGAGTGCTAGCAAGACCCAGAAGGGATTATGTTAGACCTAAAGAAGAAACGTATGGCAATGGTCATTTATATAATCAGTTGGTTCTGACAGTTCTCAAAAGAAAGAGAATGGTTAATAGTATTTGGGGCTGTTTTGAAACAAAAGCAGAATTAAGATGTGTTTTGAATACAGTTAAAGTATAGATGCCTCTGGGCCAAATTCACAAAGTACATTCCAGTTATTGTGAAATTTAAAAAAAATCCCCAAATTTAAACCACACAGGCAAGTAATCTGTAGAAGAGCCCATGAGCACGGCCCTTCAGATACTTTCAGATCTTAGCCCAGAATTCAAGTAACAGCCCTTCTATGAAATAGCAAGGAGCTAGAAGTGCATTCTGTGTTTGGAGGGTAAATTTAAAACCAGACTTCATTCCAAATTCCGGCTGATACGATTGAAGTGGCATGGCTTCTGCTCCATGTAAACCATTGTGCGCTGGCCAAGATTGTTGATTTTACCACAAAGAAAATAGCATGAGGTAATTTTTGACAAAGACAAATTCCCCCCTTCCATTCCTCAGCCCCAGTCACTAGACATTGCATCTGTAAAGTCACCAAAGTGATCAGCTCGCCATAGCACTTTCTAGTTTATGGTAAGACATATGAGGCTGAGAAGATACACTGGACTGGACTGCTGAAAATCTAAAAGCAGAGTCTGAATGCTGCATCAGCACCTGTATCCATTCATTAAACAATAAATACTGAAGAAGCTTCACAGAAATGAACAGTTGAAACCAGCAGCAAGGGTTACTCTCACTTTAAGCCAGGTATAGGTGTTTTAGTGGTTGCCCAGGGAAATTGAGTGGAGAACATTTTTTAGCTTTTGGATTAATGAATCAAGAAGGAGCCTAGAAGGAAACCCTGAAAACAACTCTGAGTTTCCTCTGTTTTATAGTGCCCTGACCCCTATTTGTATATTTATGGTGTTATATCTAGGGGCTGGCCAGGGACAAGTTTTAAACATTACTCAGTTTGTTGGGAAATGTAGGAGAAGGTTCCACTGTTGACACTATTGTATTTCACTCATATCAGTCTCATCTTATCAT
Source organism: Malaclemys terrapin pileata (assembly GCF_027887155.1). Taxonomy (NCBI): domain Eukaryota; kingdom Metazoa; phylum Chordata; order Testudines; family Emydidae; genus Malaclemys; species Malaclemys terrapin. Next base: position 20,362,425 of record NC_071523.1, read on the forward strand.
GGCAAATTATGAATCACCATATTACACGAAGCCACTGCATAGATGATGGGTGAAGTAGCGTTTTACAGTCCTTGTTCCCTCGTGGAGCTGCAGAGTACTTCCCAAAACAGGCGGGCAAATATTCAGGCTGATTTTTAAATACATTCACTGTGGCTGTGGCTCTGGGTATGCCTCTTCGGTGTTTGCTTCCTGTGAGCTTGCGACTGATGGTGTTTTGTTGCCATAAAGTGAATTTCTAAGTCAGACGTGAGTACTCTTGGAGACTGAATTTCAGATTTCTTTGTGTGATTATTCATGCCAGAAAAGCCTGCACTCTCATCCTATCAGAGAAGAAAAACAATTCTTTGTGACTCCTTCGGCCAATAACAACTAACCAACATTGGACCTGATCTAAAGCCCATTGAAGTCAGTGGTGTCCTTCTGTTGACTTCCTTGGGCTTAGATTATGTCTGTAGCATGAATAGCAAATGCTGATAAAGAACTACACAGCCAGTAAAAAAGACCTCAAATTATTTTGTATAATGGATAAAACTGAATGAATGTATCAGTCTGCTCACAGAGATTCCGCCAGCAGAAAAGGTGAAGGCAAATTTCTTGCGATAAATTATGCTTTTGCTTAATCAGCTCCAGTCTCTTACTTTCTAATAATGTATCACATGATCCTTTCAGTGTCCATTCTCGGGATATTCTTTTTTGCTAAGGGTAATAAACTATTTTGAACATGTTGACCTATGCACTAAAATTTGCTGTTTTAACCTTTGCAGTAGGATTGGGCTTCTGATAATTGGCAGTAGTGCAGCAGGCGGCGACATGCTGGATAGCTAGATCAAACCCAAAGTTAAGTTTGGCTGTCATCTTTAAATACCAGGTGTGGGAACAGCTCCACCCCACTTACAGCTGCTGATATCTATCCAGGGACTGCTTCTACAGATTGACAGGTGTCCCGTTGTGTGCACACCTTGACAATAACTGGCGACTCGTCAAGATAGACTTTAGAAAACAGTTTTCAGAGGCTCCTCCTCTCCTTAAAATCTGCCCCCCTCCCATGCCTGAAAGAGGGCATCCCCCATTTCACAAATTGCTTCTCAAATTCCCAAGGCTTGTAGCTAATTTTTTTTAGATAGTGGCATCTGAATGATTTTAGCTGAAGCATCCACCACAAATAGTTAATATGACCTGACATGTCTAAAATACCAAACTTTGCTCTAGTGATTCTGATGTAAACCTGGAGTAACCAGTGAAATAAATGTCAATGGAGTTACTCTACATCAAGGTAATTGAGAGCAGCTTTTTTAACCCAAAGCCCCTAAGTCCCCTTTCTAAACTGCTCTCTCAACGTTGGGCTTATCCAGAGCTACATCTATATTTATACATTAGGTACTAGACTCAATTTCTGTATTACATTCAACATTTAAATTATTTTAGAAGAGAGTGAAAACACTCCTCATTATATCTAGGTGATGGTGCACATTGCACCTGTGAAACATTATAACTCATGCAATCGCTTGTCTTTCTATATTACTTTCTATCCATTTTTAATGCACCTGTGTTTTTCTAATCTGCTGCTGATCTCTGGGAGGAAATCTTCCTTGCCCTGCTCCACCAGAACATTTATGGACCTGACTCAAAGCCCTTTGAAGACATTGGAAAGACTCCCAGTGACTCTGATGGACTTTGATTCATGCCCTACATTCTTTTTCTCAGAAGACCCAGCCACTCTAGAGCCACTCTGGTGATATCTATGAAAAGTATAATAGAATTTTGTCAATGTGCATGATGTTATTTTTTTCCATGTTAAATTTTATCTGCCATTGTGCTGCTCAACATTTAATTGTCTACATCCAGCTTAAGTTTCTCACTGTCCTTCACAGGTTTTATAAAACAATTAATCAGCAAACTTCATCAACTCGGCCTCCATTTTCCCTATGAATATTAACCCCCAAAGTAACCTATTACTAATCTCTCTCCACTGTGTGCTGCTGTTATACACTAGCATTATGTTTTATAGAGCACCTAATCAGTTTTTATTCCATGACAAAACTTTTCTCCTGATACTATGGTCATTTATTGCCTGAGGGCCAAATTCTGATCCTCTTAAGTTGAGTAAACACCACTTGACTCCAATGAGACTACTCACAGTCAGGCACTGTTCAGTGTGAGTTAGGGGATCAGAAATTTTCCCCTTAATAATATTTTACGGGTGACTTCAGCAAAATGTTTCAGAAAATACAAGTAAATTGTGCTCCTCTGTGACATTATCTGCTAACTATTTCAAACAACTCCAAGGCTAGACAGACGTGTTAGATTACATATACTTCCCCAAGTACTCTACTTTTGTGATTAGTTAGACTCTTCTATTGTAGCAGGGTGAAGTTTGCTGATCTGTAATTCCAGGATCTCCCAGGGCTACTTTTTAAAGAACTTCACCCCTGAGCACCACTGAAGTCCCATGTATAGCCTATTAAGCAGGATTTAAGTGGTACACAGTCTTTGTTTCCTGTTCTCTATACAGGGGAGAATTTCACATCAAAGGACTGAAGCACCTTCAACAAACTTCCCTTGGAAATATAATGTACGTGTATTCAGGGCTTTGCGTCCGTCTTTCCAAAACATTACTGCCAGCGGGGCAGATCCTGTCTGACCTTTCTCCAGTCACCAGTGGAGTGTTACCCATGCCACGTAACAGCCTGACGTCTACCTCCTACTAGGGTACGTCTACGCTACCCGCCAGACGTACGGGTAGCGATCGATCTATCAGGGATCGATTTATCGCGTGTAGTGTAGACGCGATAAATCAATCCCTGATCGCTCTCCCGTCAACTGCTGAACTCCAGCTTGGTGAGAGGTGCGAAGTAAGTAATTTTAATTCGATCTAAGATACATCGACTTCAGCTACGCTATTCTCGTAGCTGAAGTTGCGTATCTTAGATCGATCCCTCCCTCCCCCATTGTAGACCAGCCCCTACATTCAAATTCACTGAGGTGCTATGCTCATCCAGTGTGACATCCCAGACATAATGATGCAAGCACTACATTCATGGAGGAGAGGCTGTGAACACACTAGATTGCTTTAGTAGTGCCGAAAGCTTAATTAATAAGCATAACTGACTACCCTGTTTTGATTAATAATTCTACTAATCAGCATTATTATTTCTATATATATATACGGGCCTCATTCTCCTCTAGCTCACGCTGGTGTAAATCAGGAGTGACTCCATTGGTGTCAGTGGAGTTACACCAGTAAAGCACCTTTAAGTGAGATGAGACTGAGACCCCCCAGCATGCACGCCTCAGAGTCCTACCCGAGTCTGTCAGCATATCACAACTTCCATACAACGAGGGTTAAGCAGTCCTTAGCACCACCTAGTGCACTCAACAGACTGTAGAGGCACTGATCACAATTAGCGATATACCTAATAAGCAACACTTTTTTTAAGCAAGCAGTTAAACCAAAACTTGCACGATTAATGTGATTTTCGGGTGATTACTTTGGTGCAATCTGTTGATTCAGTATATGGGGGCTTTTGTATTTTACCAGTGTAAACAGTGCAGCCCTCAAAAACTATCAAAACTCGCCAGCACAGAGTATATGAATTTTCCTTTTTTGTTTTACTTATATAGCGTTGACCCTCTTTCAACTATGAAGACTGTGTTTTGTACCTTTACCCATTGATCTTCTATTTATTTGTATCTGTTGGCTGCACTGAGTAGTACTTGTGGGTATTCCAATGTAATCCTAATGGCAGTTTGACATCATAAAATATATTTCAAATCCCTTATTCCAAAATGTTTGAAGCATTGTTATGTATTTTTACATCTATGGCGTTAGTCTGAACTAGACTGCAGGAATAGACTATAGTAGGGAATGGAGTGAACTTTGTATCCCATGTGCGGTAAGCAGGAGGGCCCAAACTCCCATGGGATAATCATCTAGATAAGCATCCACAAGAGAGAATACCTTGGACCTCAGGAGACTCAAATACGATTTCAGAAGCCTTCCATACAGTCTGCAAAGGGACAGATTTGGTCACTGTGAGACCAGACAGTGGCAAAACAGAAAATAAAACAACATGCACAAACTTCCCTTATTTGTAAGGACCAACAGCACTTGCACTTTATCAAAAAAAATATTCACATCCCTATGCATGCTAAACAAACCAATAAAGGGACCAGCCATCAGACCTACTGGCAGGAGACCTAGAATTCAAAACTGCAAATACAACGGTTCACCGTGCAGAATTCTAATGTCCTGGCCTTTTATATGTTCAACTAAAAAACAACAAATTAGGTTTAATTCATTCCTTGTATCTAATGGAAGCCAAAAAAAAAAAAAAGTAGAATTATATGGCTGTGTGGAATAGATGCTTACCAATTCTTTTTCTGTTACTTTAGAGAGAACAGGTTCCCCCACACTCTGTATCTGATGATAGGAGTCAGCAGGTACATTCCTCTGTTTAGATTTACGTTATGCCTTCAGCCAGATTTCTCCATGGGAATCTTACAACAGCAGCATGCTATCATCTTTCAATGCTTCCCCTTTCTGGTGAGCACGTAGGCCACATCCAGGGCGGGTGGTAAATGGCATAGTTCCATTGACTTCAGTTGTCACTAGTGGAACATCTGGCCCCAAATCCTTTAGCGATGAAGAGTCAAATGCTTATGCTATAGAATTACTTTCCTCATGCGTGTAGTTCCACTGAGTTCAATGGGACTTACTCCTGTGAGAAAACATGGGGTGGATGTTTGTAGGATCAGGCCTAAGTAAGTATTTAGTATTGCAATCAGAACCAAATCCCTTTTCCATAGGGTGGTGTGATATCCTGTACATCAAAATAGAGCACGAAGATCCTGGACATTTTAGTTTTATTTACATTTACTTGGGGCAATAGCTTTTTCCACTCACGGGCAACCAATGTCAGAGCAAGTCTCCTGTAAATATGCCTTATATTTCAAGGGAGATATGCTTTGCAACAATGCCACGCTATGGAATATGGGGTATATATTTATTGTGAATAGACTTATAGACACTAAATGTCAATAAGTAACCATACAGAATACTAAGACTAGAGTTCCATCAAAGGGTTCTGCTGACACTCAAAACAGAAAGGATGGGCTGCTTTTCAGCAGAACTCCATGACAGAGTTCTGTTGCTGCATATGTGGGATATATAATATATATATGCAAACTTTAGAATGTTTCTTTCTGGAATTGTTTTCAGTTTATGTTCCCGGGCCTGATTCTGCTAGGTTCTAAGCACTTACTGGACCCAGTTTGGAAAACTCCTTCTTCAAGTGAATAGAGCTGATTTCAGTGGGATTGGAGAGAGCTCAGCACCTGCTGGGAGCAGGGCCCATGTTCCCAGAAAGCCATAACAAAGTACTAGCAATGTGATGTCACAACAGAATGTATAGATGGACAAGAGGTTTAGAGAGGCAGCACTCAATGAGCAAGGGTTGGGAGTCAAAAACTCCTGACCTAATCTCAGCTCTGCCAGAGACTTACTGAGGGATTTGGGACAATTCACTTAAACTCTCTCTCTGCCTCTTTTCCTTCACATGGAGGATAACAACGCTTCCCAAATCTACCTGGCAGAGGTGTTGTGAGCATTAATTATCTGCTGTCTGTATTCTGCTTTGAACATGTTCAGCACAATGTAAGTGCTAAGTATTATTATGTCCAATCAGTAGCACTGCACTAGGGAATGCCTTGTTGTCTGCTGGTCTGCAGGCATTCTCAGAGACCATGGCAACATTACAGATAAGACACCCATGGATTGCGGTGATATCCAGATATGTGTACAACACAAGATACAGGTTGTAAGCCAGAAGTATGTGTATTTCATTACATCATATACCCTGAGTGTGTCATATCCTTAAAAATATACATTTGATTTTTCATCTCAGTGCATTGCAGATAATGCAGTTCAAACAAAGAACTGTGGTGTTTGTCATGCCAGACAATTTCAGTTCACCTCTTTCAGTTTCCATTCATTTCATTTTATTTGACAAAGAACAAACAAATACACTACAACAATTAAGTTGCTATAGGATTCCAAAATTTGCAGCAATCTACTCTCTCCCTAGTGCATGTGACTCTCTCTCAGTAAAGGTAAGAGGTCCGAGTCAGAGGGTTACATACACCAGGAAGCTGCCAGTCCTTTTGCCCTGAAGCTAAACCTGCAACAGGAACTTACTCTAAGGTTCAGAACAGTTTGGTTCATTTTTTGTACCAAATCCATATCCAGGCCTTTTCCTGACAATTGTAACAGATCTGAGCTGGGACTAGTTGCATCAGGAGACGTTTGACGGACCAGAGCCTTCTTTTTTACTTGCTCAGAAAAAGCTCCCATGGACTTCAGTGGGGATTTTCCCCCAGTAAGGACTGAGCAAAAATTTAGGAAGAACTTCAGGACCTGGAGCCTGTTCTAAAGTTCTCTGAAGTCAATGGGAGTCTTTAGATCAGGATTTTTGATCAGGCCCAAGGCTCTCTTATCTGCTGGTGTTACCTGGAAATAGAAGGCAACTCATGCTAGTACTTCCAGCCTCATTTCCATGCCAGACAGAGTCAGACAAGCATCCAGTCTTTTGGCTGCTTATCCAGAACATTGCCAATCACTAGTGGGAGAACACTTAATTCCTTAATTTATTGCAAACTGAATATTTTCAAAAGGTAGCAACTGGTGTTAGCATCACTTGGAAAGATGTGCATCTTTCAGCAATGGCGAGATTTGGGTAAATGCTGATGTGGTTTTATTGTCCTCCAGCCAAAGTGAAAAATAATTGTCTTCATTGAGCAGCATCTTTACAAATATCCAGATATCTCCTTGTACCTTAAAATATGGCCATTTCTCCCACCACATCTGCCCAGTTGGCAAAATGGCTCAAACAGTCTGAAATATTATTTTAAAGATTTGTTTCAGTTTACTTCTTTTCCACTGGCAGTTTGTTCTGAAGGAGTGCAATGGAGCTAAAAGATTAGTCAAACAGTAAATATTCTACACATTATATATATAATTCACCCATGTCCTTCATATATAATGCAGTTGGAAAATTCATTCAATCAGATATGAAATATGCAAGAGATTTGCAAACCAGTAAGAAATCCCTCCCCATTTTAAAAGCCCAACTGGGGTCCAGTTTATACTGCAGAAGTCACATGATGCTTCCCGCACACTCTTTCTTATTTGCAACATTTGTAGACACATACTTAATGTGTGGAAAAAATATATCTTGCACAAAACATACACTAAGGGCACAGTTTTCTGATCAAGATGATTTTAGGTTCAGAGGGGTTTATTTTTTATTTTTATGTATTAATTATTATGATTATTATTGCTTTATTAGCACATGTACAAAAAAGTTTACAGTTTATCTTCATTTTTGCCAAAAAAAAGTCTAATGTAAGGAATCTTTTACTTGGTAACCACAATTTTACATATGGAATACCTCGTGTTATTTTTCTGCAAAAATTATATACCATATGTGGATATACACCCACCCAACTACACACACTTACACACACACACACACACACACATTATCTACATGCACACACACATAAACTCACATACATGTACGTAGTGTATCAGTCTTAACGGCTTTAAACCGTTGTGTCAGTTTAATGTTGTACTATCCTTTTCTAAGCATATCATGGCCATATTACTACTAATAAATGACAATGGGTTTTTGGAGGGAGTCGAATGGCTGTGATTCCATACAGGTGAACTATTTTATCCAAGAGTGTTTTTTAATTTGTTTCTGTATTTCAAAGCTATGTACTTGGAAAGCACTGTATATGCGACCCTATTACAATTTCCCTGTGTATATTTAGTACTCTGATGTTGCTATTAAAAAAACAAGATGAGAAAAAAAAACAGTTTTGACTTTAGGTTCCTATGATCACAATTCTTTAAATATTCACAAAAAAACTCTTCAAAGATGTTGCAAATAATTTGAGAGCCTACAGAAATTAATGATGAAGGAGCTACTATTGTTTGCCTTATTGTACTTGTGGTGGTAATTTTATTCCCACAATCAAAAGTTAATATTTGAGAAAAGTAGCAAACCATTTATTCCCCATTATTCTCAATGTGCTTTGCATCCCTTAATATTCTCCTGTATGTTTCAAAATATTATCAGTCATTTAGCCGAGGGTAGGGGAATTAACAAAGATCCAAGGGAGAAGCATAGAGAGCAATCAATGCACCCACTGAAATCACAGAGGTTAGACAGGCCCAGAGCCCACTGTTAAATCCTTGGATTCTTATCTGATTCTGGATTGCCCAGAAAAGAGCCCGTGAATCTGTGGTGCTTTGCCCGCAGATACAATATCTGTAATTTGAATGGAAGAAAACACCTGTCAGTCTCTGCAGTTTCGCCAATGGCCGTGAGCAGCTGGAAGTTCTCTCTGGCTAAATATCAAGGGGCTGGAACATCTTCCTAGCAGCAGGCATTCTGAGTTCTCTGTATACGCCGGATCTCAGTGACAGTATGTTTCTGGGAGCTTATGCTGCACAATTTTATTTTTTCAGCAACAGGATCCAGCCCATCATGAGTGCTGCCAACAAGCTGAGGCACAAAATTCCTATTAACTTGTTTTTTTTAACTCTAAACTAGAGATTGGCTGGACACCACCCTGCATCCTCAGACCGCCATTTGGGAAATGGGCTCCAGGGTCTAGTTCTACAGTGGGTCGCTGTTTGCCTTCTGCATCCAGCTCCTGTGACATCTTGTATGGTATTACGTAATAATAGTTAACTATGTGCATCCATTCCTGCTAGGCATGTTATCACATCACCACTAGGTGGTAATATCAGCCCCAGGGCTCAATAGGACACTCAGCTTCTCTCTGGCCACCACGAGTGGACATGAGGCATATGGTCAGGGTGCTGTGGCTGGAATTTGACCAGCCTCTCCCCAGGATGCCTCCTTCGTGTGGATCAGGACAGGCCTTGAGCCTGCCAACCTGTGAATCTGGCACTTCTCCGGTGAAACTCGCCCTTGCACCCAGGACAGCTATGATGCATGTCTGTAAGAGGCATGGCTGGCTGGCTTTGAGAGGCTGATAGATGGCACAATCTGCCTCTCTGGAACACACTGTCACACAGATGTACACAAGTGTCTGGGTGGGTGGCAATGACTTGGCTCAGCTCTGACTCGCGGCTCTCTCCACAGTCTGAGGTGTCAGCAACTTCCCACACAAAATGCCGGGCCCAGTGCTCCCAGCCTTACTGGTGTGCACTAGTACCTGGCCTGGGCAGGACGGTACCCCTCCGCATCAGTCTTCTTCTTAGCCTATACGCAATGTGCCTCACGTGGCACATGACTAGAATTCATCACCAAACTTGGGCCGCTGGTTGGATCATTAGCTTCCCTGGCCCAGGGTGCTGATGGGGAGTGGGACATGAACACTGATCCATGCCCCCCTTGGCATCAGTAAGGGAGACAGAATCTGGCCCTTCAAATGGGGAGAGCAAAGGGGCTGGTCAGGATCAGGGCCTGTTCCTGGATGGCTCTCGGCAGTGACACAGAGAGGCATGGCCACTGCCTTGAAGAGCTCGCAGGTTAAGGAGGAGATCGGGGATGTGGCACAAGCCCTGTGTAGCGGTGCCACCTGAGGCGTAGCCCACAGAAGGAGTTGTCCTCTCTTTGTTCCTAGGGGATACTATTTTGCTGCTGGCCTACATCAAGTTACCACACTCTCTGCACTGTGAAAATGCCAACTGATCCCTTCTGCCCCTCAAGCCAGCTTCATTTGGGCACCCGGGCTGAGGGGAGTCTTACGGAAGGATGTGGAGGAGGCCTTATTGAGAGTAGGCCTCCCTTCTGTAAGGGACAGCATGGGCAAAGGCTCTACGTGTTTATGAGAGGAAGATGGGTGGAGGAAGCTGGCACCATTGGCAGAGCAGAGGGGCTGGGGCAATGTAGTCAGAGACAAGAGCAGAGAGCAAGCGAGGGGAAGACGCTCAGACTTGAAGCTCCACATTCATTTTATAAGAACACAAGAACGGCCATACTGGGTCAGACCAAGGGTCCATCTAGCCCAGTCTCCTGTCTTCCAACAGTGGCCAGCGCCAAGTGCCCCAGAGGGAATGAACAGAACAGGTAATCACCAAGTGATCCATCCCCTGTCGCCCATTTCATTCTGTATTTACAGTGTAGATCTCATTCTCACCAGAACGGAAGCAAAAAAGAAAGAAAAGAAGAAAAGGACAGTTCATCCTGTCACGGGTCATCCCTTCTCAAATATGGGGTAGTGCTGTGGGCCCGGATTGCCACAAGAGACTTACTGACAGGCTGGCTGAGAATTGTCAGTCAAAAAGTTTTCCTGCCAAAAAAAATGTGGTTTCATTAAAGAAAAATGCCATAGGAAATTGTCATTTTTGAATATTTTTCCTATATTTCAGTAGTAAAGTAAATTTACTTCAGAAGTAAAAGAATTTGTTTTCATTCTGTTTCATGTCCAACTGAATTTTTTGTTTCATTTTGGTTTTCACAAACTGGAAAACGTTGGCAATTTCAAAAGGAGTTGAAGGAAGTTAAGGGAAAAAGGAAAATGGAAGAGAGAAAAAAACAAACCCTAGAAACAAGTTTTTCTATTGCAGCCAATGGTGAAAAAAGGGGAGAAACAAAAAATTGAAATTTAAAATATTTTTTATTTTAAGGAAACAAAAAAAGAGAGAGAGAATTTCAATTTGAAACAAAATGAAACAAACATTCCATTTAGTTTCATTTACAAATTTTCCTGCAAAAAAATTAAAATTTTGAATAAAATCATTTCTTTCAAAATCTTACATGGAGGAAAAAACATAAGTGTTTTGACCAGCTTTATTGACTTGCATCTATAGTGAGCGCACACCCCATATTTGCATGTATACAGGGGCTCTCCTGTATGCTGATTGGATAGCTGCTCACTACCACCACAGGCACAAGGATTTGTATGTCCAAACCTGCTTGCACACCTGACTACCATCAGCAAGCAAAAACATGGGACTAGCGAACACAGCAAGCTGCATACTCACATTTTGTGCCTGCATTTGAAAAGCTAAAGACATAAGCCCACATGATGCATCCTTTTTCTTTGTGACCGCCTTTCTCTCGGAAGCAACCCAAAGTGTGGAATGGGCAGTGCCAGACTTGGCAAAGGTAAGGCTGCAATTTCATTCTGTAGCAGAATTATTAATAGCCTCATCAATTACAGCCGCACACTGCATCCTGCAGCAGCCTGAGAACTGCAGTAATTTATGCATCTCCCCTCATGAATGGTTTCTTTCTGCTCACGCTGAATATCTGTAGTTTACACAATGCCATACAAATTGTCTTTTCTTGTTTTCCTAGCAGTTTTTACTTTCTTTCAGAGTTGTGCATTCCTCAGATGAATGACCGAGAAATAACCTCCTATTCAAGAGGGGGGAAAAGAGCCTCATTAATCCGCAAAAGGCATAATGACCTCAGACAGATTGATGAATGAGGCTCATCACTGTCGTCAACAAACAGAAACAATAGGACCATTTTGGTCATTTTAACGAATTAAAACAAAAGCCAACAAAAAAGCCTGGACACAATTAAAATAAACTCATTTACTAACAAGCATGAGCTGAAGATGGTATTTTTGCAGTGCACCTTAGGGAAACAGTCCAATTCTTATAGTCATGTCAGACCTCACAAAGGCTGGAATGTGCTGACATTTCCTGAAAGGGAGAGTTCTCAAATTGCTACAGTTAGAGGCAGAAAAGATCTATCAAGGCGTTTAGCCTTTCCCCACCTGGCTAATCCAGGACTGTCCTTACAAAATGCTCTCTTGCACCCTGCCTTCCCTGACACCCAGTGGGGCCAGCTATGAAAGACACATGGAAATAATTCAACAGGACAAGTCCAGCTGTGGGAACTTAACCATCCAAGCCAGCAGCATAGGGAAGTGCTCACAGCACCCTGAATACAGAGGGTCATGGACAGGTTAAAGGAGATATTAAGGAGGACGATGTAAGGAGCAGTCCCATTAAATGCATGGGGGCGGGAGGGCAGGCTGACCCATCTGCTAAGAACTTTGGGTTTAAATAACTTCAGGGGTCAATAATGTTTGCAGAAAAACACACACACACTGTTCAACACAGATGGTTCAGTAAATTGATCAATGTTTTGACCATGCACAGCCTTTCCCAGCGAATTCCAAGTCCTGGTTCCTATTTTCTCCATGAAGCTGCAAGAGGACAGCATAACTAGGGAGTCGAAAGTTGTTCCATGCTAGTGCAGTCCAGGCTGCTCCTTATAAGTCCCTTTGCAATTACCATGGAGGAACTGTGTGTGCTCCCTTGGCCGCACATTAACGAAGCATGTTGCAGAATTAAATTAGCTCATTTAATGGCAAGAGATAGACCAGTTACAAAGTCAAAGCTAAGTGATAACATTTGAACTCGGGGATCTTACGTACAAAAGTTGAGTGCTGCTGCTTGAGTCAAGGACACATCTCTGCTCTCGGCCTGTAGTATTTCTACCCTCTGAATCTGAAATTAAAGCACCTCATAATGTGCTACTTAGCTATATGTGGTGTCATGAGATCTTGATGCTTGAGCAATGCACTTGTAGTGCCTCAGATGTCCCCTGTCAGCATGACACTGGATTAAGTAAATCACAGCAAACAACATAGCTGTCCTGCCACTGGTGGGACAGCACGAAAAGCATCATTGCAATCCAAGCCCGTGGACAGTATTCTCATGGGTTTCACTGGGGTTGTTTTTCAGCACATGTGCTGTTCAAACCAAGCTCCCACTGTTATGGATGAGCCCATGCAATCCATCAGGTCTCCTTCCCCTTGTATAACATGGGACTCCATCACTCCTGAGAGTCCTTTTGGGAGGGGTTAAAGGGCCTGAAACAGGGAAGTCATTTAAAATTTCATGGGACAGTTATCAAGTTAATTGAACATCCTTAAAGATGTTTTAAATAAACAGCTATGCAATAAGATAAGCATCTATTCTATACCCGCTTAACCTAGATACATATTATACATAGAAAGTGGATATTTATTGCAAGTTGATGTATATTTTACTGTGAAAGTGATATTTATTATATGCCAATTGAGGATGAAATGGATAATAATAATGGAGATTTGTGGTTTTCGTTTCTTGCCTTTAGACTGAACCTATTTTGACTGTTTTGCAGCTGCACTCTGACTGGCTCATGTAATCTTTGTTTGCCCAGATCATTAAAACCACAGCACACCAAGAGTCACGGCAAGACACCCCTGCTCCATCACGTTCCTGCCTCCTATGATATCACTGCAGGCCACATTTGGGTGACACCTGAGGAGACACTGATCATTTGAGCATCCAGATGCCAAATCAGAGTATGAGCATCCGAGGCGGTGCCAGGGACAGTTCAATAACCCACTCTGGGTTTCTCCTGATCCTGTCCCATTGCCAAGATGCTGAGGGAATTCCTCTGAGCTCCATGTCCTCTTGGTTCATCATTATGTCTAGGTGAGGAACCTAATTCCCTTTTTAGTTGGAATGTCTGCAAACACAGCTACCTGTGGGATTAGAAAAGAGCTGCACAAAGCCAGTGTGCTTTGAGAGGACATACATGGAAACCCAGCATGTCTGGAGAGTGGACCCCAGCCAGAAAGCAGAACTGCGTATGTGCAGAGAGCTATTTCCTAAACACATCTGTGTGTTGAAGGTGTGTTGGATCCTGATTGTGCACTCTCCTGTTCAAAGACTCATCATCCTGGAAGGCAATTCTAAAGACAGTCAAACAACATCCCTAATCTATTGTGAAAACAAATGAATGCACCGTGAGAGTCTTGGCTTTATTGTTCTCAGGATGCACAGTAGCAAGTCAATTTCTATGGTTCAAATCACACGTTCGGATCAGTTGCTCTGAAGATTGTTACTGAACATGATCCTAGACCCTCCTTTTTGTCAGCTGTTTAATTTTTTTCCCTAGGAAGGCATCGCTTATAGCTCACATGAAAGATAAATGAGAACTGCTGCATCCAGTTTTGGTGTCTGAGGATGACCTAATTGAAGAATTAGAGCCTTTAAGAGCTCTTATGTCAGCCAAATATCTTACATAGCTGTGGCTGTCTCAGACCAGTACACATACACAGTGGAACTGAAGAAACACTCAGGTCCCCCAAAAATTCAATTTTAAAATCAAAGGGATGTAAGAACATGCTTTAGTGCTTTGGTGGAAGAGGGTTAAAGCCAGTACATAGCAGGTACCTGAGCCTGGGCCACTTCTGGTACTAATCCACTAATCAACCCAGGAATATGGGTGTTCATGCATTTCTACCCATCCTTGCACCAACAGAATATCCTCCCGGACACTGAAGCTTGTTTGCACAAGCAAAGCAGCACTGCACTGGAGCATGGCAGATCACACTGCAATTTGGATTTCACAAGCATGTTCCCAATGAAAATTTTCCTCACGATTTGCCCAGGTTCACTCTACCCAAGCTGTGCCGTGATACTGGCGGCTTTCAAAGCGCAGCATGGCTTTGCCTGCCCTGATAAGGATGGCTCCTTGCAGCACCAGGAGTGGCTGTTTGGAGCATGGTGTCAGTTTGCCCAAGGGCTGTGAATCAAATGGCCTGGTAACTTCTGGATAAAAGCTGCTTCTTTTTTTTTTTTTTTTTTAAAGGCCACCTACAAGTGCTATTCGGATTGATTATCTTTTTTGCGTCTGTATTTGCCTCTCAACTTTCCTTGCTTCGTATCTGCCTTCTGCACACTGCAGCCTGTGGCAACATAGACTGAGTAACCAAACTAGAAAGCTCCTGTATGCTTCACTGCAAGAAGAGCTGTGCTAATGTCAGCCAATGATACAGATGCATTTGTTGACTTAACACTGCAATCCCACTAATTCCTTCCATCTGGAAAAAAAAAACCCTGCTCTGGGGGGTTCTCCCTCTGAGAAGTGACCCATTTGCCTGCTGTGTTGCAATCTATAAACTCGCCCACCATAAAGCGCTGTGATAAATACTGTAGTAGACTAGCAGCGTGATTTAGCAGCATGGATGCAGTGAAGAGATGATATTTCAATAATTGCTGCACTCTGTTGGCCTGTGGCTGCGGCCAAGCTGTCCTCACAGAGCAAAGCAGGAATCCACGTGGTGACTCTGAGAAGCTCCAGTCATGTTAATTAGGTTGCATTCCTGCTTCATTAATGATGCAAAGATGTGTTGGAGGCAGACTACCTTGTTTTACTGAAGCTCTGCTGTATGATTGTTCCCATTATGCTCACAGCACCACAAACTCTTGGCAAAGCGAACCTTCCTGTGCACCATGCCATGTCATCAGACACTCTGCATGCTGAAAGCCTTTTTCCCTTTAATTTTACATGTCTAATCAATCATGTGCCAGATCTCAGCTGGTGGAAATCAGTCAGCAGAGCTAGGCTGATTTCACTGGAGCTGGAATGATTTACACCAGTTGAGGGTCTGGCTCTGTTTGTTTTGAGAACCCTTTACTGACCCAACTGGCCGCCCTTGCTGATACTTTCAGCCAGTGATCAGCAGGGCTATGGAGGTGGGAATACCTTCTACCCTTCAGACTGATATAAAAGAGATGCTTTTTAATTCTCATAGACATTAAAGCTGGGTCTTTCCTTACCATCTGAAAACCAACAAGGAAATGTTGGAGTGATTTGGATATGCAGAGGTAGCAAAGGAAAGAAAGAAAAAAGGTTGGAACAACATGAATGTTTTATCCTCTCCTGTGCCAAACATCACACCCAATGGCACGTGGAAAGTGGAACTGGATATTGTGGATATTACACATCCTGATTTGTCAACACCCTGTTAGATGGGGAAGTAGTGAGGGGCAAAACGAGATGCTCGTTTTTGGACCAAACTGTCCGCTTTGATCACCACGAAGATGTATAGAGGCTAACAGAATGAGACTAAACCTGACGCTATGTATCTCAATCAGGGGAGCACTGTACATTGATATGCAAGTGAAATTTACAGTATGAAATACTGTGCTGGAATTTTATTCCATTCCTTGCTATTGATCATGCCAGGAGACGTATTTAGCAGCTTGAGTTATTGTGAGTGTCATTTCTCTAAGAGCAAATGAAAAATATTATTCTGAGCTCTGCAATACAGGAGATCAGATATTATGGAAGTTGATGCTGGAGATGAATGGCTGGAGCAATATTGTGTTCTGTGCTTTTCTATATTTGAATGTGTTTCATACAGAATACAGCTTCTCTAATGGACTTAGGCAACCAATAACTCTGCAAGAGAAAAGCAGCAGACATGTCACCATTTTATTATCAGCAGCTTTATTTTTGCCTCATATTTATGTCCCAGTAAAGATCACAGTCCTCAAGCCACCACAGTCCCTACAGAGCTAGACATGCCTTAGTTACTGGCCCAAGAATCCCTTCGACGACTGGTGCCTTTCTGCTACATTCCTGAATAAAGTACATCTATCTAAGGTTCTTCTTGGACGCCCATTACTGCAGTACCTGCGCATGTCTCCGTCTTTCATGTCTATATCTTCCCAGCCCGCCTGTGAGGCAGAGCAGTGCTGGTATCCCCATTGTATAGACGGGGAGACGCAGGGCTTGGCTGCACGAGCAATTAGACTGCAGCAATCTGTCAACTCACACTAGCCTGCCATGCTCTGTGGATGCCCTTTGACCTTTCAATAAGGTGTTGCCAGTGTGCCCGCTGGCATGAGACTGCAGTTGGCTAGCGGGGTCTGGGGGGAAGACAGTCATACCCCAGCTTCCCAGTCTCATTGACTCCCCCAAGATCACACAGGAAGTCTCTGGAGGAGCAGAAACTTGAACCAAGGTTTCCCATGTGCTAGGCTAGTGCCCAAACTGCTGGGACCATCCTTCCTCTCTGTGCCTCAGGAGGGCCCTGTCTCTGAGGGACAGACAGTCACACGGCCCTCATTACTCCTCAGACCTTGGCTTTCAGACTCAGACCGCCAGCAAAAGAGATAAGCGTGACTTGTGCAGATCCATCTCTCCCCACAGCAGCTGGCCAGCGGGGACCCTGGACACATCGCACACAGCATCCCAGGGCAGCCACGTTCCCGTGTTCTCTACCTGGGCCAGGTTGGAAGCAGAACCAGAGAGGGAAAAGGCTTTTTCTCCCATTCCCAATCCCCCTGAGCCAGCCAGTCCTCCTCCTCTTGCAGTTTTTAATATCTATGGGCCATATGCTCTGCCTCATCGCTTGGCAGAGCGCTCGGCGAACGTGGCTGTGCGGGTGGGCAGCACATCGAAACAGCATCTTCCGTCTTGACAAGTTGGTGCCTTGAGGTTCAGAAGGAAGGGTGGGGCGGGAGCCAGGAGAGACAGACACAGATTAATGCCGCAGCCACCCGTCGTTTACAGAGGGAGCGGGGCACGCTGTGCAGGGCTCGGGGAGAGCTGCGCTTGCCGCACAGGACAGGGCCGCACTGCAAGACCCTCGTGGAGTCTGAGATACTTGGCTGCAGCTATGAGCTGAGGGGAGAAGGGAGCCCAGAAAGTATGACTGCACCACAAATGGCCCAGCTTCAGCATCCCCACCCATGTGACTGGCCCGGAGGGGATCTTCACAGCTGTTTGTACAACATCTGTGCTGCTGGCCCAGGAGAGTGAGTTTCGGGAAACAGCCCGTGGACGCGCCCCACCAGGCCAAGCGCAGGGGGTGGGAAAGATCTGTCCCCTGCTGCAATCAAGCCCATAAAGCACAAACAAGTGAGTCTCCTAGCACTGCAGGCAGGAAGGCAGTGCTCATCGACCCCTGCAAACTGCAAAGCCAGGCCACAGCCATGTCCCTGGGGGTGGCAGGACATGGACCCAGCGTTCAGGGCCCTGCCATTGTTCAGTGCAGGGCAGGGGATTTTCGGGCCTCTTAATGCTGGAATAGAATCAGGAAATAAAGCGTTTGCCTTGGAGAAAGCTCAGCAGGCCGTGTCTGCCCCAGGAAAGGGAGGTGAGGGCCAAAGGCACACTTGAGCAGTTTGTCCTCCCAGGCCTGGGCATCCTTCACACAGGTGACCCATTTCCGCATGACAGCTGCAGAGTCTGCAGGGCTGGAGAGGAGGACGCACATGTACAGTCACCCCGTCGGCCGAATGGTAGCAGATGTCAGGCTTGGAAGTTGGTTACCTGTTGTCAGAGAAATCAGGGATGCAGGGGCTGGGTATATTCCTCGTGCGCACAAGGCCTGGAACAGAGGTGATCAGCCGTCACACGCAAGCATTCCCTTTGTTCAGGCATCTCAGCCAGGTGCTATTGCCCGGCTCCCAGGGACCAACTCTGTCCCAAGAATCGACTCTACTCAGAGGGATTACAGCAGAGAGCAATCTCTGTATGCGACTCCCAGCCTCCCTTCCAGGTGTGCCTGCCTAAAATGAATTTTGGAACAACGGCTCCTTTGCTCACCCAGAAGTGGCCCAGGCCCAGAAACCAAAGGCAGTTCTCTTGATGGAAATGCCCTCTTACCCCACCAGGCCTTGGGTTTACCCACAGCACATTTCCCTAACACCTCCTCTTCTTATGATGACAGCAGGAATGAGATCCGCTGGCTTCAGTCCCTGGGTATCTGCCCTTTTTGTGATGCATCCTCCTTCTACACCCCATTGTCACTCCAAATCCCCATAGCTCGCTGCTCCCAGCACAACCTATAAACATTTCCAGCCCAAGGAAACACTTACTACAATTCTGCGCGCTGGCCCAGTGAGATTGCTTTTCACTGTCAATGTTAATAGGCCATTGTGAGATTCTTTGTTTGAACCAGCTTCTCTGGCTGGGCTTTTCAAACCCATCATAGATCAGCTATGAGGACAAGAACTTTGCTGCCTGTTAATTAGAGCTGACATTTCTCGGATCCATGGTCAGTAAGTGACAGGAATACTCATGCAGCTGCCCCTTTCATCCAAAGTTCTCCAAATGCTTAACAAGCATTAATTAATTACAACTCAAAACAATCTCATGGGGCCAGAATTATCCCCATTGTTCAGGTGAGAACCAAGGCACAGAGTCATTAAGTGACTCACCCAAGGTCATGCAGTGAGTTAGTGGCAAAGCCAAGCATGGAACCCAGGAGTCCTGACCATGTTTCCCTAGTACTAGACTACACTAGCTCCCATAAAAGGCTTTACAGCAAGTCCTAGCTCACACAACTGTAGGAATACAGTGGGAAATAAAGCTTTACTATATTGGTGCATTATTCTTCTAAACATCAGCGCTAACCATTATCCATGCTTAATGATTGTAATTATACTAGAGAGAAGTAATTGCCAGAGGTATTTTAAGCACCAGTCAACATATTATTTTGAAAAAGGAGTTTCTGATTTTTCCAGGAGCAGGTACTAACCACTCACACGTAACTACACACACTTCAAAAATACCTAATTTGGCCTCTTTGCCTTTAGCAAACATGAAAAGCATTTTATTTGGGGTGGTGAAGGGGTTGCTCATATTATGTGCAATTATGTGTCCCATTATCCTCTCATGTCAAGCAAGAAAGATGTCAGCAGAGGAATTTTTGCAGATGCAAATGCCACACAACCGTCTCAGTGCCATATGTAAGCTGTCATCCTGCGCTCGTCTGCAGTGAATTCTGACCCAGCCCCGATGGAGTCTGGCAGCAGCACAAGCTGTTAACTAGCACAGAGCTTAGGCATTAATAGACAGTATCCAATACCCTCGGTGCCAAGGTCATTCGGCTAGCTGATTTGTGTGGCAGTCTTCCTCACTCCTGAGTGTCAGGCTTGGTTTGGAGCAACAAAAGACAGTGAAACACTCAGTTCTGGGCAAAACACCACTTAAAGAAATGTGGGCGCTCAATATAAAGTTGTGTAAAATTGATTCAAATTTGGCTTATTTGTGTGTGTGTGTGGTGGGGGGGGGGGTTCTGAAAACTTAATTTATTTTCTCCCGCAGTTACTGAGATAATGGCCTCTATGTCTCTCTACTCGTGCTTAACTGTATTTAAACTAAAATACTGTGTTTCCTTGATACAGAATGCAAAGATTATACAAGATGATCACCCGTTCTGTTCATTCCCTCTGGGGCACCTGGCATTGGCCGCTGTCGGAAGGCAGGATACTGGGCTAGATGGACCTTTGGTCTAACCCAGTAGGGCCGTTCTTATGTTCATATGTTTTCAAGTAAGATACAATTAATGTATGATTGCCACCTAGTGGTGAATAAATGACACTACACTGTTAAAGTAAGGTTTTAAACTGCTGTTAATAAAGTTGTTTGTTCAAAAACTAGGCATGGAAATAATCAGATGATCTGGTAATGTAGTGATTAGTGCACTACTAGCCAGGGCTGGAATCAGGCCAGCAAACCAGCAACCTAGAATTGGAAAATTGTTTTCAATTTAACAATGCGCTGAGCCATCCAACTCCCCAGTATCGCCTGCATCAAGGGATCAAACAATAACAAGTCAAGCTCCCCAGATCATGCGATTGGCTTTAAAATCATGAGTTTAAAAAAATAATACAAATTGAGGGTGTCTCCAGTGGGCCTACTGGTTACTGAGATGCATCCGAAGAAGTGGGCTGTAGTCCACGAAAGCTTATGCTCTAATAAATTTGTTAGTCTCTAAGGTGCCACAAGTACTCCTGTTCTTCTTTTTGAGATGTCAGGATACGTTTGTGTCATGGTTTCAAGCTTTTCTCTGCAACCATGAGGCTTTAAGAAAAAAAAAAACCCCAAACAGCAGGAGACTGGGGATAAAATTGTGAGAGAGCGCAACATGGAGTGCACCTGGCTGTCCATTGTCTCTGTACCCTTAGTAATATATCTGAGGAAGCTTGGCGGGGTACAGAGTGATTTAATGATGTTAAAATCATTTAAGCTGGTTATTGAGATTTCTGGCTCTCTGGCTGGATGTTACAAATTGTCTGTATAATTTTGGATCATTCTTCACTCATCCAGGAAAGGCATCAGGGCTCAGAACCGAAGCAACAGGAGGTGCTTCTGTTAGTCTTTAAGGTGCCACCAGACTCCTTGTTGTTTTTGTTCAATACATGCTGCACATGTGCTAAATTGAGTGGTATTTCTTACTAAACGTTTTAGTACATCATCGGAGCTGATGGGTCTTAGATCCAAGATCTCCATATGTCCTATTCTTTTCAACGGTCATTAGTTGTATAGTAAAACATACAGTCCCATGAAGACATCAGCGGATCTGATATGTAATAGACTCTCTGTCAGCCTTGCTTCCACTTAAATAACATCTTTGGGGAAGATGTATGTCGTGCTGTGTCAGCCAGCTGGTGGCCAGATGTTGGAGTCAACGCAACCAAGAAGAGATGCCCTATCCCTTGACCACACCGTCTCTGTATGTCCTGCATGTTATTGTAGATGAGACTTGACTTGCAATCCCCAGAGCCCCCAGGTAGAAGCTGCACTGGGTGAGTTCCTCCTAGCTGATCAACTTGGGTCTACGCTACAGTTGCCTCTGCTGGAAGTTGTTCTATGCATGGGTTAAATGTGGTGGCATTTGATTGCTAACTCTGTGAACTCTAGGATGTCCAAAAAAGGTGATACACACAAAAGGTCATTTCTTTTCCTGTCTCTGGAAGGCAAGAGGTAGTTTTATCATTGCTTAAGGACACCAATCATGGCAGCCAGTTCATGGGGACTCTTCTAAGTGCTGAGCCTCCTGGTAAAAGCTCTGGTGTGGAAAAGGAAAGTCTGAGCTAGGAATGGAGTGCTTCTCCATTCGCACTGTACTGTGTTACTGAATGTACCCTTGAATCAGGGGCTATGACACAACCCCCACTAGGAAGAGTAAAACCAGACACTCTAACATTAATAGGCTTAGCACAATTGTCTGGAATAAACCTCAAAAGCACCAGCAAGGGAGTTGCATGTGCAATTTAATTTCCTCTGCTAATGTCAATGTGATTTTTGTGCTGCATCCCTTGCCTCCACTTTGAAAACTGACTTGACACTGATGGAGACTGGGGGATGGATCCTCAGCTGGTGTACATGGGCCAAGGTCCAATGGATTTAATGGACTAATGCACAGTTATACCTGCTGTGAGCGAACACATACGCAGGTTTAGAATGTTTAGCTGACGTAAATGCCTATAATAGTTCCCATCTGAGGCACTCAAAGTGTCTGGTGAGCACTTGGCTCAAGAAGCAAGGCTCCTTTTTCTATGTACGTTGTTCATATTAAGGAACGTGCACTCCCAGTGAATAGCTAACATTTCAAAAGCGCTTTACTATTTCAAGGCAATTGCTGGTAATAAGCAGTTTCAAGCTGCAAAGTCTCTCAGCAAAGTGTTGAATTATGGAAGAAATTCATTTAGGAGAAGGAATTCTGAGAGAGCAACAGCTAAAGACAATTTTGGGAGGGAAATAATAATTATAATAATCATAAAAAGACACCTGCAGTCTCTGGCTGCATTATCATACTCGGTGGCTACATGCAAAATCCATCTGGCCTGGTCTGTCCATCTATCTGGGGTATTTAGGAACATAGGCCCGGAAGCCACTTCCTGGGTCGTGGACTCCAGTCCCCTGCTATCACAGGAACCCCATCAGATAATCCACTTCAAAATTTTATCAAGCTCCTGCATACAATTAGTTAGGTTGTTTGCTCTCGTTACTTATACTGGGAGGCTGTTCGGGAACCTCACTCATCAGATGGTTAGAAACTTCTTCTAGTTTTCAGCCTGAATTTATTCATGGCCCAGTTAGTCCATTTGTTCTTGTGGCAGCATTGTCCTTTAGCTTAAATAGCTCTTCTCCCTCCCTGGTGTTTTTGCCCTGATATATTTATAGCGAACAATTTAGAAAGAGTATTTGCAGCGTGCCAATCACCATATCACTGTATCTGGGCAATGACATAGTAATTCCCCTCTCCGATGTGCAGGTCTGTGTTGCAGTGTCCTCTCCTAATTCCACATGAAAAACATCGAGGCAATGCAAACCTAGAGACTTTCAGATGCAGAATATGACAACTACGTTGCAGCAAACAGAGCTGCCGTGCATAGCAAGGAGAATAATCTGGCCCTAAATTAGCTGTGTTATCCACAACCAAGCTGCAGGCCGAGGCAAACAGTATGTCACAAGGTATTTACCCAATGAGAATACACACCAGAGCAAAAATCGTAAAGGGAGTAGGGGCCAAATACCATCCCTATGTGGCAACTTAGTGAGCTTTTGGAACAGAACACCTGTCGCTTAGAGGGGAGGATTTTTCTCTAGCTTTCTCCACCCCAAACAAATCCCCGTCCAAAGCTTCTGATGCTCGTATTGTGAGGTTGCACTTGTGAACAAAGGTTCTACCAACAAATATGAGGATTTATAAATGTAGAGCCAAATTTAGGACTCACCTCACTCACCGAAGCAGCTTCATTGACTTCACCAGTCTTACTCATGTCAACTAGGCGGTCTAGAACTGACTATGGACCAACAGAGCAATGGATCCAGTCCATCAAATGGATAAGCTTTTTGTGCCTATGTTCATAGATTTTAAGTCAGACAGGACCATAAAATAACCTAGTCTGACCTCTTGTGTAACACCAGCCAGAGAATTTCACCCAGTTACCCCTTGTCTAGAGCCTAATAACTTGTGTTTGACGAAATCAGGTCTTCCAGAAAGGCAACCTGTCTTGAAGTTTTCATTACAGAATGATTGACAGTGTAAATTATTTTCTTATACCAGAGGTGGAAAAGAGGGTGTCAGTGGAAGATAAGAGAATTCAGCAGAGCTGAGAAACTTGGCCATGTTCAGCGGTATTAACCCAGTCCTGGTTTGGTACAGCTAGTTCAAAAGCTAGACTGATTGACTTAGAGGTCCAGGATGGGGTCCATAAGCACTACATATTTCCTTTGCAGGGACAAAAAGGCAAAGCTAAAAGTCCAAGCAAAATCATTCTGCTCCCTAAAATGGTCTTTCTGGACCAGTGGCTTCCAAATTTGGGTTTGCTTAATACAGCCACACCCAGGGAGAGTATGAGGAGGGAAACTGGGAAATGGAGAAGGAGGTAGAAGAGCATATAAATGATTTGAGATGTTTCCTTGAAACATAAGCATTCCTATTCGACTGTGATTTATTAAAAGCAAGGCTCAGGAAGTGGGTGTGAATGGGATTAGCAGGGTTGCAAGCGCCATGTTGATTTTAGATCCAGTGGTGGTTCTACTGAGGGTGACGTGATCTGATCTTACAGGCTCTGACCAGCTCAGAGTTCGGCCAGGAGTGACCTGTCTATATGTTTTTAATAAACTTACCATAATGAAATTCTCTCTGTATTTTTAGATCTGTTTATACTGTAGAGATACTATTAACTGAAACGCACAATCACAGAACTCACATTTATCTCAGTCTCATGTCAGGCTTTCACTAGGCCACATGTTTTGGGGGCTTGTTGGTTTTGTCCCATACAGAGATTGAAGCTCGAGTGATGAGTATCTGAGGATGTGAAATACATGCAGCAATGGGAATGGCGCACTGAGCAATCTGCTCGCCACCCCCAACCGGCTGCTCATCCAAGCAAATCTCACTTGGCAACGAATTGCTCTGCCTTGGGCAGTGGGAGTCAGCCGTGCGCCAGATATGCTGGGAAGAACATGGAGGGAAGACAAGAAAAGTGGCACCCGTGAGGCCTGTCCAGGAACTGACTGTGCATGAAATCCCTGTATTGGTTTGTTCTGGAACTGCATTTCTCTCCTCCATGACGGGGAACCTGATGGATCTCTCGGAGGGGCTCATTAGAACCACTCACTACTTTTCTTTAAAGCTTGGCTGAGCCAGGCTCTCTTTCAAACCTGCTCCCTAGGAGAAGGGGAAATGGAAATGGTATTTGCAGGCGTCTCAGGAGACTGCCTCCTAAAAACCCGGACTAAGAAGATGAATGTGGAGTGGAAATTGAATGTGACTGACCAGTAGGTACTCAACTGATTTCTAAGTCAAATTGCGATCCCTGGAGAAAATTTATTTCTCCGCCAAAATGGCTGTTCCCAGCTGTGAGGAATCACGTCTGCCTCGCCATGACTTGTAAAGTTAATGTGATAGAGTGAAGATCAACCCTTTCCTTTCCCTTTTGTTTTGTTTTCAATGGATGGACAGTCTGGAGAAGGGGCAGCAGGTGGTACCCAGGAGCTGCTGAGTTTAGCCTGTTTTCACGGAGAAACGGTGCAGAGACCGGAACTCCTGCTTCGACAGCGCTTGCCAGAAAGAGTTGAGCTAAGGCTTTGCCACGTCTCCACGTTGAAAAGGTTTCTTACCTCCAAGAACAAAAGCAAGCCAGGTTTGCACAAGGGAGCTCTCCCTTACATGTGCAGTGCAGGAGTCCACTGGAGAACAGGGGCCTCAGGACGGAAATATGGAGATGCTGTGAGTGGTGCTTTGGCAGAGTTGTGCAGAGAGCAGAGAACTAGAAAAGAAAGGGTGCTGTAGGTCAGCACTGAAGGGCATGAAGAGATCTGTGTGTGGAGCCTACGACTTGATTAGCAGTTTGCTGAAGGTCAGAGCTCTGTGATGTATAGGCTGCAGGGTGGATGGAGTACATAGTACTGGTACACTCCATCCAAGCATCTCACACACTATGTTCACTTGAAAAACAAATACATTGTTGGAAACATTTCCTCCTCTGTGGATTAAAGTCTCTTGACAGGTGCAATATTTATTGACCTGTCAAAGGGCTTTAGCATGGTTGACCACTCTCTCCTCCTACAACAATTGATTTCAGTCAGTTTAAATCAGAGAGCAGCTGATTGCTTTCTCTAGTACTTATTCTCCAAATGGTAAGTATTGGTGAGTCTACTGCTTAGCTGGTTGGTATCGCTTAGTGATTCCAGCTGGGGGGTTTTGGGAAGTATATCGCTTAATGATTTGAGCTGCAGAGTATGGGTCAATATATCACGTAGTGATTCCATCTGGGAGTATTGCCCTTTACTTTTAACTTAGGACTTTGGTTTCTAGAGGGAGCAATACAGAAACATTGCTCACCCAGCTCGATCTAGCACCCACTCTCCAACGTTAATCTGGTTTATTCAATCTTTTGGCAAAACTGCCTCCATGTGCCGTGATTCCCCACAGGCCTCAAAATCTAAGCAGCATTAGTCCTGGGCTATCCTCCGTGTAGGAGGCCTCCAGTGAATACCATCAGGACATTTGCTGAAGGCACTTCTGCACAGATCCAGTACCTCTCCAGTGCTCCCAGACCCACCCCAAAGGGGCTGGTTCCCATGAGTTCCTTTCTGGTTGCTGCCCCAAAAGCCCATCAAGCTGGTGTGGGAAAAACATGCCAGACGGCGTTGACAGAGTCACCATTTTCTTTTTGCTGGAAAATCACCATAGGTTTCAAGGGGGCAGCAATGTTAATACCTAATTCCGGTAGCGAGTTCTAATCTACTCATTGCTGAGAGCAATTTACCCAGCAAAAGCCTCCTGGGGCCAGATTTTCCATTGGTGTAAATCAGGTCTCCCCTTTGAATTCAGTGGAGTGAGGCTGATCTACACCTGGTGAAGCTCTGTCACACGCAGCAATGTTCTAAGGAGCCCAGTGCTGGCACACCTTTGCCAGATCTCAGTGGCAGACAAGACTGTGCTGTGTGTGTGTGTCTCCGACAGCGAGGCTGCCAGGGAGAGTCAATGCTGAAGCCAGAAGCTGCATTTTCTGTCTCTGTTTTTTTTGTTTTCCTCTTTAGTGTGTGCTCGCCTTGCTTTGTCTCCTGGGAAATGGATTAATCTTTACCAACAGATCCAGCCCATTTCAATGAACTTTTTCTCTTTTCCCCAAAAAGAATGGTTAGTGCCATCTTTAATATCATTTTAAACACTGTCAGAGTCTTTCTAAAAACTGACTAAAACTAAAGAAAAAGGGAGCAACAAATGTTAACATAAAAGCCTTACTTAATACTTTACACTTCAAATATTTTAATTGTTTCCTTCTTTTCTCAGTCTTTAATAAACGTTAAAATATTAATAGTGGTTTGCCATGATACTAAGCAGGCTAAAGTCTCTGTGTTCCAAACCCCAAGCCTTGTTTAAAACTGTTTAATGTTGGACCGTAGCAGGGTCATGCTCACACCTTTAACTCTTTGGGATCATGTATTCCATCAACATTAATACAACAGCCAAACGCGGTGAAACACGACTGCCTCATGATGTTGAGAATGTAAATAGCCAGGTGCTAGATCTGCCTGCTGCTAAGAAGAGCTGAATTCTGCTCTAACCCTCTGGCCTCATGTTTTCAGTTACCAGCACATCCTTCTCCACCTCACAGAGTTTAAAAGGCTAGCTAGCATTTTGTCCTCAGTCTATAAAAATCCCAGCTTGACATTTATTTTTTTTCCTATTTCATTCGTATTTCCCTCTTTCTTCCCTCAGAAGCTGTGCAGACATCCAGACCAGCAGCTGTAAACATACCAGAATGGAATGTGGCCAAATCCATTTATACAATAATAAGAGCAATATTCCTGTAACAGGCCATAAACCAGCACACGGCAACAGTTAGCCATGATCTCAGACAAACGTTCGCTTTCAGTGAAACTGGAGAGCTATCCAGAAGGGACTCATTTTACTATCAGCCAAATACATCTAGATTTGGGAATGTTTTATTTGTTAGTTTTGCACTGGTATTTTCTCAGTTGTTTGGAAGGCTGATAGATGAGCTGCACCAGCGGAGATGGGGATGATGTAAGCTTGGTAACACCCTCCGAATTTCTATCACTGTAATACATTGGCTCTGATATTAAATATTAGCTGCAAAGGGAGCCAGGCTATGATACATTACCATGCCAAGAAGGAGCACATCTCACTCCGTTGAGTGTACATGACGATTTCCATACACACCCACTCAGGATCATTATATGTCATTTTTCAAAGATTTCCAGGTTAGGGACCCACAATTGCTGACCGCTTTTGAAAATGTTGCGCCAAAAGCAAGATCCAGTAAGGTGCTCAGCTCTCCTTAGTAATAGTTATAGTGCTGAAGGGCTCTGCTTCTAATAACACCAGACTCATGCAGCCTGGGAAAATCATAGAATCATAGGACTGGAAGGGACCCCGAGAGGTCATCTACTCCAGTCCTCTGCACTCATGGCAGGACTAAGTGACCATCTCTCACATGTGTTTGTCCAATCTGCTCTTAAAATCCCCAGTGATGGAGATTCCACAACCTCCCTAGGCAATTTATTCCAGTGCTTAACCACCCTAACAGTTAGGAAGTTTTTCCTAATGTCCAACCTAAACCTCCTTGGCTGCAATTTAAGCCCATTGCTTCTTGTTCTATCCTTAGAGGTTAAGAAAAACAATTTTTCTCCCTCCTCCTTGTAACAACTTTTTATGGACTTGAAAACTGTTATCATGTCTCCTCCCAGTCTTCTCTTTTCCAGACTAAATAAACAGAATTTTTTCAGTCTTCTCTCAACAGTCACGTATTCTAGACCTTTAATCATTTTTGTTGTTCTTTTCTGGACTTTCTCCAATTTGTCTACATCCTTCCTGAAATGTGGTGCCCGGAACTGGACACAATCTCCAACTGAGGCCTAATCAGCGCACAGTAGAGTGGAAGAATTACATCTCGTGTCTTGCTTACAACACTCCTGCTAATATATCCCACAACGACGTTCACTTTTTTTTGCAACGGCATTACACTGTTGACTCATATTTCGCTTGTGGTCCACTATGACCCCCAAATCCCTTTCCACAATACTCCTTCCTAGGCAATCATTTCCCATTTTGTATGTGGGTAACTGAGTGTTCCTTCCTAAATGGAGTACTTTGCATTTGTTCTTATAGGATGAAATTCAATTTACTTCAAACCATTTCTCCAGTTTGTCCTGATCATTTTGAATTTTAATCCAATCCTCCAAAGCACTTGCAACCCCTCCCAGCTTGGTATCATCCACAAACTTTATAAGTGTACTCTCTATGCCATTATCTAAATCATAGATGAAGATATTGAACAGAACCGGACCCAGAACTGATCCCTGCAGGATCCCACTCGTTATGCCCTTCCAGCTTGACTGTGCACCACTGATAACTTCTCTTTGGGAACAGTTTTTCAATCAGTTTTGTACCCACCTTATAGTAGCTCCATCTAGGTTGCATTTCCCTCGTTTGTTTATGAGACGGTCATGCGAGACAATATCAAAAGCTTTACTAAAGTCAAGATATACCACGTCTACCGCTTCCCCCCTATCCACAAAGCTTTCTTTGACAGGGTAATGAGCCATCAGGTTGGTTTGACGCAATTTGTTCTTGAAAAATCCATGCTGACAGTTACTTATCACCTTATCTTGTAGATGTTTGTGAACTGATTGCTTAATTATTTGCTCCATTATCTTTCCAGGTACTGAAGTTAAGCTGACTGGTCTGTAATACCCTGGGTTGTCCTTATTTCCCTTTTCATAGATGGCCACTATATTTGTCCTTGTCCAGTCTTCTTGAATCTCTCCCATCTTCCATGACTTTTCAAAGATAATCGCTAATGCTCAGATACCTCCTCCGTCAGCTCTTTGAGTATTCTAGGTTTCAGAGTAGCAGCCGTGTTAGTCTGTATCCGCAAAAAGAACAGGAATACTTGTGGCACCTTAGAGACTAACAAATTTATTAGAGCATAAGCTTTCGTGGACTACAGCCCACTTCTTCTTGTTAGTCTCTAAGGTGCCACAAGTACTCCTGTTCTTTTTGAGTATTCTAGGATGCATTTCATCAGGCCTTGGTGACTTGAAGACATCTAATTTGTCTAAGTAATTTTTAACTTGTTATTTCCCCATTTTAGTGTCTTCTGATCCTACCTCATTTTCACTGGTATTCACTATGTTAGACGTCCAATCACCACCAACCTTTTTGGTGAAAATCGAAGCAAAGAAGTCATTAAGCACCACTGCCATTTTCACATTTTCTGTTATTGTCCCCCCCCCATTGAGTAACAGGCCTACCCTGTCCTTGGTCTTCCTCTTGCTTCTAATATATTTGTAGAATGTTTTCTTGTTACCCTTTATGTCTCTAGCTAGTTTGATCTTGTTTTGTGCCTTGGCCTTTCTAATTTTGTCTCTACATACTTGTGTTATTTGTTTATATTCATCCTTTGTCATTTGACTGAGTTTCCACTTTTTGTGGACTCTTTTTTGAATTTTAGATCATTGAAGATCTTTTGGTTAAGCCAGGGTGGTCTCTTGCCATACTTCCTATCTTTCCTACGCAGTGGGATAATTTGCTCGTGCCCTTAATAATGTCTCTTTGAAAAACTGCCAACTGTCTTTAATTGTTTTTCCCCTTAGATTTGTTTCCCATGGGATCTTACCTACCAATTCCCTGAGTTTGTTAAAGTCTACCTTGTTGAAATCCATTGTCTTTATTTTCTGTTCTCCCCCATACCGTTCCTTAGAATTATGAACTCTATCATTTTATTATCACTTGCATCCAAGCTGCCTTCCGCATTCAAGTTCTCAACCAGTTCCTCCCTATTTGTCAAAATCAAATCTAGAACAACCTCTCCCCTAGTAGCTTTCTCCACCTTCTGAAATAAAAAAATGTCTTCAATACATTTCAAGAACTTATTGGATAATCTGTGCCCTGCTGTGTTATTTTCCCAAGAGATGTCTGATTAGTTGAAGTCCCCCATCACCACCAAGTCCTGTGCTTTAGATGATTTTGTTAGTTGTTTAAAAAAAGCCTCATCCACCTCTTCTTCCGGGTTAGGTGGTCTGTAGTAGACCCCTACCATGACATCACCCTTGTTTTTTACCCCTTTTATCCTTACCCAGAGACTTTCAGCAAGTCTGTCTCCTATTTTCATCTCAAAATGGTATGGATACAATTCTGGCACCAAACTACCTGACGGGATGCTGTAGGAGGGAAATTGTTCTTATTCAATAGCAAGGATAAGATGAAAATAAGTATAAAAAAAAACCCAATCTGTGTGGATGGCAGAGAAAAATGTCCAGGCCAAATTCTAAGCTACTGTAAAGGGCTGAAACACCACTGAAGTTAACGGAGTGGTGCCCATCTGGCTAGCTATCAGTTCACAAGGCTGGCGGATAGCATGTCAGATCTTCCAGTCTGAGCTGGATGAGAGTTTACTACAGATTATATAATTTCTCTATTTGAATGGCTAAATGGATTATCCTGAAATCTGGGACCTATTCGGTTGTTAAAAATACAAACAAAATTCATAGAGAATGACGCCCATGTAAAGCTCTTCCAAAACCACCAAGAACAACACTTTTCCTTCTTCTCTTCCACCCCAGCCCGATCCACCCCCAGGAAGCTTGAGGACAGGGGCAGATTGGATAACACCACACTCTGGCTCCCTCCTAACTATCATGAGTCGGTGATTCACAGGGATAAAATGTCGCATATTTCAAAGACAGCACGAGGAATGGGAAAACAGGAAGCAAATCAATGGCAATTTAGACTTTCTGATATTGCTTCAGGGCACACAGTTGTCAGGAAACATGTGGCGGCAGCAAAGACGGACAAAGATATCCATGGGAGATTCACTACCTCCAAACATGGGGTTAAGTAAATCACTGTCTGCTTGTTTCATTGCATTGCTTTGTTCCTACAAAATAAACCAGAAGAGGCTGGAATAGAAAAATGATCACCGCAGTTGCTCTTCCTTGCTCTAGTTGGCTGAGCAGAGAGAAGGACAGCAATGTTAGAGGCTCAGCAGAATAAACTGAACTATACTTAGCTGGGATCCATTTGCAGTTATTAAGCAAAACCTGTGGCTTAGATACATTGGTAAAGCAAATGATATGATAATCACATGATTATATAGGCACACAGTAGGGTCACATCAACATACCTTTTATAATAAACTATTTCTCAGCAGCATATCGCTTTGCCTTTCTCATTTAGTTTGGGATGAAAGGTTATTTCTGGCTGTGACAACACTGAAATTCCAGATGGGGTAAATTCATGATGGTTCACGGCTTTGTCCTGAGGAGTGCAGGAGGGAGAGAGAGAGGGATTTGTCTCATTGCTTTGGAGCACAGAAAGCTGTGTATACTGGAGGAAAGGTTGATACTTTGACTTTCTCTAGAATGAGCCTACAAACTCACTCCCCTGGAAATGACAACTTGTGCATTTGATCGCTGCAAATAGAGAACTGAGCCTGATCCTAGCACGGGGGAGAACTTCCCCTCCCACTAGTTTCGCTCAAGACTGGGCCAGTCCAGCCCTCATCATTGTCCCCCTGCAGAAGGATTGTCCTTTTCCTGGCAGGAGCTGAATACACTTGGCTGCATATTTGAAAGTGCGACCCCTTAGTGACAGCTCCTCATTCTGAGACGCAGTGCTGCAAGGGTGACAACAAAACCAGACGCAGTCAGCAGCCAGGCAGGTGTGCACCCCAGGTCTGATTCATTGTGTCACAGGACTGCCGCCCCAGACACCATGTGGCAATGTCACCCCCATCCCCTTTATTTACACACACACACACACACACACACACACACCCCGTTTTGAGCCTGGAGATTTGTCCAAACCAGCCCTGTTTCAAACAGCTTTGGTTCTGCCAGATTGGCGTTTCTCAACAAAAACAAAATCCAGCTCTAATGGTCACATTCAGTGAAGTTTCTGGTTCTCCATATTCTGCTCTCCCAACTGAATTGAGATGGGCTTCTGTGGAACAACTGGGCCCAGCTCCGAGACTCATCATTCAGGTGGGGAGTGAGGAGTGCAGAGTCCCACTGCTGAAAACGAAAGTGCCAGTACTGGTACTAATGATGGTAGATAGTTACTCGTTACTGCTGCTGGTTTGTCTGCACTGTCCTTCACATAGAACGTCTGTTCAAAGACACAACGTGTGTTCCTGAGAGAGGATTACAGGCCTTTCATTACAGTATTACACTGTGAGTTAATTATTTATAGTGCCAATTCTGTCCTTTTTCACGTTCAGTTCTGGAAACCATGAGAAGGCCGTAGAAGACTTAGTGCATATAAAAGCCATGGAGTCATGGCACAGACCTTTGATACAAAGCAAATCCGGTGCGCCAAGCAATGCTGGTTTCCCATTGAAAGAAATTAAAAATCACTTGAGAGCTCTTTGTCCATCTGCAGAGTGACAAAATGTCAAATCTCAGCGACCTCCTTTCTCCTCGGATCTTGGGAAGAAACAAGGAAACAGCACAAACTTTCAGATGGCAGCTAATCAAAGGCATGTTTAATGAGCAAGCATGTTTAATGAGAGAATGGAGTGACTGAACAAAGGACAACAAAATGTACTTGTTGCTTGAAATCATTTAACTAATTTTATTTAATTCTCTAGATTGATTTGGAGGACCTCTCTCTGTATTCAAGCTCTGTTGGTTGGCTGTGATAGAATACCATGTGACCTACCTGACCTTTCTGTTCTCTGATTGGATGAGTTTTCTAGTGAAAAGTCTTGTGTGAAGGAAAGATGAGCAGAAATAAACACTAGTGGTTACAAATGTAAAATCCTGTGGTTGTTTTGCAAATATTTGTACACAAGAGGATGAAATTCCCTTGCTGCAAAAATTCATGCCAATGCAAGGCCTTTGAAGTCAACGAAGTCACACGTCATTGCACATAAATAATGTAACTACTTTTGCCATGTAGAATTAACAGGATAAGTATCTAATGCGGGGTCGGCAACCTTTCAGAAGTGGTGTGCCGAATCTTCATTTATTCACTCTAATTTAAGGTTTCGTGTGCCAGTAATACATTTTAACGATTTTAGAAGGTCTCTTTCTATAAGTCTATAATATATAACTAAACTATTGTTGCATGTAAAGTAAATAAGGTTTTTTAAATGTTTAAGAAGCTTCATTTAAAATTAAATTAAAATGCAGAGCCCCCCAGACCAGTGGCCAGGACCTGGGCAGAGTGAGTGCCGCTGAAAATCAGCTCGCATGCCGCCTTCAGCACGCATGCCATAGGTTGCCTACCCCGATCTAATGTAAAGTGGTATCACTAAGACAGGATTTGCCCATATGAATAATACATAAAAAAGAATGCATAGAGTAGGCACTGCTTATATCATTGTCCTTGCTGCATCTCCATGATACTCACTAGGTACTCAGTAACCATCTATACTCTGCTTCTCATAATATGAGAAATAAGGGCCATATAGTGGCTGCTCATGCCAACCAGGTGAAAACCCCTGCCCTGTATGATGCAGCAGATCAGACTGGATGACCATAATGGGCCCCAGTTATGGCCTCCAAATTTATAAAACTATTAAACCCACTGATTCAGAGTGAGTGAGTGTGTGTTACAAACCCCTCTAGTGACAGGGCCCCGGAACGGGATAAAGGTCAAGTGCTACTAGGAGGAAATAAGTTACTCCTTTAGTGGTAGAGGCCCATTCTTTTTGTGCTGGAGGTCCCAAGTTCAGGCCCTGATGACCAGCCATTGGCACCATGTAAAAATGAGAGGCCCTTTCTATGCAGGGGAGCGTGGCCAGAGCCCTGCATCCCTGTGCACCATGGAGGGCAGTACTGGGGAGAAAAATGCTTCTCCGGCAGTCTGAGAGTAGAACCTATAGCGCTACCCTGAGACTCCCCTCAGCTCCTAGAGCTGCCCCTGCCTCCATCTACCCAAGCTCCCCTGGCTCCCAGAGCCACAAATCAGACCTCAGTGCATAGTGCATAAACAAACTTGCGTTAATCAGATGCATAAGTGCATGAAATATAAATGTAGCATTAATAATGAATGTGAGCAGTGTTCAGTACAATGCAGGCAGCATCTCTTGGGGAAACATGGTGCTGTTCCATCCAGGCGGGCTTCCTTCCTTTCCGCCTTTTGAGTGAAGCCTGAAAGGGAAGGAGGTGTCTGGAGCTGGGGAGTGTGTTTCCAAATGTTACCGTTGCTATAGAAACCCTCCCTGGGCACAGTATGTCAAAGTCTGACATGTTGGTCTCACTTGGAATTTGGCTGACAGTCGCTGAGGAGGAAATATGGAGCACAGTCAAATGGGGCTTTATCTTCAAAGCAGGGTTTGGATGAAAGCTGGACTTGCTAATTAATTACCTGTGAGCCAGCAGGGAAAAAAAACCCCCACAACTGCTGGGCGTTGTCACAGGGAACAAGCCTTTAGCAAAGTGTTCAATGGGGATTTTGAGATTTTACATGTATGGTGAGGTTTTGTTTTATTTTTCTGAAACAAAACAAAATTAAGATGTCTGTAAAGTGGACGATCCACAGCCCCGTGGGAGCCTTTCAGGTGGATCAAGCCCCAAAAGAGTGTTCGTGCGCCAGGTAACTGCTAGAGGCTCACGAGGCCACTCGGAGCTGTTCCCACTCTTGGTCATCAGCACCATTGTCCTTGTGGCAAATCCCCAAAGGTGGTGGTCAGACTTAATGGGGCTAATTTCAAAGTCACTCAAACATCCTGGGTTGGAAAATTGCTTTTTCACATAGTTTGGGACAGACTGTGGGAAAGGAGTGAAGACAGGGGAAAAAGAGCGATTCAAATGGAAAGACTCTATACTTTGAGCCTGCTTTTTATTTCAGTTTCACCAGTGTTAGCTGGGAACAATGCTGCCCAATTTAATCAGGTTCCTGGGGCTGGTGAGATCAGAATCTGTTGTCTGCATAGATTTTGGTGGGGGAGAGTGGGCAGGTCATAAAGTATCCTCCTTCTCGAACACATAAAATAGACTTCCCTTTAGGTAGAAAAACAGTTTCAAAACAGTGAAGTCCTGCTCTAAAAAAAAAAATGATGGGCCAGATCCTCATCTGGCATAAGTTGGCGTAGCTCCATGGACTTCAGTATGCTGATTTACACCAGCTGAGTGTCGTGTGAGTGGAACTGGAGAAAGAGGGTCACAGTTAAGGAGGACCTGGTTCAGTGTAGAACCAGGTGGCTCAGGAATGCCCAGCATGTAACACTAGCTACTCAGCATACTCGGTAAAGAACAAGATCTTGTTCATACAGCTCTGCCTGTTTGCTGAATCACTGTTTGCTAAAGAAACTGAGGATCTGGTCCTATGGATTTAAATGGTTGGGAAAAAAGGTTGCAAATTTGAGCTACTTTTGCAAACTCAAAAAAAAGTTTATACGGTTCACCAAATCCTGAACTCTATGGAATTCACTCACTTCTAATTATGGTTAACAGAGATACTTCATTATGAGGGAGATTGATCATGGCAGAAAAACTGCATCGTGGACTGGGGCATGAAAAAGACAGTACAGAGCTCACCAAATAAGGATAGGGACCAAGAGAAGAAACAAATGGAGAATAAAGAGAAGGCAAGAGATAGTGAGAAAAGGAGGAGGTGAAACAAGAGAAAAGGAGGAGTAGAGGGATCTGGAGGGTAAAGAAGAAATGGAAAAATCTGTGCCCAAATGGGATACTTCTCCACAACTCTAACAAAGTTCGTAAGCACTATTAAAGCCAGAGATCAGTGAAGGGGGAAATTGAAATGTTAGGGGATGGAATGGAAAATTAGGCACCGAGAATGGCATAATAGCACAAGTGTTTACAGCATACTCAAAGTATTTGCTGCAAAGAGCAGTAAAACTCTCCCATGTGAGATCACCCCATACAAGCAGTCACTCGGCTGCCTCAGTAGATATTGAGATCAGTGAAGCAGCAGTGTCACTCCACATGGCTTGTCTCTGAAGTGAGTGGAACAGCTAGGGACTACCCATGCCCAGCAATTAGGGTCTGCTGTGTATGACTGGGAGCAGGCCACAGCTGCTGGTACATGAGGAATCAGAGAAGTGACAGCACACAGTGAGAGACAGAGGGACAGTGAAGTAGCAGAAACCTAGAGCGAGTCGAGACAGATGGAGCAACGGGGATGCTCAGAAAGTGCAGAGCAGTAGGAGAAATAATAGGGCATGGAAAGCAGAGGGGCAGATAGAGGGAACACCCAGCAGGAAATAGGATCAGGATTAAAGACACCCTGTGAACGGGACTCTGGGGTGTCCCACCTTCAGCTTAATTCAGTACACATCACCAGGACAGCTTACGTTCCGCTCCACGCACAAAGTAATGCTTCCAGTTCCTCCCCTTTCTCTTCCGGCTCATGAGCCCCACAGAGAAGAACCTGAGATCCAAGTACTCATTGCCTCAGCAAGCTTCCTGAAGAAGTGTCTCTGTTCTGCTCTGGGTATTGCTGAAGAGGGTGGGCTAAACCCTGAGCAAAAGCCAGCGTCACTGGCAAATGACACATAAGCAATGGGTGAAGCAACAAACTAGTTCCTAGTTGCAAT
This sequence comes from Malaclemys terrapin pileata, assembly GCF_027887155.1. Classification (NCBI taxonomy): domain Eukaryota; kingdom Metazoa; phylum Chordata; order Testudines; family Emydidae; genus Malaclemys; species Malaclemys terrapin. The sequence goes on from NC_071523.1 coordinate 20,399,545, forward strand.
TACACCTGAGTAAAATTTCACAATTAACTTGTGCGTGTGTGTTGGCAGAATTCTATAAGGCAGCCCAACCGGGATACAAAATGCTTCTGCTATAAACATTCAAAGTTTGTCTCACCACAAAAACGCTTTCCTTGCATTGGAGGCTGTGGTTGAGGCAGAGAACTGTATTCAGAAGCTTCATTCATATATTTCATAAATAACCTAGAAACCCAGCCAAACGTGCTCTCACGCACTTCAGAGGTGAAAGGGGGGCCTAGGAGCTAAAGCCTCCTTGGAAGGTAACTTGAATTTAACTGCCAGTGAATTAAACACCTACTTGGGGGTGGCAAAGATGATGTGTCTGGGCTGGAGAAGGAGGTGCCCACTGCAAGGCAGATCTGAATCCACTAGACTCCAGATCTGAATCTTTCTGGCTGCGTAGGATTTTTCATGTCATTGATCGCGCCGGAGCATCAGTCTAACCTTTCAAACAACCCCGAATTAGGTTTGTTCGTAGATAGAACAAAAACCTCTATCTGTGGCAGAGATAAAATTTAGCTCTGGATTTAGTGTCAGGTTCCTAGGGGTTGGTTGGTGTCTTTATGCACCACACACTCTGCTGTGGATGTCATTTTAGCCTACTGAATTTTTTCTACTTTCACTTCAATAAAACCCTTAATAATGTCGCTGGGTGCTTCCAGGTGGGAGGGATAAAATCTCATTAATTTTGCTTTAAAGAACAAACTGAACCAAAAAGAGGATCTGGGACCTCACTGGAAGTGTGCGTGCTATGTCACGGCTCAGCATAGCACCTGCAGGGTGGCAAGGGATCAGGCAGTTTTGATCTGACATGTCGACAGGCCCTTAGGTAAAATTAATCATTATGTTATGGCCAGGACAAAGCAACGTTCTCCACCTCTCCAGGAACTTGCACATTGAAAAAGAAATATTGCCCTTGTGTAATCCAGAGCCTGTTCTGCATGCTCACTACACAATATAACATCCCCAGGAGAAAGAGGGAAGAGTAGTTCTGACTCAGGAACAGTAAATAAAACTAAAGGGATTTCAATCACCATATGCTTTCCAGAGAGGTAATTTACTCCAATTTCTCCCACTTCCACCCCCAGACTTCCTGGCCCCAGATCCACAATTCTGAGTTTCTTTGCAGTCAGATGAATGGAGAGAAGAGACACATGTAGACATCTCAGAGTAAAGCAAAATCAGGAAGTTCAGGTATTCTCCACAAGGACCTGAAGCGGAGCAGGGGCATTAGCTGCATTCTCAGCTTCATCTCTACCCTGCAGTGGCTTGGACTCCCACAGGCTAACTCACTGGAGGTAAGAACAGCATACAAACTTACCCCAGGCTGGGATAGGTGGTGAACTAGACTGAAGGGGATAGAAGGACGGAGAAGGCAGAGAGATACGGTGTTAAACACCATTCACTTCTGGGATAATGGGAATGCTCCAGCCACATGTATAAGTTTTTGGACCACCATCAAAGAGTGTCTGTCTTTACAGCTCCCATGACCACAACACTGTTCCCGTATCAAAGGGAGAGCGGTCCGGGCGCAGGCCGCGTGTTGAAGATGTTGTCCCCATTCTCAATCTGGGCCACGACTGAGAAAAGAGTAAGTGCTGTCGCCAAAGCCCCTGGAAATTGTCAAAGAAGCTGAACTCTTGCTCTCAAGTGCACAGCAGTTCAAAGGGCTTGTCAGCGCCAAGCTGTTCCACAGGCAGTGAGAACAGCCTGTACCAGCTGCATTTTGGGGCTGTGTGTGAGAGTGAGCTCCACATGTCTACAGCGAGGGAACATTAGTGCCAGGAGAGCTCTACCTTAGCTAGCCCCGATCACTACAGTATCGGAGCACCTCACGGTCTTTAATGTATTTATCTTCACCACCCCCCCAGTGAGGCAGGGCCGTGCTGTTATCCCCATTGTACAGATGCGAAACGGAGGCACAGCGCCACTAAGTGACTTGCCCAGAGTCACACTGCATGTCTGCGCTGCAGCAGGACCGGAACCCATGGCCTAGTCTGGTACCCGCCCAACAGGATCAGCCTTCTCCTCTGCTATGCAGATGCAGTGTATGTAACTCTCAGTGAGAGCTGCACTACCCCGCTAGGGCCTGATCCTGCAGCACTAAGAGCCACAGGACTCTTGCCCTTAGCTTCGCTGGAAGCAGGATCCGGACCTTAGAGCATCATTTCTCGATCCGTGCTTTGCCCTACAGGCTTTCCAAATGGTCTGCAGAATATTCCGAGATACAAGTGGTAGGAGACGAGAGCATTGCCACTGTGGGTCTGCCGCAGGCTCTCTCTTGTGAAGTGCTCCCACCAGCCCCCTGGGAGAGTTTTCAGGGCATCTCAGGACATTTCCGCCCCCCCCCCCCCCCCCGATCCCATTAGATGTTCCAGGTTCTACACGTTGAGTGGTGAGAAGTTACAGTATTAGGAGACGTCATGCTAGGCCTTAGCCTTTCAGTGCCTCCAAAGGGCACCCAGTTTGTTACCACACGCACCTCAGATCCTTTGATTAAAGCATCTGCTTTAATGGTGGTAATATCATTCAAGCCAAACAGGGAACATGAAGACATAGTATTTGCTTTCTTGTGCTAGGGGCAGTTACATATTGAAAAGCGATGTAGAACATCTTCTTTTTGCCAGCTTGTAACTCAGACCCCATCTTTCCCTCTCCTTGACAATATTTCATGTACACTATATACATACATTTCAGCATCTCATGGCAACAGCAGCAGCAATTACAACAGAATTAGTTCTCTGTCTGGGATGCCAAGTGATTGGATTGAGGTACTTTTAAATTAGTCAGAGTCAAATGCCTTTTTGATCTAAAGAGGATTTTGACTGAAGTCAGAACTCTTTATTCTTCTCTATTATCACCGCCAGTGATTGCTAACACTGAGACATCTTCCACCCAGAGTCTAATCCTGGAGATATGAGCACCCCTGGCCCTGGGTTGTTCTGTTAGAGCAGGTCATCAGATTCCACATCCAGCCAGGATTTAACAAATACTCCACAATGTTTACAGTCCTAGTGAATACATTTAAGCAGTTTGGTATTTTAAAGCCTCTTTTGCCCTAAAGGTACCCTGAGGTTGCAAGATATCCATTTCTGCACTCTATTACCTGGCTATAAAATACGGATGTAGCAAATGATTCCTAGTTTGTTCTGTAGACACAGCATGATAGCGATTTATACTGCTGTCTATATAAGGCAGCATTAACACCACAAACATGGTCACACACAGTGTGAAAATTAACATATGGCTTTTCACACCCACCCATCCAGCCCCTGGGGTTTTGCAGAATGCAGAAAGCAAAGCAAAACCCTGAACATAACGCACATGTAAAATGTAAGCAGCAGCCATATGCAATGGTGTGGAAGTGATGGTATGGCTGGGGCAGAGAACATGAGCTGCTCCTGGAGCAGTACTGGATGGGGCCTAGCTAAGTAAAACCTTTGGGTTTTTGTCAAACAGGAAAGTCTTTGAAGAAAACTCTGCTCCTTTAAAGGCCAGACAAATACAACTGGACTTCCCCCAGCTAAAGCAAAGGCATGGTTCACTACAGGCAAGCTCTAGAGACTATGGAGGAACAGCATAATTACACTTAACAGGTATACTTAATCCTGCCTTAATACAGGGAGCTAGACTAGAGATGACATCCTGAGGTCCCTGTCAGCTCTATATGCCTATGCGTCTATTGTTCTTTTCAGTCCCAACCCTGTTCCAAGAGCTGCAGCTGCATTTTCCCAGGCTACCCTGCTAAACACCAGGCCCCCTGAATGGCTCTTTTGAAGTCTGCTCTTGGAAGACTAATTCATTCCCCACAGCTGGCCCTTCTTTGTAATGGCAGCAATCAGTGCAGCCAGCTGTGTATATTCTTCACCTGGGTGCAGAGAGGTTCTCGCTTCCCTGCCAAGCTCCAGTCAGGGCACATCCATCCTGTTGTCTTCACCTAGAACACTTCTGCAGCATATACAGGGTGTGCCAGTCTGCAGATGCAGCTCTTCATTTCTAAACTGCACAGTGCCAGGATGGAGTAGCTGATCCACGATGCTGTCCTGACTGGGGATGGAGAGGGAGGAATAGCTGGTTCTCCCAATTGTTCCATACGCTGCACAAGAAGAAAGAGAATTAGGGCTCAGGAGGGGAAAGGCCTGCTAAGAGGGATTGCCAAATCCCACCCAGCTTTCAAGTGTTGACTCTTGGGAGACGGTGAGACTATTCCCCACGCTGAGGCTTCTGCATAGCGTGCACTGCTCCAGCAAATCTGCTGGGGAAAACCAGCAGTAAAGGGGGGAAACAGAATCATGAAAAGTCTCTTTGAAGTTGATAAAGAAAAGGAATGACTGTTCGTCTCTGTAATGATGGCAGGATTCATTAAACAACAAACCAGCAAATGAGACAGGAGTAAAATAAACTAGAGAGTTTCTGTGGTGAACTACTGTACACAGCCCCTCTGTGTTCTCAACCCCAGCTTCCCACGCCTAAATTCCCATATTCATAATACTGTCCCTTAGGAGGGAGCGTCTCTAAATTATAATCTTCCACGAACATGTCTCTACAATCTCCATTATCCACCTTACCCAGAGTGGAAAGGAATGTTCGTTTCAGGCAGAATTGTGGCTTGTTTTTATTTTCAAAGATATGTGCACATTTGGGGCTCAGGAGAATGACTAGCTCGCAGCAAAGGCTGGAGGAAGACAGAGAGGGATTTTTCCAAAGAACAAAGGGTAGTTAGGCATCTAAGTCCCCATGTGCAGCATCACAGCAATCCACACAACTCCTGCTTGGCTGCTGCCTAAACTCACTCGGCATCTAACTTTCCACTGTAGAAGTTCCCTAGGCACCTATTTTTTAGGCCCTGGGGCATGTACACTGCCGCCTCCCTCTAGGTGTCCTGGTGCTCATCTGCCACCTAAGCCCCAGAGCCATTCATGAACTGGGGGAAGGCAGGCATTTGGCCATCTAAGTCAGGTGTGGGGCCTGATGCAGTCGAACGCCTCTGAGCACACTGACTGGACCAGGTCCCATTCCAAATCCAGCTGGAGGAGAAGGAAGTGTCCCTATTAGAACTTGTAGCCCAGTAGTTAGAGCATTTGGCTGGGATGTGAGAGACCCAGATTCAATTCTCTCCTCTGCCAGAGTGGGAGAAAGGATTTGGTCTCACTCTTGCTGGCCTGGGTTCCCTAGGGAATCTCCATCCGTAGAGGTTTTCAAGGCCCGGCTTGACAAAGCCCTGGCTGGGATGATTTAGTTGGGGTTGGTCCTGCTTTGAGCAGGGGGTGGGACTAGATGACCTCCTGAGGTCTCTTCCAACCCTCATCTTCTATGATTCTATGATCATGACTATTTAAGAATTTATCACAGTCACTGGGCCAGAGAAAGAGAATGATACATTGTAGCCCAGTGGTTAGGGCACCCACCTGGGAGATGGGTGACCCCAGGTCCAGTCTCCCAGCTCCAATCACTCTTTCACTATTATCCCCAGTGGAACAGTTTCAGCGGGAGAGATGGAGGGAACATAACACCAGAATATCCCATACCCCAGTGGTCAGAACCCTCTGCTGAGGTGGGAGAGCCCTTAGTCAAATCCTTTCTCCCGCTGTGGTAGAGAGGGGGCATGGGCAAGGGGAGGCATTGCCTGGGGTGAATCTTCTGCCTGGTGAAGCTGCTGCCTGGGGTGAATCTTCCTCTTCTCCTCTCCCCCACCCCATCCCCTTCTCCCCTTGGAGGTCCCCGCAGCTGCCGGATGCGTCTCTCGTCCCCCTTCCCCGTGGGGCTCGGGGTGTATGTGTGTGTGTGAGAATGCCAGTGGGGAGTCAGTGGCAGACAGGGGGGGAAGGGGAGTGAGGAGGTGAGCAGAGGGGATCCCCGAGTAAAAGCCTTCCAGAGACCTAGGGCCGCGGCAGTGCTTTAACGTGGCTGGGTAGTCGCAGCACCAGTGCTGGGAGAGCTCTGTAAAAAACCCACGCCCACCAGGAGAAGAGCTGGGCTCCCAGCGCTGGGGCACTGTCTACACTGTTACTTTACAGCGCTGAAACTCAGGAGGGCGTTTTTTCACACCCCTGAGCGAGAAAGTTGCAGAGCTGTAAAGTGGCAGTGTAGACAAGGCCCTAGTAGCAGATCACTGAAACTGTTAAAGAGCCATTAAAGTGGTAACGAAGCCATTTAACAGGCATTTGCCAATGCCCAGGAAGCCTTTGGCTTTTATATTGTAGGAAAATGTGTTACTGGGGTTAAAAACAGTTTCCAAATGAGGACTCTTCCGTTATTCTCTGTACCCAGAAGAAGTAACTGCTGAGCTGGCTCAAGGAGGAGCTGACATAGCCAGTGAGTTTATTTCTCGATTTAATCGTTTTATTCAAGCCCAGTTCAGATCACTCTGAATCAGTGACCTGTCCTCTTCATTATTTACCATTGCCCTAATTATTGTATCATCTGAAACCTTTATCAGTGATGATTCTATGGTTTCTTCCAGGCCATTGATAAAAATATGACATAGCGTAGGGTCAAGAACCAATTCCTGGGTGGACCACCCGTAGAAACAATCCTGCTTGATGATGATTCCTCATTTACAGTTACATTTTGAGACCTACCCATTAGCCAATTCGTAATCCATTTACTGTGCACCATGTTACGTTTATATTGTTCTAGTTTTATAATCAAAAGGTTGTGTGGTAGTGAGACGAACGCCTTACAGAAGTCTGAGTAGATTATGTAAACAGAGGTATGTATTGCACAGGTTTAAGTGACCACATGAGGCGCAATGCACCCACAGATGCTGTTCTTCTGCTCTCCCCAAAACTCTGCTAGTGCAATGCACCGGCACAGTTTCAGTGCAACAGCTATCTTTAATAATAAACAAATAAATAAGTCGGGGAGCTGACTAGTTTTTTCTAAATGTCTAAAGCTGAGCAACATTTGTGTCCAATTATAAATTAATCCAATACGTGAAAATGTTGAATGTTAAGTTGCTTTGCATTTTATAACCAACGCTCCATTAGAGTGGAGTTAGCCAGTCAGTGCCAGTTTCCAATCTGGCATCTGGATTTGCTCTGTATGTGTCATATATTTTACCACAAATGAATCTCAAAACAAGATCCTGATATTCTAGCTGAACCAAGTGAGCCAAGTGGAACTGTTCCTATGACAATAGCCCAGCGGGAGCTCTGATGGGTTGATCTCTTCCATAGAAGCCACAACCACTCTTCCCAGCGCACATATGAGTGTTTCTCCTACATTAAATGCAAATACTGCTTTTCCTTTTAGCTGATTTTCCTTTACTAATGTCAAAAACTCTGAAAACGAAACATTTAATGAACAGTCCTTCTGAGTTTGTTTCAGTATTTCCAGAATGTACAAGTGGGTGTGAGCATTTGGACTTTCATCTCACAATAATAAATCTGGTTTAGGAAGATGTCTTAATTTGGTGGTTGCTATGAGACCCATTTCTTGTTTCGGATGCTGCAGAGAGACAAGTGAATCATTCAGAGGAACAGGATATTGTTGACACTGTCAAAAGAACTGTAAAAGTTTACCCGCAGTGGGTCTCAAATGGAACACAAACTTAGAAAGTCCAAATTAATTTTTCGACAGACGAAGATGAGGGGGTGGGGGAACCTAGTAGATAGATCCTCTTTGTAATATCCATCAGCACCTCCATTTTCTTTCTCACTTTCCAGATTGCAAATCCTCAGCAGACGCTAGCGGCTTCCTGGAGCATATTTTGAGGAAGGAGAGGATTTAACATGTCCCTCATTAATTGAAGCTAAGCTCTCTGACACAGAAACCGTGCACCTAGGCTGTGACCTATTAGGCGAGGCCTACACTGCTAGGTAGTATGGACTATGGGATTGTGAATTGCAGAGCATGCCAAAGAGCTGCATTCTAACTGCCCTATATGGACACTGCTGGTGTGAACTAAAAGGTACCTAGTTCATGTTTTTTAAAATCAGTGCAGCTGGAGATCTGCCCTGAAGAGAATCGTAGAGTATCAAGGCTAGAAGGGACCTCAGGAGATCATCTAGTCCAACCCCCCTGCTCAAAGCAGGACTAATCCCCAGACAGATTTTTGCCCCAGATCCCTAAATGGCCCCCTCAAGGATTGAGCTCATAATCCTGGGTTTAGCAGGCCAATGCTCAAACCACTGAGCTATTCTGCCCCTCTTGTAGCACATTAGTGTATATGAAGTTATGAGCTTTTGCTGTATGATTGTTACTGAACTATGTTGTAGGTTTGAGAGTCTCTACTGCTAGATAGTGCTCCATTCCTGGGAGGGTGCTATGCGACCATTAATCAGCAGGGGAGGTGTAAACAAGGGATTTACAATAGCTTACAGTGAGACTGCTTTTATGGATGAGGACTGCTGTACCCTCAGGACTAAGGGTTTGCATGATCAAGTCTTAAATTAAGACAAGAACAGCTGATAGAGATGACAAGCATAAAGAGAGACTGAAGTGGGGGGGTTCGTTCAAAGAGGATGGAAATAGGACTGTGTGATTGGTCAGGTGTAGTGTAGTGGGGGAGGGATAGCTCAGTGGTTTGAGCATTGGCCTATTAAACCCAGGGTTGTAAGTTCAATTCTTGAGGGGGCCACTTAGGGATCTGGGGCAAAAATCAGTACTTTGTCCTGCCTAGTGAAGGCAGGGGGCTGGACTCGATGACCTTTCAAGGTCCCTTCCAGTTCTATGAGATAGGTATATCTCCAGCTTGAGGGCTACCTTACTTTATTTTTAGAAGACAGAGATGTGGCAGAGTGGTCAGGAAGGTGGCTCCAGGCATAGCAGACTTGGGGGCTGTCAGCTAACAGGACTGCAGGCTTGTATAGAATTCAGGCCAGCTGTTCTCTCAACACAATTTGTTCAAGAGTTCAGCTTTTTTTTTCTTGTTCCCAAACTTCTGCAAAAAAGGTCCCTGAAATTTATTATCCTGTAACTGAATGACTTCAGGGAATAGTTATTAAACTGCAGGCCTGTCACAGGGTGGACTGGCCCCATTTTCCCTTTGAGGGGCCAGTCCCCTGGTGTCATAATTAACTGCATCCCAGTGAATTAAGGGGTGGGACTAATGGAGTCAGCTGTTACCAAGGGGAACACCTGGGCCTCATAAAAAGGCTTGGGCGGGACCAGTGAGGGGAGGCTGTAGACATAAGGGGTTTCTGTGAGAAGGTCTGAAAGAAGCAGGCAGGGCCCTGAGAGGGGAGATGGTGGGAAACCTTCTGGGAGGGAAAGACCCTCTAGGGGGGAAACCCTGCGAGACAGAACTCAGCTTAAGACACATGCTGCATTGCTTGGGCATGGGGTAAAGAGCAGAGAACTCTGACATAGTTCAAGGGGGCTAGAAGCACTGGTGGTTTACTTTCTCACTGAACCTTTCCTTACCCTGGAAAAGGACCAGGCTGGAGGGCTGGGCCACGGAAGATGAGGATTGAGAGCAACAGGCAATAGGTGCAAGGAATGTAGTCTTGCATCTGTTTGTGCTTGACCACTAGGTATGGTTGCTCTCATCCCAGTTTGTGACACTAGGGAGTGCTAGAGTAGCGAGTCTTGCATCTGTGCCCCTCCGTCTCTGGGCAGCCTCTGAGCACAGCTGAGCTGCAACAGGGCCACCTGATTGACTGCTCTGTCTGAATGGCCAAGGAAGCCAACTGGCCTTCCCTTAAGCCTGACCGCAGCAGCTGACTTCTGGCTGGTCAATACACACTTCCACAGCTGTGAGCTCTCTCCTGTGTTGCCCAGTCTGTTCCAGAGCTGTCAATTCATGACTCTAGCTTGGACCACTAGGCATGACCGTTTGTGCTTTGACCACTAGGTATGGCTGCCCTCGTCCCAGTTCGTGACACGAGGGAGTGCGAGAGTAGTGAGCCCTCGGGCAAGTTCCTCCCCCTTTCACAAGCCATTTCTATTTTTCTTTCAATTCAGCATATTAATAGACTCCCAATCACCAAAATCTAGATGCTGTAACTATAGTTATATAACTAAACTAAGCAATAAAGCAGAGATTTTGAATTATGTATTTGACTGCCTTACTTGCAATTTGAATTCATGCTTTGTTGGTTAGTTACCTCAGTTAACTACAATTTTTACAGCTGAATATAACATTTGAAAATTGCTTTGTCTGACATTCAAGCTAATCATGTTCTTTGTGTGAGGGTTCATCTTTGAAAAGCAAAAGTGTTTTGAATCTTGACTGGAAAAGATCCTGGCTACAGTCTAATTGAAATTTGCCTTTCAATTCAGACAAATCTTCCTGGACATTTGTCTCCTAACTAGCGGTGCTGGAAGCAGAACTCAGTCAACATTGTGAACTTGTTCTTCCTTTCTGAATGGCCTACAGACGCCATTGTCCAGAATTGCTCCACCAATATTACTGCAACAAGGCCTCCATCACGTTCAATGTGGCTCACATTTGGTCACCACAAAGATGCCCATAGCTGGCAAAGAGAGAAGTGGCAGGAATAACTGTAAGCGGTAGCACTGAGTCTAAAGAGGATCTCACTGGCCTGGATAAAATGAAGATTAATTTGACTCATTTTACTGAAAGGCTGAATCGTGTATATTCTTCCCTCTAGTTAGCAGTGATTTCCCAAGTGACCATCTCATAGGACAGCATGGAGAGCACCAGGTGGGAGGAAAGCAGCATTGATAAGCTCTCAAACAGTCTTTATAATGAAAATGTCAGAAACATGTTTAACTAAACTGCATTGTGTGATGTTGTTAATATCTGCAATGCCATTCTTCCCATCTTTGTGTTGCATAAGGCTGTATCTTGTCAGGTCATATCAATTTGTGTTCCATTACATGAGAAAGCCCAGGTGATGGATTTGATCTGACGTGTGGCATTACAGACAGATGCGCTGTGTGGGAAAGCTGAAAGCCTTACATCCACAACCCTCACTACTGTGCTAGAGTTCAGGGCCCATTAGCTGTTGTGCTAGTGGAATCTGGGGATGGGTGAACCAGATCAGAAGGAACATCAGCTCAGTCCTCACTCAGAATTTTAACTGAATTTATTCTCACCTTGAATGTAGAAAACAAGTACTCCTTGGGTTTTTTCCCCCCCATAACCACCTATGCCTGTGTATCTCGGTTTCAGATAGTGTTCCAATATTTCCTCTCCAAGAATGGCAGTTCTTCTGGAACTTATGCACCCTTTGACTTAGGAAGTGCTCAAAAACTCAGGAGAAAGGAAACGTTCTCAGGAGTGTTCCTGTGTGACGTCTGGACAGGTTAACAGCCACGTGCTTGGTTCCTTTTAGCCTGAGCCCCTGAAGCTTTTGGAAATTTGACCCTCTTTTCCCCAAAGTCACATTGTGGGGCAGATGATGTAAATTGTCAGAGCTCCACAGAATACAATGGAGCACTGAAAACTTACCCCAGCCAAGGATCTGCCTCTAAATCATTATATAGGAAAGGTATTTCTCCTCACCCCATGCAAAGGCGGTGGGGAACCCTTCCTGTGTAATGGGCATCACACAAAGGTGAATCAAATTTTCCTCTCTTCTGATTGGTTTATAGTGCTGATTGTTTGATCTGCCACAGCCAGTCAGATTTTTTTCATAGCAGACAGCAGCAATCCTATTCCTGAGTTTATTTGCCTTTTTCTGTAGAGTGTAACCACTTTACCTCACTACATCTTTGTACTGCATCCATTCATTCATCGTCTGGCTACAGACGAGCCAGGCTCTGTTTAACAGACTGGGCTTTACTCTACTCTCCAATGCATGTGATCTCTGCTCAGGCTCATTGGAAAGGGGAGTCTGAGCAAACTAGCCCCAGCATAATTTAAAGGCGCAGGATAGCAGCTTGCACTTAAAGTGCTGCAAAAAGGTCAGGGCTTTACACAAGTGAAGAATTAGATGTAGTGGAGCCTTACTCAGTGACACCATCCTCTGCCCCCCAAAATGCCCCCTGCTTCCCCTTATATCAAGAGGAGATTCCGCTGATGCAGAGTGACTTCTCCAGGGGCAACATTTGGCTGCTCGAGGTTCACTCAACATTGAATGAGTGGTCAAATCTCAAGAACTCCTTTGATACATTTAAAAATTTCTTGCAGAAATATTCCACATCACCCCCAAGTCTAATGTACCCTTTGGGGGCTCTGATGACCTTCTTTGGTGGATTCTAGTAAAGGGCAAACCAGAATTAATAGAAAGGCAGTTACAAGGCTGTTTCTCAATAATTAATATGGTCCAACCCAAAGCTCATTGAAATCAGCGGGAGTCTTTCCATTGTCTACAGTGGGCTTCAGATCAGGCCCTATATGCTTGTATGCATGTAGGCATTTTGTAATTTAATATTTTGATATAATTTTATCTTGCCCTTTGGGTAAAAACTCAAAGAATCGGACAGAGAACCCATATTCATTGACAACAATATACTGGAGAACCAATTTATCTGGTTTCAATGTGGTAATAGCTCAGCAATGAATGAGGCATTGGTTTCTGAATATATCATGGGTTTGATGTCATTTGCTTGACTGAAATACAGCCAGGCATAGATATTATTTTAGTCCTTTTAAATGAAGTATTATCCAGTGGTTACTCATGTCCACATAAACCTTGATCAATAGGGTGGAAAGGTGGGCAAGGGGCAGTAGTCGTGACCAGATTTGATTTAAGATCTGAATCCAGGCCAGAATACAGTCAATATGAAAGTCTTATTATTCAAGGTGATCACACCACAAATGGCGTCTTTAGCTATTATGTACAGACCCCTAAGTGCTAATTCAGTTTTTGTTAATAGGACTTTTTGATTTCCTGGCATCACTTTTTATTGAAGTTTGATAGATTTATGTTTCATGGGGGGTTTTAATATTCATGTTGACATTTTCCAAGATAAATTGGCCACATAATTTATTAGCATATTAAAGAAATTAGTCTTTGCTCCTCCACTTACTAAGGAAATGTCTTGCTGAAATGCATGCACTGAAAATGGTGAGTCCTTCCATGCTTTTAAGATATCATTGGGCATTTCTCTGCTATGAAGGATATATTGGTGGCCATCAGAGATCAGTGTGAAGGGTTTGAAAACTTGACTCCACTCAGGGTGAGGGATTCAAAGTGAGGGACATATTAAAAATTATAATACTTATTGCAAAGAAATGGCCATGTTAAGCTATTATTTCCAGTGTAAGTAGCTCACTTCTGCAGTAGCTTATAGCAATGCATCCATGAGATGGCCATTTCAGGATTATGCAAAAGGAATAAAATTGATGGATGCCAACACTGTATCTTATGTATAAAGGTCATTATGTACAGGGAAATATTCTAATTCACCTTAGTGTAGCAGGCAGTGTTTGTTTGTGCTGCTTGTTTGTGTTGAAAAGGAAGGAGCAAACCACTTACAGACAATGAATTTAGCCTTTTCCTGATCATGGGATATTGCAACCAGATCACAATTGCTTCAAATCTATTTGTTGTTTTTAATTTATTTGACAAATACATATGTTAAAATTAATTGAAGGAGAAAACAATCAGTCATTTGAAATTCTAGCTATATTTTTGATGGTTATTGGTCATGTGCCAAATGGTATTTTTCCCCCCCTTCTCCCTGATTGAATGAGCATGCAAGCAGATCAGTACAAACTCTTCTGCATGTGACTTTAAAATGTCTATTTTGCAAATACTCCCATGACTTTTTGAAATTTGCTGTACATGTAAATTAGCCACAAGTACTACAGCTATACGTTCAAAACAGCCAGTTGTGAGCACAAATGGCTAATCTTAGTCACCTTATGGATGTAATTACCTAGTTTATACACCCAGTTGCTATAAGTAAACTCCAAAGTTTAAAATCAGGCTCACTTATGCAATTTGCCAACTTTACTACCCTGTTCACTCAGAGCTGACATTTAATGCTGGGAAGTTTATTCAGACCTATGCAAAGGATCAATAATAGAATTATTTTACAGTGCCCCCTGCAGAGCAATTGAAATGGCCGGAGCACGTTGGCTATTGTTGGTCCAGAGCTGAAGTCCTGCAATACTTTCGTCTTTAGGAGAACTAAATGTTTATTTCAGTTAAATCTGCCGAGGACTCAGGTGTTACATTTGGGCTGTAAACATCCAATGAAGAAAATTCTTCTGTTGTAATCACCAGCTGCCTCTTCTGTTTAAGGATTTGGATGGTTAGAAATATGGTTGCAATAATGTGGCTTTTTTCCCCCTAGGCTCATCATTAAATAGCAAACACAAGTCACTCTGAAACCCAGTTACTATCAGAAGAGAGATATAGGCAGGATCAAACCTCTTCCAAAAAACCCCAACCAAACAAAAAACTGATTTAGAGAAGCTAATCCATGCTTTTATCACTTCTTGTTTAGATTACTATAATGCTCTTTCAAAGGGATACTGGAAAAGCAAAAATTCCAGCAGATAGGCTCAAATTCAGGCTAAAAAGACTAAGCACATTTCACCAGTGCTAGCTTCATTATCTTGGCTTGCTGTTAAATACATGCTTTACCACTTCAGTTGAAAGCATTACATAACCAGGCAACAGCTTATGCTAGTTGCTTTTAAATATCCTCTTGCTCACCTGTTCTGCTCTATGAGCCACAACTTCTGAAATTCTTGTGTCCTGTCATTGAGTGCAGGGAGTCTGCATTCTGAAGTAGAAAAATACAGAAGTAAGAACAACTTCCCAAATTCAGAGTGCCAGGGGAGTTTTAGGTGACAGGATTGGGATAATTTCTGGTTATCCCAGAAGACACCAAGCTTACAGGGAGATTTGCAGAGGGATAAAGGGCAGGTTGGTGCCTAACTCCCAACATAGTTCCATGGGATCAAGCTCCTTTGAAAATCCCTGCCTATGTCCTTATTACACATGTGAAACATGCATTACAGTATTTGTCAGCAGGGCCTCAGTTTTGCATCTCATCCAAAAGAGAGCAACTTCTGCAGTGCAGTAGCCCATAGCATTGAACTGGCATTGGAACAACAGTGCTTTGGAGGGAAGAACATCCCCTTCTGAATCTCCCACATTGCCTCTAGTGGTACAGATCACGCTCCTTTTACCATTAGGTTCTGAGTATTGGTTCAAACTCAGAATGTGTAGTTCTGCTGTGTAGATGAACCCTGAGTTACAATGTCCATTCCCTGTAGCGATAATAGTTGACGTATCCTCTATAACCCCCACCCCCTTTTTTTTTGGATGTTCCTGTTTGTTCAAGAAAAATCAGATGGAAAACTGATCACATTTTGTTATTTTGTACTTTTGTTTACCTGGCTGCTTTGCGGTGGTGATGGCTTTTATTTAACACACTGAGAATGTTAAATTATGAGAAAAAGTTGGAGGGGTCAAGTAGGGAGACTTTATTAGGCAGTAAAGCCATCTTTAATAATTATGTGGCGTATGTTGCTTTCATACATAATTGTGTACCATATAAAAACATTAAAGCCAAAATGTGCTGGATTTGTCCGTTTATCCTCTCCATGCATACAGGATGTGACACAGAGGCCCAGTGATGGTTCACTACTTTGTCAGCAATTCTTGTCAGGCCTGACGCACTCACTACACTTAAAAAACTGTTGTGATATATAGCATGCCACCTTTTCAGTATATATCACTGGAAAACTAATAGCTCAGTATTCCTGCATGATGTATGTATGGGGTGTGTACGGAGTTATGGATCTGTCCCTAGAATCATAAGTTCAGTCTGCCCTAGTCAAAGGAACTAGTATCTGTTTGTCTGACCAGCCTGGTCATCAGGCAGAGACCATAAAAGGTGAACAAAACCATCAACCTGGTGAGTTGGGGAGGTAGCCTCTCAGAGGGGTCTGAACCTCAAATGATGAGCAATATTGATTGTATACAATATTAGTGCATTATACAAACGTATCAAGTAATGTCTTTTATGAAAGCTTGTGACACAATTGTGAATATCACATTGTGAAAGTAAGCACTAATACTATATATGAGGAATTATGGATACTCGTTGATATTCTGCTTTAAAATCTGTGACCAAACACAGGGAAAAACAGGCTTGCTGCCTGGAGGGAAGGCAGCTATCTTCGATGTAAAGTAAGCCCTGTGGAATCAAAACAATGCAAACTCTATTTACACTGGAATCAGCTGTGGAATGGGAAGCCCACAAGAAGGGAAGAACAACATGAGACCATCCTGCCTCTTGACGTAGGGTTAATGTATTTTGAGAGTGATACTTTTCAAAGGTTTACTGGACTATAAAAAGTATACAGGTTCTCTGCCTCTCTTTCACCTAGGAAGACAAGGTAAACCTGCATCTTGTACTTCTATGGAAGGTCCTGACTGAGGAAAAAGTCAGGATGGCTGAAAAGAAGAAAGATTGGTGAGAAATGTACCTTGAACAAAGACTTGTTGAGTTAGGTCTTAGACACTAGAAAGCATATTTTTACTTTGTTTGCTTGTAACCATTTTTATCTTTAGCCCTTGTCCTTGAATTCACATAAGATTATTTAGTCAAAAAGAGGGTTTGTTTTACTTTTAATCTAAACCAACCCAGTGCTGTTTGAATTGAAGTGACTATTACTTCAACTGGAGCTAACAAACTGCATTTGTCTCTGTAGAGAAGCAACAAACCTTAGTGTTGAGTACTCCAATACTGTGGGCCCACTGAACACAATAGAACTACTCACATATGTGCAGTTATTTGTTGTTGGCAGGATCAGGGTTTATCTGGCAAAACATGTCCTTGCTTTTCCAATTTCACAACAAAAAATATGAAGTAGTACTTTATTCCTAGCCTGGAGTTTTATATTCAATTATAGGGCACTATATTTATTTGCTTCCAGTTCACTATTGCTACTTTATCTAGCTTGGCTATTATTTCTTAGTCCTACTTCAAAGGTTAAGGTACAAGAGGGATATAGAGCTTCTTTTACACAGTCAGCCATTTTTCATTCTTCTGAATGGCATATGTGTTGCTTTAAAAGAGTATTTAATGTATCAAAACCAGAACTCATCAGACAATAATTATTTATTAGCTGATTAACCTTTGAAGCTGGATTTACTGATTCACTGGATTTCTCGTGGACAATCTAGTCAATAATTCCTATTTTAAAGGCCCTTAAATACTTATCTGCAATATTTACACAACACAGCAGCTGCAAAAGAACCATTATGGTCTATTCATGGAAATAATCCAGGTTTTAAAACTTCCTTAGAGTGCATTTCTAGAGAGCTTAAAGCAACATCTATCTGGTAAATAATACACATTTGGAAAGGTCACTAAATATGTATTTGTATGATGCATGTTTTAAAATGACAGTAAATCCACATTAAAAAGGAGTTATTCTAGCCTTGGTCACCTTATGTACCCTTATACCAGGCAATCTTTGTTTTTAAAACAAGGCAAATACAAAGAGTAAAAGTGCTCAAACTGTAGAAAGTTTCATAAAGAAATGCATAGTGCATTGCTGTGAGACAAATGAAAGCCACGTTTTAGGAAAATGCTCGAGCATGTCCCATCGACCTTGCTGAATTTAGGAGAGAAAGCACAGGCCAGAGAGGGGATTGAATAAGTAGCAAAGTACATCTGCATTAAACTCTGAGTCCCTGGCTTTTGTTAGTTTATGCTTGAGCCTTAATGCTATTTCACAGTAATGTTCTGTGTGCTAATTAACCATTGAGGCTGGGAAATCAAATAAGCAATTGATAAAATCAATCATTGCCCAGCAGAAAAGGTTTTCCTTGTACAGTTTGGTCCATGGGGAGGTATTTGTGCCAGCAGAGAAATGAACATACAAATGTGCTGCTGAAGTTATTTAGGGCAGTGAAAAACATAAGTTACTACATTTGTATTGAATGAACTATAAGATCTCTCATTGCAGTAATTGATTGTTCCTTTGGGCACTTTTGGGGCCATTTCATTATTTTCAGGTTCCTTATTTATTCACTCACTGCCTTCCGCTTCTGGTTTTATAGCCCTCTTCAAACCTCTGTCCAGCAGCAATGGTAAAGGAATTTAGGGCATGGCTACACTCGAAACTCCAAAGCGCTGCCATGGGAGCGTTCCCGCGGCAGAGCTGTGAAGTGCCAGGGTGGTCGCGGCGCCAGCGCTGGGAGAGAGCTCTCCCAGCACTGCAGGTACTCCACCTCCCCGAGGGGATTAGCTCCCAGTGCTGGGGCACTGTTTACACTGGTGCTTTACAGCGCTGTAACTTGCTGCGCTCAAGGGGGTGTTTTTTCACACCCCTGAGCGAGAAAGTTGCAGCGCTGTAAAGCACCAGTGTAGTCATAGCCTCAGAAGAATCTCCACTCCACCTCTGCAAATGAGAAATGTTTAAAGGGAACTTTTTTCTTAATGCTAGTGCAGCTAATTATCTTCATAAAATCATTTCATTGTATAATCTATTGCTGTATGTAATACATGTGTGATGAATAGGTATAAGTGCAGGAGTATGTAAGATAGTATTTATAGGGATATAGGATTGATAAGAGTGTGTTATTTATATAAGTCAAATAAGCCTATAGACTTTAGGTCTGTAAGGGTAGGTAGCTTGGCCATAGGTCTCTGGCCTGAAATAGATTGGCATGACTAGCTGACCGGGAGATAACACATCTTATAGTTTACAGGTACAGGGTTAAATGCTGATCTTCTGGAAACTGCAGAAATGGACTGGAAAACACACTGCAATGTGCTAGTTAATACCACAAGGTGCCTGATAATAACATTTCAGGGGATTCTATAATAACTTCAGGTTGCTCACCTCATTCTCATAGATCTTAATGAGAATCTGGGCAATAGAAGGGGTAGCCTATGAGAAATGGGGTGCCCTAAAGTCACAGGGTGTGGAAGTGCAAATAAGGAGAAAGGGTTTGATGCCGTCACTTGCATGAACGCAGTGAGCGTACAACAAATTCAAGATAAAAGATGTTGCCTTGTCGCATCAGTGGAGCCTGAACTAACCCCTCACCCATAGACATTGTTCTCCGGTCTGAAGCTGGGGAGCGCTGCACAGCCGTATGAGAAGGAAACTATCACTGTAGTGCCCACAGAGTACATGCTCGAGGAGTGAACAAACACTTCTGCCTCCAGGGCTTCCCATCTTCCACCAGCACTGAGTTCATTTGGAAATACAACAAATATGTTAAAATTTAAACATATCTTGTAAAGGTCTGATCTAAACCAGAGAAATCCAGATCTCCAGCTGACATTCTGTCCTCACACTGGCTTTTAGTGCAATGCAGAGACATGAATTACACTCCTCATTCCCTCTAAGTGCACTCCCAGAATGGGCATAAAATTGCCCATTTCCCTCCGTGATATAGGGTGCCTTGTTTCTGTGTCGAGGTGGATTTTGGAAGCTATTACTACTTAACTGGCTCATGTGTAAATTTAATTTCACCTCTTCTCTGGGCCTTGAGGATGCCTTACTCCTCTCTGGTGCTCATTCCTTTTTAACCTGCATTCTCTTTGGAGAGAGGCAGTTCTAAACTTAAAAGAAACAAAGGAAGATTGAATTGTCTATTTTAAGTAATATCTAAGCCAACTATTACTTCATTTCTGAATTTATCTTTAGACAAAACTAAGGAACTTTTGTGTAATTCCCATTTTTAACAGCCCTTCTCTCATTCCTGGTGCATTACCAAAACCTAATACTTTTCTGTAAACAAAAGTGAAAGACAGACAAATATTTCTGAGCTAACCAGGGTGAGGTTTTGAAGCGAAGATTTCAACCACCTCTTCAATGACCTGGTCCAAGGTTTGGGGTCCTATGTCTCATCGGTCTTAGAGCTTATGTGGTCATTTGCACTTGTTCAAAAGGGGTGTAAAAATACTACAGACTCAGCAGGGCAGCCTTGAGCCCCCACTTTGCACAGGTGTGAATGACTGACTGCAAGAGTGGGGAGAATGAAGCCCTCGATGTCAAAATCTGGAAGTTTAATGACTTGGCTAAACAGTGCCTGACAAGATCACTCATATGAAGAGGGGTTAAATAGGGTGGCATTCCCCAGGGGTCTAACTTGGAATAATGGGCTGAAACCAAGAAGAAAATGTTAGGCTGACAGTCAAGGAAAACCTGTCCTAACCACTAGAGCTACTAGACTGCAAAATGGGACATTTTATAGGGTGGGTTTACTCTAAGGCAGTGCCTATATAAAAAGGTACCTTCTAACTCATCAGATTTGCCTACTGCATGAAAGCTTGGTCCCACTGGAGTCAATGGGAGTTTTCCCATTGAAGTCAGTAAGACCGGAACTTTACCCCTATTCAGAATCAGAGCTACGTACTCTCTATGGCAGCAGGGAACCAGATTCCATTCAGGCTTGAATTATCAGCAGAAGTGTTAGCTAACGCCTTCCACGACAATGGGATTTCAGCCAGCATCCCTGCTAACCCCTACTGCAGACACGGTGTGCACCAGTACAAAAACAGGCTGCACTAGGAGTTTGTACAGTGTACCTACACCAGTCATTGAAATTCCAGCATACACAAGGCCTGAATTTTAACAGACGCACCAGATCTTGTCCTTCCTTACACCTGTGCCACCTCATTGGACATAGTGGGGATGGCAAGAATGTAACAGAGGGCAGCAATGAAAGATGATGGTGCTGTAAGACAGAGAGAACCAGCTTGACTTTCAGATCCCAGGTTGCAGGTTTGGCAGCTACAAGCACTATTTTTTTTACTTGTAAACTGCACAAACATAATTTTAGAGTCACAGTGAAATACTAAGCATGGAACATATTGCTTTTGTGAGTTTTCAGGGTGGAACTGCCCTTTAATTTAGTCACGTTAAAGCACTGCTAAATATAATGCAAAGAGCAATTTTGAGTGGACAAGGGTTTGACATAGTCCTAATACTTCTGTTCCATGCCTAACTTCCTCAATTCTGTGAAAACAGGACTTCGAGTTCCACCATTTTTTTTTTATTTATTTTTTTATTTTTTTGGTGAGGCTGGGGGTGGGTCCACAAACACACTGAACATCAAACTCCAGTCTCTGACAACATGGGTTTGTGGTTCAATTCAAATACTTCACACAGCTCAAGCTGGGAGCCTGGCTAACGGAGATGCTATGTGGTGCTAATTTAAAATAAAATTAATTTTTCACAGCAGCAGCTGCAACCATGTTGATAGACTTAACTGCCATCTGCCAGAATTCCACTGAGTAGGATGGAGCACCAAGAGTGGGTACCTTTCAGTTTAGAAACCACTTATGTCCAGGGACTTTGGTAGCTTGTGAGACAATTTCCCCACCCCTGCACTCCTCCCCCAAATGAATAATGTTAATCAAACCAGTGTCATATTTGAAGGTTTAAAAAAAAAAATGAAGCCAGAGTGGGTGGGTGGTGGGGAGGATGCAGCCACCGCACTTCTAGGGAGGGGGCCTGGATCATGGACAGCTGAGCAATCGCAGAAGAGGATAAAGGGCTCCAAGGCTCCGTCTGCACTGGTACCCATGCTCAGTTACTTGACCGTGTCCATTCTTGTGCATGTTCCATATACTTGCATCGAGTGTCCACATGTGCTGGAAAGGGGCACCATGCTGGGTACATGTGCAAACCTGAATCCTATGCTGCTGTTCTGTGAAGCTAACACAACTATTTCAGGTGCAGTATCCCAGGGTTATGTGCGTCACAAGTAATGAGCATGTGCCCAGCTTGCCCAACTAAACGCTTTTTGACTTGCAGCAGCTACGACATGTGACTCGAGTACTTGAAATGTTACCAGCTGAGCAAGAAGGGAGCTGACCCTTGGCAGAGCCTGTAGGAACAGCATTGAGCTGGCTGGAAATTACTCTTTTATCATCTTACCAGTTATACGTGTGTACCTGGGAAACTTACTCTTCCAACCCTCTCCTTGGCAGTCTCCAGCAAGCCCTTGTTGCGTAAGCAATTCATGGTGGTTTTCTGCATTGCACCCTGAGCTCACTAGCTTGTGCCCAAGAGAAACTGCTGCTTCTCTGACACCAGCTGTGTCTAATGTGACGGAAGTTGCTGGAGACCCTAGAAGGTCAGGAACAGTGGCAACTGCTGCTAGTGCTCCAAAAGGATGCTCCACTCCTTGTCGGCTGCACCCGTCCTTTGTGAGAGATGCTTATTGGGTTCTACAAAAACAACAAAGAGTCTGGTGGCACCTTAAAGACTAACAGATTTATTTGGGCATAAGCTTTCGTGAGTAAAAACCTCACTTCTTCGGATGCATAGAGTAGTGAGGTTTTTACTCACGAAAGCTTATGCCCAAATAAATCTGTTAGTCTTTAAGGTGCCACCAGACTCTTTGTTGTTTTTGTAGATACAGACTAACACGGCTACCCCCTGATTATTGGGTTCTGAAATGCTACTGCTCTAAGGAGAGTGACACCAGTGCAAGTGAAATCAGCATCAGGCCCAGGGGAGGCTAATTCACACAGACAGAAACCAGAGAAAAGTGCATGTGAATCCTTGTGACTGGAACTCGCTACCTTTTACACAGCTCTGCTCTCTGCCTCCACACATGCTTGGCATGTTGAGTGCATGAGCCTTTTCCTCTTGTACCTTCCTGCCATCGGGAACAGTCTCCCTGTATCTCCAGCTCATGTCAATACTCAGCTTAAACACCCTTTTCCTGCCTGCCTTCTCTCTCCCTTCTGCTGTTCTTTCTTTCCATGTAGCCATCATATAGATGTACACAGTGAGTGAGACTGTATTATTTAACTCTTTGGCTCTTCAATAGAAGCCTGCAAACCTTCCAGGATCCAGTCTGTATGAAAAACATTCAACAAGATAAAGTTGCATTATACTTTCCTATATTCACCTGCTGGGAGCCTTTGAGCATATTATGATTTACTCTGGGAGGGACACATGCACCATACTTGATGTTCCATTAATGGTAGTTGCATCGCCTCGTCAATTATTTATGGGGAAGGATTCCGTCTGGGCTTGAATTTCTGTTAAATCCCTCACTTCCAAGGATTTTTCTTTCTCCCCTTAGCTTTCTTATAAAAATTTGATTCCAGCTACAGCTTAGTTTACTTTATGTGCTTTGGGTTGAGTATCAATCAACCTCACTATGTTCCTGTACGCTCGCCGCAACCCGTTTGAAGCTCCCCAAAGAGTTCTGGTTTGGTACAACGGTCAGACAAAGCTCTAGTTCACTTCTTGCTTTACCCAAACACATTTGCGTATCCCTAATATTCAGGCTTCTTTGTACAGGCCTCCTGCTTGCACAAGCTGGGATGGAGACTGAAGTTGACTCGCCTCCGTCAATGCTTCAATGTACACAAACTGACAGTGAGTTGTGAAGAAGCTGACGAGTCAGATGCTGATTGTACTTACTCTCTTGAGGTCAGTGTAATAACTCTGCATTTACAGTGGTGCAGCCGAGACCAGAATCTGTCCCAAAGAGGGTGATTTCAATAACTCTGTCAGACACAGTTAGCAGCGTGCACACATCACATTGCAGAAAGGTGTTTGGGAACAACCCCCTTATGCATCATTCCAGCAGGCTGCGGTTTCAGTGCATGGCCTGTCTTTGCCGCATCATCCCACAGGAAAAGAGTTTCAATAATAAGTTTCTTCCTCTGCAATAATGAGCACAAAATGCCACATAATCAAATATGTGCAGTGATACGTGAAACAGGACAAAGTATCATGTGACAAATCAGGTCACGCCATGACAGTGCAATGGACTGACATGCTTCTTAGACAGGCACAGTGCTTATTTGTGATAGCTCACAAAGAGAGGGAGAGACACGCAGACAGAGCCCTCCATTCTCCATGAGCTCCAGTGTTGGCTTCTGATGGCGTTGCTCTGCAGGACCACAGTCTTCCTCTCCTTCCCTTAACCACTCCCTTCTCGTCTACCACTGATGGCGGGCTCCATCACACACAGATCTGAAGGGGAGGCTGTAAGATTTTGGGGGTTTCTAACATCCCCCCACAATCACTATTTGATCTGAAGGCATGGAACTGTAACTGAGAATCATTTTAAAATAGTCTCTAATCTCCACCCTGGATGAGCTAAACAAAACCCCATAGAATTTATTTTTCTCCTGGTCTGTCTTGAGATTGCTTCAAGCATGCTCCCCAGGGAGATAAAGGAAAAGTCTCAAGGTAAACCCTTTGGAGAGGAACCAGAACCACCAAGAATTGCTGCTGTCTCCACCAAGGCAGTGCACGTTCCTTTTAATTTCAGGCAGTATTTATAGCTCCTTCCTCCCTTCTCAATTATCACTATGAGAGGCAGTAAAAAGAAAGAGATAAACAGAAGGGAAGTGGCTCTGAACTCTGCAAATCAGAGCTGGGCCTGTCGCTTTATTTCCCTTCTGTATCATCCCTGATTAGACCCATGCTCAAACAATAAGGGATGCGTTTATATGGTACATGTGTTTCCACGAGCATACCACAATCCTGCCTTCCTAGGAACTCTGGCACGTGCATTCCAGGGGAGCATTTGTTAGTCCAATTAGTAAAGCATTTTGCCTGTAGGCGAAGCTGTTGGGCAACTTTCACAAGTGTGTTACTCTCAAAAAACAGAATGATGCGACTCAGCCTCAAAGTGATGCGTGTTCCCATTTAACTGGAAAAATCTCTGTCAATTCAGGTGCTGATGTTTTGTTCTGAGGGGGCAGAAAAAACAAGATGCAACTTAGCTTGTCACTTTATTTGCTGTGGAATAGCTTCAGCAATAATAGTATTTGATGTGGAGTCGAAAGGCACAAGGAGATAAAGGGCTTAATTTGAATCAATATTAATTTTGTGCAATTTACTTTTAACTTTACTTCACAGCAAATACAATTAGCCTGCTTGGAATCTATCAAAAAAAGTCGTTTTTCAACTTAGAAAACTGTTAACTAAACCGGCAGATTGTTCCTGGGCCCAAAGGAGTGTTGTTTATTATTTCAGTTTTGATCAGCCACATATGCATATTTTAAATGGGAAAATGCTGTTGGGAGTAGACAAGTATAATGCCTGCTTGATATGGGACATGAGTAGTGTTAATCACCTAAATTCTTGGCTGCATCTAGGACAGAATTTTGCTTGGCTAGATTACTCCAATGCACAGTCATAATTTTTAAATCTAATTATTCCTCCCCCTCTCCCCCCGAGAAGTGGCCTTTTAAAATAATGACTATTTTTGACAAATGTTCACTTTTTTGTGTTCTTTTTTTTTTTTTTTCAAATAAACTTAAATGGTTATTTTCCCCCCAATTTTTGGTGTATGTGTTTTCCCCCTCCTCCTTCCCCTCCTTCTTTCTTCCTTCCCCTCCTCCCCTGTCCCTTTCCAGGGCAGAAAGAAAAAGAGAGAGAGGATGAAAAACAGAACCCCTCAAATTTGTTCAAAACTGAAATTTCAAAACCAAAATCTGTTTATTATTTTGCAAAACTTTTTGAACAAAGGGAAAATTGTTCCTTGCTCCCGCAAGATGAAAAGGATTTGGAAAATGTTTGAAAATGTTCATTGCTTTTTGGACTGGTTCTAAGCCCAGGGCTGGTGTAACCTCAATCACAGAAAAGTTGCAAGGAGGACTCTGCACTGATACAAAGTGCAGCCCTCTGCTGAAAGGATCACACAGAACCAGCACCAAACAATCCATGGGTGTCACTGCTCCTGGAATGGGAGGAGCTCGCGTGGCCAGGGAATGCTGTGATTCAACTCATTTCTCTGGCTTATAAGGGCTCCACTGGAGCCCAAGGGCTTCTTCCATCAGGCAGAAGCTTAGAGTTGGGCTCTGTATTAACAACCGTCCTTCCCCTAATGGTTTAGAATGAAATAGAATTTATTTCCATCCCGCTTGAAAATGCATTTGCAGTAAATTCTACCAGGGAGCAATAATTGCTTCTGTATTTCACCTCATTCCTTTCTCCAGTATTTTATCCTACAATAGGAATGGGGTGGGGGGGGGAGAAGGGTTATATGTGAAAATAAGAAATTAGAAGCACGCTCAGCATTTGTGAGATGGAAAAGGAGAGAGAATCCAAGCCCCTTGTTTCCAATCTGAATAGACATCCTGGCAACAAGTAATTAAACAGCTGCGGGCTAAAAAGTAATCTTGTATCAGTATGGAAGCCTTATCTTACTATTCACCACAAATCACACCGGATACTGCTAAATAATACAGCATTCACTATCAATCTGGGGTTGTGCTGATATGGGGCTACCAATCATTGCACCTCAGCCGCAGGTACACTGGGGATAACAGCAGACTTTTTAATTATGGCCTCCAATCTCTATTTTCAGCATTTCAAAGCTAAATGCAGTTCTCTTTATGCAGAACTTAGTGGAAAATGTTCAGGGTGGATTTTGTCCAACTCTTGTTCCTAGTCTACAATCTGTCTAACCAGAGATAGAAAACTAATTAATGTTCCGGTGCTTTGGAACATGTTGGTAGGTGGATTGGACACTCACTAGAACAAGTTGGATCAAATTCCTTCTGCCTGCATTATAATATAGAAAGCAATTGATTTCAAAGGATATTTATCTTTTGTTATCAGCTTTGTCTTCTTCCCAGTAAGGCTGGGGAATACTGCGGTAAGTTTGCTCCAATTTAAAGAGCACGCTGCAGGGCTCATGTGATTCACCCACCCGGAGGCTCTGTGCTGGTGGATGAGGCTGGTAGTGCTCAGTTAGGAGCTGTTGCTTGGTGGAAGGAGCTGACCTGCCTGAACTGCATTTTGTAATTAAATGGGCTGGGTGCTCAGAGGAGGAGGGCGTGAGGGGCTTTTCATTGTTCTAAGTCAAAATAAAACAAATGAAATAGGGACAATGAAGCTTGCTCTGATGTGTAACTCGATTAGACTTTCAACTGGGGGAGTGGGGGAGAGTGGGGATCTGAGCCAGGGAAAACGAGTTGGGATGACTTGATCTGAGGGATTCATGGCGTGAGGCTGTCTATGCTCTCTTAAAGGAATCAGCTGGCGATAACTGCTGGTGTCCTGAGCTGTTCCTCACAGAGGGTGAAATTCAGCTAGAGCACAGGACCAGCACAAACTAGGCCCCAGCGAAGTCCTCAAATAGGTAAGGAGTGGTCTCTAGGCCTCGCACTGTCCCTCTGCACAGGGGTGAATTCCACCCTTACTCACTAGCTCACACAGGAGCTCAGACTATCCTCCCCTCTCAGTGAGCTGACAAACTCCACGCGTCAGTCCTCATTGCAAGAGTCAGACTGAATGCACTGGGAGTAAGTGGGTCTCGCCAGTGTCATGCTCTCTGGAGTGGATCACCATGAGTGTCTATCTCAGGGCAGTCTGTCAAAAGCAGAGCGGACACCCCCAAATTGGTAATATGTTCTATAATTAGATTTCACCAACCCAGTCCTCTGGGAATTCACAGTTGGTACCACAATAGTCGTATAATGGAGTCAAAGATAGTTCCCTTAGACATTTCAGTCTATCTTCCCATCCAGGCAAGCTAGACTATGTGGTAAATGGTCACTTACACCAAAAACCACAAATATGGCAGGTTACACCCACTCCCAAGAGACCAGTCACTCACCCAAGTCAATTTGCATCCTAGATCTCATACTAAAGACAAGGCTGGTAGCCAATTCCATAATAAACCATCCACTGGTTTATTACCTGGGGAAAAGGAATGAGGGTTATTGACAGATTAGATTAAAGCAGGTAAAATATATGTTCAGGTGAGTCACAGTCTATAATTTCAAAAGGTAGCAGTTTCTGAAAAATCTCTCAGAGCTACTCAGCATAACTCTGGGGATCTCCATCTTCTCGCTCAGTTATTCTGCTCCGTTAGAATCCAAACAGTCCAGAGACAAATATTTTTTTTGTGTGTTCACACTTATAGCTTCTTCGCCCAGAAAACAAGCCGTCACTACCTACGTGGGCTCTTTCTTTGATGGCAGAGAGAGAGGAATGCATTTAGAGTTTTTTTTGACTTCTGATCATCATACACAATAACTACTTGCCTTCAATGGTGCAGGAATTAGCACTTTCCTGTTAAAGTTCCTCATTTGCATTACACAGGGCTTCCTCTTCATTTGATGAGTAGTTAGTTACAGGGATATATACAATGCAATGTTTGCTATTCCATTCTAACAGGATACAGATAAGTGAAAACAATGCATTCAGCATCCCATTAGTTTTCACGAAGCTTAAACACCAAATACATTCTTACACCTGTAACAATCACTTTGCTCTATACTAATACACAGGTGAACTGGCCTTGCTTCCAGCGGTGAGTTTGTCAGTTCTCAGGGGACAGCTAGCCTTTGGTCAGAGCTGGCATTTGGCTTACTAGTGTCACAGCCAGGTTAAGAGTTAACAACACTCCTAGATACATGTGCTGTTAGCAACATCCTTTGTGATTTCTGTTCAACTTATAAATGATGAACTCTTTGAGGACAAAACCCACTCCTCCTCCTTGTTCTGTTCACCACCAAGCACACTGTTAAACTATAATAGCTAATGAGTAATGTCAGTTTCACTTCATCAGCAGAGAGCTGGAATGGATGATCCAATAGGCATTTTCCACCTCGAGAGTCTGATTCTATGATACAAGTCTTGAGCTTGTAGCATTTGAATCAATGGCAGTTTTGGCATTGATTTGTAAGGGGAGTGGGATCAGACCCTTACTTTCTCACAGATTTCTCCCTCAGGTTCTTGTGTCCTAGCAGGATGAGGTGATGTTTGCATCACAAACACTACAGGAGAATGGGTATTTCTTAGCCAACCTTGCTTTGATCAGACATAAGAAAAACATAGATATTGGTCGTTGATTTTACAAAACCTAAATTTTGGGTCCAATTTGAATTAACATATCCCTTTAAAGTTGTCAATTTAAAATAGGTTAAAGTTAGATTCCTGATAGATCAGTAGCATGAGGTCACTGTGCCTCATTCCAAAGTAAATGCCTATGGAAGATCTTCAGAGTCCGTTGAAAAGAGTTTTGGCAACATCCAGAATTTTAAGTCGTGCAAAGCAACTTAAAGCATCAAATGTGGTAAGAAGACAATAATGGGCATGTTTAGGATATGCTTTAAGGAGGCCACCAACATGACTTCCACGTCAAGTGATAATATGGACATCCCCTTCGAAGTGAAAAAGAGGGTGACCTAGAGAAACATTATGCAGAAAACAGAGAAAAAGAAATCCAGTCCATCAACATGGCACTCAAAAGCCTGAACAGACCAGCACAAAACCAAAATAAATAGTGGAAACTGGTGGATGCCCAATGCAGC
Source organism: Malaclemys terrapin pileata (assembly GCF_027887155.1). Lineage (NCBI taxonomy): Eukaryota > Metazoa > Chordata > Testudines > Emydidae > Malaclemys > Malaclemys terrapin. The sequence goes on from NC_071523.1 coordinate 20,428,648, forward strand.
TTAGGGTGTGGGAGGATAAAGAAAGAAAATTATGCCTTATGTCTGCTCCTCAAGCCACTGTCTTTCAAATCCTTCACCAATCAAGAGAGTTTTCCTTACTAATGCACAGAAAGTAAGTGGCAAATGCTGCTACTGTCTTAGACTTTGTCTACACTGCCAATTGAACAATAAAACCTTTCTCGTTCACAGGGGCTTAAAAAAGCTCCCCTCTGAAAGAGAAAAGTTTTGCAGTGGCGAGTGGCAGTGTAAACAGCTCATTGTTGGCAGGAGCGCTCTCCTGTCGACAACGTGAACCTCGCTCATAGGGGGTGGAAGTATTTTGTCAGCAAAAGTGCCAACAAACAGCGTTTACACTGCCCGACTTTTAGCGACAGGTGTCGCTAAAAGCTGTGTAATGTAGACAAGCCTTAGTTAAAGCAAGGCCAGTTTCTTGAACCATCATTTCTGCAAAGTATTAAATATGGCATTTATCTTTTTGAAACTTGGTACAGGCTTTGAACATTGATTTTTACCTTAGGGCTAACTTGTTGCTTTTGGGAAATGGGTGTAGCATAAAGGATGTTTTTATGTGTTTTGCTTTAGCCGTTTTCAATAAAACTCAAGCACAAAGGCTGACAGCTCATTCCTTACATGGTTTTTGATATCTTGTAACTTTTTGGGGTGGGAGGAGGAAGTCAGAGAATGGCTGCATCTGCCAGAACAATGTCTGTGTCTGCAGGCTCTAAACTAGTTGGTGCTACCTTTTTTTGACTTTATAAACCCAAATGCCAGGATGCCCAAACAGAGCCATAGAAGGACGACAATGGGCTAGACACTCAATCCTATCCAAGATTGAAGCTCCCTTTGTACTGGGTGCTATACAAACTGATCAGCTGTAATTGGTGTGAATTTTACTGCAAGAGCCAGACCTATTTGGGATGCACTATAAACTCAACAGGAAGGAAGACAGGGTTTTCCACTGCCAATGAAGCAAATCTATGGAATCCTTTCTCCTTTAGGGACTAATTCTCTATGTTCCCCCATGCACTATAGAATGTGTTCTAAGGGTTGGATCCTCAGCTGGTGTAAATTAGTATAGATCCATTTCAGGTGAATGGTGCTACTCCAATTTATCCCAGCTGAGAGTCTGCCCGTCTATGTACAAAGTGACCTTAATTAGTGATATGAAAGAGGACGATTGTGCCATCAGTAACACTGACATCACCTCCATTGAAGTCACTGGAGTTTCTCCAGTGTTGAAACACTATAACTGAGAGTAGAATGAGTCTCAGACGGCAAAACAACTGGAACTCCAATGACTGAAATGGGAGTTTCACTTCCTTGCATCAAGTCTTAATTTGGGCCGCAATCTAGTGCCCATGTATGGCCTGCTTCAAAGCCCACTGAAGTCCAAGGGAATGTTCCATAGATACAAGGCTGCCATAGAGGAGGGTCATTTTGCCTCCTTCCATACCATTAACTTCTTTTCTGAAGTTCTAGCTACAGAGTGTTTCTTTGAGTAACACATAGATGCTCAGGCAATAGAGTTTCCAACAATTTTTGGCAACAGACTATCCAACTAATTATGTTCTCTGCCAAACTGTTAATTAGAAAATTTCATCAGAGATGACTGTGTGCATTATTTCTTTTTGAATACATAATTTTTTTTTTTTCTATAAACAGAAGTACAAATTTTAAGGTCAATTTCCCTCCCTCTTCCCCCTTTAAATAGTAATATATTAACTGCTGAGGAAGCAATGCCATGGTACATTAAGAGATAGCCAAGTGCTTTAATGCAGAAGAGTGGTTCTTGGGAATTGACTTTAAGATACTATTCTTCACTTTAGTTTAAAGTACCATAAAACACAGAGACACTGCCATGACCCTTTCAAAACTAAAAAGACCTTTCTGTAAAGCAGCGCTGAACTTTCTCTTTTAAATAATCAGTCATATTACACCTCTTAAATGCATACGCACATACCCACTCTCCTTTTTAATATGCATGAGTTTTAGAAAGTTTCATTTTTAAGATAGTGGTAGGAGGCTCCGGGGACGTGAACTCTTGCTGACATTTGTGTAATATTTATTAATCTATCACCTTTCTTTGACACCCCCTATTGAATTCTTCATGTTTTACTCCACCTTGTTCTCTGAAAGGACTTTATTACCACCAAGCAGGTATTACATGACAGTCCAGCTCTGTAATATTAGCAGAGAACTGGACCAGTTATATGCTGCCTCCCTGCAAATATTTAACACCGATCAAATTATTTACCTATGGTATTGTGCTGAGTCTTAACATTCCACGGTAAGTGCACAATAAAAGATTCTTTGTTTGGAGTGCAGCATAAAAGCCTCTGCCTGAAGAATCCCCACAGAGATAAAGTACTGCAACCGGAGATGTATCTGAAATGTTTTATTATAAGCAGAGTGGTAGTTAATTCCCACTCCAATCTCCGACTTTCATTCTGGGATGGGATAAAGAGTAGTTTTTTCTCCTCTAGATCATTTCTTTCCCTTCATCAAAATCTGCTTCCCTCACCTCAAGTTACATTCGAGTGAGTTATCTACGGGCATGGCTACACTTGCAGATGTAGAGCGCTGTGAGTTAAACCAGCCCTCGGAGAGCACAGCAGGGAAAGCCCTGCAGTGTGTCCACACTGACAGCTTCAAGCGCACTGGCGTGGCCACATTAGCAGCTCTTGCACGCCACAGAAAGCAGTGCATTGTGGTAGCTATCCCAGCATGCAAGTGGCTGCAACGTGCTTTTCAAGTGGGGGGTGGAGTGTGACGTGTGTATGTGGGGGAGAGAGTGGGTTTTTGGGGGGCTGAGAGCATGTCAACATGCTGTCTTGTAAATTCAGACAGCAGCAGACCCCCCCCCTCCCCCCGCCTCTCTCTCTCACACACTCACAGCAGAGTTCCACACTAATGGTTGCTTTGTCCTGGAGCAGATAAGCTGCCGGCTGTCAGAAACGGAGCTTTGAAAGGGCATAGCCGCATTCCTGCAGCGATTCCAAAACAATGACAAGAGTGGCCACTTGACTTAAGGGGATTATAGGATGTTTCCGGAGGCCGATCGCAGCGCAGTAACACAACACCTCGTTCACACTGGCGCTGGGGTGTTTCAGCCAGGGCGCAGCAAGCGTTATGCTTCTCATGGAGGTGGATTACCAGGAGTGCTCCAGCTGCAGAGTCCAGGCGCTCTACGTGCCTTGCCAGTGTGGACAGGTCGGGAGTTAGGGCGCCCGGGGCTGCTTTAATGCGCTCTAACTTGCAAGTGTAGCCAAGCCCTAAAATTCTTCCTGAAGAGATTCCCAAAGTAGCAGATGTTAAAGGAACAAATAACATTCATGGCCTTATAACTACAGTGATCCATTAGGGGACACATAGGTACCAAGAGGAGAAGTGACTTGCCCAAGGTCCCACAGCAGGTCACTAGCAGGTAGAGTTGGAACCCAGGTCTCCAGTTCAGTCACTTATCCACTGGACCATGCCACTTGCAATCTATGGCCTGGTCTACACTGGGGCGGGGGAGGGGGAAATCGATCTAAGATACGCAACCTCAGTTATGAGAATAACGTAGCTGAAGTTGCCGTAACTTAGATCAACTTAGAATCACTTACTTCACGTCCTCGCAGCGCGAGATCAACAACCGCCGCTCCCCCGTCGACTTTGCTTCTGCCTCTCGCCGAGCTGGAGTTCAGCAGTTGACGGGAGAGTGATCAGGGATTGATTTATCTTGTCTACACTACACATGATAAATCGATCCCCGATAGATCAATCGCTACCCACTAATCCAGCGGGTAGTGTAGACATACCCTAAGAGAATTTACACAAGCCAAGGACAGTAGTATAGGCTAGACTCCCTATCCCTTGCATTGGTGAATGTTTGCACACATGTGGGACTACACCTGCAAGTGCTCTGCAGTGTAAGCAAGACCTGCATGTTCCAACTGTATACAAGATGAGGATCAATATTAACCCTTCCTGTAGAGAAATAAAGTATCATCACCATCTAAAACAGATGGAGTTTCAAGGAGAGCAAATCGGTAGGGGGAGTCAAATGGGTTCCTATGGTGTATTGGGGATAAAAGGTTGTGAGTGCTAGGAAGTGAAAAACCGGATCAAGGAAAGAGGAAGATTATGTTGGGTATATAGGAAGGGAAGAGGATACCTGTAAAGGAAGTTCTGGAGACATAAATTCAGGGATCTTCTCTCCCACAGATATCAGGGGCAAGCGGTGGTAAGAGTTTAGCTAGAGGTCTCTTTGCGCTTATCCCCCAGCACGCTGTCCATCAGATGGACCTGTCATTGTCACAAATCAGCTTCTGGATCAACAAATACAAAATAGAGATGGGGAGAGTCAATAAGGATTTTTTGGGACAAAGCAATTGCTATGAAGAGCCATTTGGAAATTCAGCTTATTTGAAATTCATTGTTCATTGGGAGCAAATTGCATATTTAAGGCAGAAAGATCTTTTAAGTAAAGTGCAAAAGAATGTACTTTATTTTCCTGGAAAAGGGCATGTGATTCACATTGCGTTCAGTGCAGCAAATCCATTTAAGAGATGCTTGACAGGCTCTGACTTGGGTTCCAGTGGTCATTCCATTTGCAAAGTGTAGCTTGGTACAAGTGCTAGACTTGCTGTAACGCTAATTTCACCTCCCGACGCAGAGTAGAACAGAGTGTACAATACCTGCTTGACGATTAAAAAAGGGAATGGGGAGACCATACAATCTCGTTCAATTGCTGAACACAATCTCCATGAAGCCGGAGGGATCAAGTAAGATGCCTGCTTTTATCTCCCACGCTTCTCCTCAGCCTAATCATTAATCAGGCTTTGAAGAATTTACGTGTATTCCAGTCACAGCATTTTCACTTCAAATACAGTAGGGGCTGTGAATTAAAGAGGCATAACAGCTTAGAATCCATCTGCAATAAAACTTTATCAAAGGGAAACATGGAAGCAAAATATTTTAAATGTTTCCCTAAGATTCCCGAGAGCTCTGACTGAGATTTGTCTTTGGACAACCGTGTCTGCACTTCAAACCCCTGATACTAGGGAAAATCAGGAATGCGTTGGGAGGCTCAGGTTGCACAGCTGTTGGTCTGGCGTAGCTTTCTTTCCATCTGCTCCTTCAGAAACCACATCACCCTGTACAACTAGTGTAGAAGGGGTTCTGCCACCTAACATTCTCTCTTGTGATTTTGCAAAATAGCGTTTCAGATCTTTTCTTGTTTCAGACACTGCTTTGTGACTGAACAAGTTGGTGCTCACAGACCATATACTGTATTGGGAGGTTTTTTTAAAAAAGAAAGTTAGGTGAATTCAGTGCTGGTGACACTGTAGTGAGAGACTGAAGTCAGCCATTTAGCCCTGCAAAAGCGGTATCAGCTCTCCCAACGCCCTTGTCCACTGTGTCTCACCCCTGTGTTGGAGGTCTCCCTTCCAAAATGGAGAAGGAAGGTTACTTTCCCTACTCGTTCAGTCCACTGCTGGAAGGTGCTGAGCGCTCTGGCCATATGCTCAAATTTAAGCACATGTAGTACTTCCCTTGAGGTCAATAAGTGCTCAGTGCCTGATTCCTGTCAGCCTAAGGGGACTCATTAGTTAAAAGGGCCAGTATGGACAAGACAAAATGAGTAATTACTTGGTCCTCTCCTATGTCACATGTGAGTTGATGAACTGTAGAATGATGGGACCAAGTTAGTCCCAATTATGTCTTTTTGTTTCACTGTATTGTGTAAATGTTTGATCCAAAATCCACTGCTATCAATGGCCATTTTCCCATCTGCTTGGCAGGACTTTGGACCTTTCTCAAAACAGCAAAGCATCCTATTAGTGCTGGATTTCAGTAATTTACCATTTAGGATTTCTGTCCTAACCATCCATTGATTTATGGTGCATAAAATCCGAGACAGGTTCTGGGATGGACGTGAAATAGAAAAATATTTTTGATATTCTCTCACTAAGGCTACGAGTCATTATCACTCTGGATACCGTATGTACACTTTGATCTACTTAAAACAGTTCAGCTGTTGTCCTTGAAACTGTAATTAAAGCTGAGGAAAAAAGTACACAAGGCATGATATATAATAAACAGAATTATGTATCTTTTAACCAATGGTTTTTCCAGAAACATAACCAATATAATTAAGGGCATAAATCAGTTGGCTGAGCTAAATAAAATTGGAGGTGTGCAAGGTTACACTGTCTTTCCTCTCAAGTATCATCTTGCTTGTAGTACTACTTGATTAGATCTGTACTTCCAGTTGCACTATTTATTAACTTCCCTAATTAAAAAACCAGTTAATTGCTTCCTCCCCTTAACCCCACTGACCCTAAGTCCCTTCTGCTGTGATGCTTTCAGGCCTCATAAGCTGAGCAAGGCAGGGCCAGCCCAGTAATGGGATGGGGCACCTCAGAGGATCTCGTAATTCACTCCAACAAGGGGTATTGGTGCCTTAGTAGACATCACTCTTCTCCCTGAGTCAGCTCCAAGGCTGGTGTTTATTTCTGGAGATACAGTACCAACTCTCAAGTGAGAAGCAAAGTTACGACGTTGTCTGATTGCTCTGTTAACTCCAGTGTCCTGGCCAATCCAAGATAATGCTAATCTCCTTCAAAGCTGTATTCACCTTCCGGTTTCAACTGGCTACAGCCTTCTTCTTCAGGACCTGTACTAAGCTGTTGTGCCATACTGCTGTGTGCTGTCATACCATTGCTGTGTTTCACTGGGTGATTTCTGCATTTCAATTTAGCTCACTCTTATGGCTGATAGTTTGTGTCTATCTGGGGTTTGGCATCATTCCACATGGAAAGCACTGTGTTCTCGTAAGGTCATCATCATTACAATACGACCCTGATACAAAAATGGTCGGCCAAGTGTGTATGCTCCCTGAATTTCAATACAGTTTGGTGAGTTCTGTTTATCCACTACTCAGGATGTGCTGATTAATTAAATGCCTGTGTCTTCTGCTCCATGCGCCCAAACTGAATCACAACTGGCTGGGTTATTGCTTATGAGAAATCACTAAAATAATAGGCATGTGCTCAGAATGAATTCCTGTCCACGCATGACGGCAATAGCGACTATTCCTGTTCCAGAGCCAACTGGGTGGTCTGATGCTTTGGACAGCCGTTTGGTATCATTTTGTGCTCTTGTTTATATCCATGCAACCCCAGGCAGATTATGCTTCCTGTTCAGGGTTTGAAGATCTATTTCTATCACATCACTCTCTGTGCTGCAAGCACAGGAGGATTAAGGCAGGGTTCTTGGATCTTCAAGGCAGGAACTTTGGGAACTGGATCCCCCCAGACAGCAGGGGCCGGTCACAGACAGGAATGTCTTTGAAGCAGGCACCATTGGAATTGCAGCATGTCAATGAAAGTAGAATTACCCTGGCAGTCAGGAAGGGTAGAGAGGGAGAGCAGGATGCCACAACATTCACACATGTCTTCCTCGCTTGTATATACCACCTGCTCTTCTTCCAGAACAGAACCTTCCCAGCCGTGACATCCATCTCGGAACTACCCCTCGCTATGGATGATAAGAGAGTCCGAGATGTGCCAAAGTGCTTGGACTTTGGGAAGAGTCCAAGGCAGAAGCTCTCACTGGCCACCCCATTATTAGTAAGCTTCTGTCTGGATTGGTGAGCCTGCAACACCTTATCGTTTTTTCAATCATTTCCCCAGATTTCAGGCCCAATCCTTCAGCCCTTTTCCCCATGAATAAACCCTTCTTGTGCAAGTAGGCCCCGTGACTAAAAACTGTGGGTCTGCACCCTTTGGTAGGGTTCGTAGGTAATAGTGTTCGGGGAGATTGTAGAGGCACATCATATTGGAAATAGAAAAGCAAATTTCTTCACTGTACTGCTATGTTTTAATGTTTAGAGAATTAACTAGCTTGTTGGGTCCCCTCAAAGCACAGCTGCACCAAGGCCAAGGAAAAGACTGAGGAAGGAATTGCAGTTCACCAACAATCCTGCTAGACAGAGCTTGGAACACAAAAGACTCAAAAAGGGAAGAAGTTGAACAGGTGGCACTGCTTGTACACTTGTTTTTCAAAAAAACCCTCCGTAGCCAGAGCGACAAGGCAGAAAACCCAAAGGATTTCAGTCATATCCCCAGGTCCTGAGTCCTCATGCGTCTCTGGATTCCAAATGCAAATAAGATGCTGCAAATGAAAAGCCAGTTGCTGAATTACTGGGCCAAAAATGTATCTTATCAGTTTTGCAGACCAATAGCAGAGGGAGCCTGCCAGCTCCAGAACGGAATGTGCAGTCAGCATAGCAGGGAAATGTCAGCTGCTGTTGAATCAGTGTTACTGATTTGAATATAATTTGATGTGGAAGGTTAATTAAGGATTTAAACCCCATTTCAGTTACAAGCTGCTTGGGACTTTTTGTTTGCAGAAAGCCGAAAAGAGCGAAAAGAAAAGAGATCTAACTCTTTCCAAATCAATTTGTTAGCTCTAGAAGCTCTACTTAGCTCAGCTGTGCTGGGTGTTTCCAATGGCACTAAATCCAACATCCCTCAAACAGAGCTGAGAAAGTGGAGCCTTAAGAATGTAGGAGAAAGTTCTCTCATCTTCTCTCCTTCCCCCCTCCATCCTACACTGCAGGCTTGCCATGCTATTGTATCACAGGCCTAGGCTCTCACATAAATTCTTCCTCCGAACCTCAGTCCTGATTCGCGGCACCCTCTGCTATATCCGCCGAGAGAGCAGAGATGGACAGTTAGATGGAAACAAAACTAGTTTCTACTTTGAGATCATTCAGGGTTTGAACCCAGACTCATAGAAGTTACATCTCTACCTCGATATAATGCTGTCCTCGGGAGGCAAAAAATCTTACCGTGTTATAGGTGAAACCGCGTTATATCGAACTTGCTTTCATCCACCAGAGTGCACAGCCCCGCCCCCCCCCGGAGCACTGCTTTACCGCGTTATATCCAAATTCGTGTTATATCAAGTCGCATTATATCAGGGTAGAGGTGTAGTTAGTAGTGTTGGTCCTGTCCCCCTCCAGAACACAATTTTATAAGAGGACGATGGTGAGAGCCAGCTGCTCTGAAGTCCTTTTTCAGTGCACTAAGGAGGTTTTCTAATTAGGTATAATGAATGACTGTGTTTTAAAATTATGCATTGTTTTACCAGGAGCTAAACTTCTGCTGTCCCAATGAAGTGGCAATGAATCTCCAAAACTCTTTCATTCTCACTATTGACTTTAGGCTAAGGTAGAAGGGAAGTATAGATACCATTCTATAAATCATCAGCAATCTCTCTACCAAGGACCTAATTACTTTGACAATTCCCATCCTTTACACACCATTTATTACTGGAAACTTTGGACAGGGGAGGGTAGTGATAGTCTTTCTCTCAGCCTGTATGGAAGCGCTATCAATCTACCTACAAAGTGAATCAGAAAATGTCACACTTCCAGAGTGGGAGGGGATAAAGAGAAGCTCAGTAGGGTGGATGGGGGTTTATTGTGCACAATTCTTACTGAAAAGATCAAGTTCTGTGTTAGCTGATTGGTAGATTTGCTGTGTTTCCAATGCAAATACACCTGTACCCCGATATAACGCGACCCGATATAACACAAATTCGGATATAATGCGGTAAAGCAGGGCTCCAGGGTGGGCGGGGCTGCGCACTCCGGTGGATCAAAGCCAGTTTGATATAACGCGGTTTCACCTATAACGCAGTAAGATTTTTTGGCTCCTGAGGACAGCGTTATCTCGAGATAGAGGTGTATTAGGTCAACTCAATGCATACAAGAAAACACTCCATGATAATCTTAAAAACTGAGCACAACAGTAGCTTGGTAAGAAATGAGTATCTGCTTGGGGGTTGTGGAAATAAACAAGGGAGGGATCACTTTATGATTACCTGTTCTGTTTATTGCAACAGAGGGTCAGGACCCTCTGTTGCTTTTTACAGATTCAGACTAACACGGCTACCCCTCTGATACTTGTTCTGTTTATTGTTGTTTGGGAAATGTTGGCAATGCATGGTGCAGCAGAAATGAGTTGTGCAGGGGTGATGTGAGCAAGGGGTCAAGTTCCCATCTTGCAGCTTTCTCCATCCCATAATGTCATCCATATTCCCTAGTTTGAGACTTTTTAAAAAAAACCACAAAACTGAGTGGCACTTCTCACTGTCTGCCATCAATGACAGAAGCCTGGAGCCTACACAGCTCTGCACTATTGTCATGAGGATGAGTACAAAAGAAGAGCACAAGCATGTACAGACAAAATCAGAAAGGCTAAGGCACAAAATGTAATGTAATCAGCAGCAAGGCAGATGTAAATTAGAGAATAGGAAAAACTTCCTAACTATAAGGGTATGTTAACGTGAGGTGTGTGTGGCCCTCCCTTGCGGTCAGTTTCCGAGGGAGGCCACGCCTCTTGTCTGTCACACCCCTGGAATAAGTGTTTTAGACAAGGGGGAAGTTAGCAGTCTAGGGGCTCAATCCCACCCAGCACAGTCTAGGGGGCTCACGCAGGGTTGAGCACTCAACACTGTCTAGGATCCTAGTTCAGCAGATGGTAGACTCCCACAGGCCTCCTGGCTGAAGGTGGGGTGGCTGCCATCTCAGGGGTGAGGTGCTAGGGGTAGGGGGACACAGGCCCACCCAGCTCCACAGCATTCCTGCCCAGGGCCCTAACAGTGGCAGAGTGGTCTGCCACTGGGTTAGCAGGGTACAGTCACAACGCACTGAACTGGACTCAGGCAGCACCCCAGCCAGACCAGTCTGCTGTCCCTGGGCCACTTCCTACCCTTCCCTGGGGGTGTTCCTGGATCTCTGGGTTGTCCTCTGTCTCCCCTGGGTACACTACAAATGGTAATCCCAGCCGCTCCTCAGCATCAGACATGTCTGGTAGCTCAGACACTTCAGACAAGTCCTCAGTAGGGTGGAAGCATCTGCCTCCCTCGGTGGCTTCCCCCCAACTGAGCTACAGGGCCCGCCTTTTATACTTCCTGGTCCTGTCCCAGCCCTCTGCGTGGCTTTCCTGGTTCTGCCCACCAGGGGGTGTCTGGCCCTCCCTCGCTGTCAATCTCCGAGGGAAGCCACACCTCTCTGCTGCAGGGTAGTTAAGCATTGGAATAGGCTTCCAAGAGAGGTTGTGAAATCCCCATCGTTAGAGGTTTTTAAGAGCAGGTTGGATCAACACCTGTCAGGGCTGAACTAGGTGTATTTGGGCCTGCCTCAGTGCAGGAGACTGGACTAGATGACTTCTCAAGGTCCCTTCCAGCCCCACATATCTAAGATTCCATGGCTGGGTAACAGTAAGGATAAAAAGCTCCCCTAGTTCTTCTGCTCATGTAGAGGAGCCTGTGGTGACCACGTTACAGACCACCTCGTGCACCTCTATAGATCGTGTGATGTACAGGGGTGATGGCTACTGGGCAGTGCAGGTGAATCCCAAGAGAGGACTGGAGATGGTGGGGACAGCAGAGGAAAAATATTGAGATGTATTTGACTGAGTTGAACTATCTCTACAGAAGTCTTTGTTATACATATGAAAGGATTTTCAATACATATCTACGCCAAATTGGTGGGGATGGACAGAGATCTCAGGTTGTCTTCAGGAGCACCATACATTTACCTGTCAGCAGGGCCTGTTGGAATGGCTTTTTTTGCTCCAATTTCTCTCATTTCAGAGGGTGTCTGTCATCTAATCATGCTTCTATCTGAAAGATTAAAAATAAGGGTGGGTGAATGAACTTCTCCCTTATCAGAGGAGACCCAGCTCCAAAACAAATTGAAAATGACAACAATAACCGCATGAGTCTGAATTCCTTGCATCCATAATTAGGGGTGATTTTAGCATTAGAGTATGGCACATGTAGGTTTAAGAACAGGAGTATGGTAGGACAACAGCTTATGCATTATTGATAGAAAATGTAAAATCATTCCACCAGCCCAAAGGGTCTCTTATCAGAACTAGCAGAACATGGAATTTTAAAATGAAAATAAATGTCTCTTTGCCTTTGTTGCACCTTCACACTTCATAGTTCAATGCTTTCTCTTTAAAATTAAGATTTAACAGCAGCTTCAATTTAGAACTTGCCTTATCAGGTAGTTGTGTCTTCTAAGATCTTTGCAAAAGATAAACAACTGTTTGACAGTACAGGCTACAAAATAGTTGGGAGGAAAGGGAGAAATAAGTCTTCCAAATTTGGGTTCACCCCTTTTGTTGATGCTACGTGTTACCATGCTAAGTGGTTGCAGAGTTTGGAAGAACCATTAAACCAAGGTTTCACGTATCTGTCTTGGGCGCCTCTGTGGAAAGATGAAGATTAAAGATCTACAGTAAGAGAGAACCCGGGGGTCCTGACAAACATACTTAATTAAGTATGGGTTGAGCGCCCAACGTTGTGGGGGAGTTACTGGTGCCCTGCATGTCTCTGCTTGGTAACTGTACTAGCGAGTCCACAATGTTTTGTTAAGCATGCTGTGATGTTGAGGGCAGAGTTGGCAAAGTGAAATCAAATTTGTCTAAATTCAGATTTAAGTCAGGTTTGATTTAACATGTGGACACATTGTTTGGGCAGACAGCTCCAGCCCTACTGGAAGAATGCAGGTACTACTGGTTTCTAAAAATAGCACTAAGGGAGTAGTGCCTCTAACTGCGGCTCAGGAATTTCTGTCCCAGGAAGAACATTTAAAATAATATATTAGGAGTGAAATAATGCATCTGTTAGGTGGAAATGACTTTTAACGAAAGACAAAGGTCAAAATAAAAGCAATTTCATCTTAGAAACCCAGCTCCAGAATCAGAGAGAGAACATAGAATGGAAGAACAGAGGGAGAGGGGGTTCCTCATTGAGATGTATGCCAAGAGCAGATCTGCGTGAAAACCCCACGCATCAAGATGGAAAGACATTCCATACACTATAATGAGATCTCTTCATGGTGTATTAGGTTCACAATGTAGAAATTTCTTTATGACAGTGCCAACATCAACTAGATTACCTCAGGAACTAGAGATGATGCAGAGACCCAGCACACATCATAATCCAGCTGCCAAAATGATGTTTAAGATCTTAAAATCTCCCACCATAGTGCTCCCACTCCTTCACAGCTAGAGAAATTATATGGGCTTTTTGGTGACTGCTGATGTTCGTGAGACAGTGTGAATAACGGTTCCACAATATAGCCCATAGAAAATGGATGAAAGTCATAACAGGGGCACATTATAATTAAAACCACCCTCAACCAAAATAAACCAAATTACAATACATTGTAATGCCATTACAATAATGTCTTGTGAATGAGAAGCTAGGTCTTAGAGGAAGGAATACATTGCATTCATTATTGTCCTGTGCCCTAGCAAATTGATGGATGACAAATACTTGCTGGACAATTCATTTCCAATTATCCTCCTGAATTAAATGGAAATAACCAACCTCCCAGGAGGAGAGAAGGAGAAAGGACCGAAGGCACATTCATTACCTAACAAAATATAGTTTGACAGCAAACTGCATTGAATCAAGGAGAAACTGGTAGAGAAAACAAACAAAACACCACAAAACACTGCAGTCTCTCTTGGTCACTGAAGGTTGGACTCTGCAAGGTGTAGGTGTCAAAGTAAAGGAGCTACAGCCTGTGAAGGGTTAACAGGTCACATGGCTGCTCAGGCCAGAGAATAAAAAGGGCAAGCTGGATCTCTGGGGACTGGGTGTGTCTTTTCCTCTCCTGGCTGGCTGGAGTTGGGGAGGGTTTCTTGGTTGATTTTCTTTTGTTTGGTGGACAATAAAGAAAAAATAATAATAATGGAGATATCCCATCTCCTAGAACTGGAAGGGACCTTGAAAGGTCATCAAGTCCAGCCCCCTGCCTTCACTAGCAGGACCAAGTACTGATTTTGCCCCAGATTCCCAAGTGGCCCCCTCAAGGATTGAACTCACAACCCTGGGTTTAGCAGGCCAATGCTCAAACCACTGAGCTATCCCTCCCCCCCAAACAAGTCCTGAGGAAAGGGCCTTAAAAGGACTGATGCCAAGAGGTTTCTTCCCCTCCCCAGTGGGTGAAACTGCCTATCCGCTCCCAGTGGAACCCCTGTCCTGGTCCAGCACTGCCTTTAAGCCTGTTCTGAGTTTTACAATGTGATGAGAGGGAGGGAGGGATTTCAGTGAGCAGGGCAGTGGTGATGTGAGCAGAGGAAGAAGACAAACAATTCTCTTCTGAGGGTCGTTAGCAAAGGGGAAGCTAAAGCATGTCCCATTGTGCATAATACTGGGATGTGCATCTCTGCCAGCAGCAGCCTTAGTGCTGCAGCAAAAGGAGACCTCAGCGCATGAATGAGCTTTAATCACCGTTCTCCTTTAAAGTTAATCATCATCCATCAACAGGCTGGACTCAGCCAAAACATTCTAATTTGCAGCCACACAGGATAAACAAATGGGAAAATTCCCATCTGTGCCATAGCGCTAGCTGCAAAAAGTGAAAACCTGAGGCTCTGAGGCTGCCTCTGACATCCAGCCATGTCCATTCGGGGGCTGGGTGGCACAGCCAGGTGGCTGGGAGAGAAGTTATGCTCCAAAAGAGTAGAACAGGAAGGGGCACTTTAGCTAATTTTCCTCTCCATGGAAATTAATATTTGCTTCCATGGGCAGAAAAGCTTGTTTGCTTTAGACCATCTGAATCTGCGTGCTTTAGTGACAGTGGGGGAATAAAGACTCCGAGCGGGAATTCACATGAGTGCTGTTTTAGAAACTCCAAATTGTGTTGTGTGTAATCAGCAGTGCTCGCTGTCACAACACAGGGAACTTGGAAGGGGGAGGCTGATGTGACTATTAGACCAAATTGCTGCTGCCGGGGAGCATTTGAACATCAAGAGTTTGTCACTCTTCTCTCCCACTGCATGGCCTTTGCCACCTCAAATTCACTCCAGAAAGTAAAATGGGAAAGTGGCCCAGAATAAGAGGGCGAAGCTCTGAGGAGGGCAGTGTGACAAAGACAGCGATCACCGTTCACTTCTGGACATCCCAGTTCAAATCCTACCCTAGGACACCAATGAAAAATGAGAGTGATGGGCCTCAGCCTATTGCCCATTTGCACTCATCAAACTGCTGCAAATACAGCTCAGAGTGGGATATGATTGCGCGCTGTAAGTACCTCAGGGGTGGTAAACACCAGGCAGGGAGAAAAGCCATTTAAGCTAAAAGACAATGTTAGCACAAGAATAAAATGATTTGGCAATGGAGACAAAAGTAATCCAAGCTTACTTTGTAATTAAGTTTCAGCAAAGTGAAACTCGGGTTACAACTTCAAAATCTGACTTCTGTCCAAACACACTTCTTGGAAGTGTGACTATAAGCGACTGTGAGCATCGTGCTTAGGCCGACCATGTGGACCTTAAAATGGTCATCATTGCACCTTTACAGACTAGCCCTAGACGAGGATGCAGATGTTTTAAAGGGAAAACCATACTGACTGGCCTGTGAGGTTTTTTCAAGTTTTACTTACTTCAGTCCTGGTGCTTTGAGCCTCTGCCTCTCCCTCCAGCTCTGCTTGATGGTAGCATGAAATTCACTGTACTTGGTTTGGCTCATAGAAATGCCCAGGACTGCTGCGTGACTAAAAGCCAACCTGATCCTGAGTGGAAATGTCGGGTGCAGGAGGAACTGGAGGAGAAACAGGCTAAGGTCTTGCTGTAGCATCTTGGAGAAGCTGAATTTCTGAAGTAGATGTGTTCTCTACTTGGCCATATGAAGGCCAAGACTATGACAGGGTTCAAAAAAGAGCTATTTAAATTCATGGAGGCTAGGTCCATCAGTGGCTATTAGCCAGGATGGTCAGGGATGGTGTCCCTACCCTCTGTTTGCCAGAAGCTGGGAATGGGCGACAGGGGATGGATCACTTGAAGATTCCCAGTTCTGTTCATTCCCTCTGGGGCACCTGCCATTGGTCACTGTCGGCAGACAGGATACTGGGCGAGATGGACCTTTGGTCTGACCCAATATGGCCGTTCTTATGTTCTCCAGATGGTCAATGTACTCATACTAATGTGGCTCACTGATACAAAAAACTTACCTGGAGAGTCAATGGAATGGAGGCATTGTATGCAGCGAATCTCTTCCAGCCATGCTGATGGCTACTGTGTGGTTGTCTCTGCCTTCAGCTGCAAATGTCAGTGGCTGTGGAGCCATGGTGACGCTGCCCATATGAGCCAGCAATCAGCATGCTGGAATTTAAAACAAAGAACAAGCCAAGTTCAAGGAATCTTTGAAAGAAGTAGACAGTCTGTTCTGCTCTCCCAACGGAAAAAGGCAAGGGACTGTTCAAGTAAGTGTTTGGACAAAGGAACAAACAGGAATCACTCTGTATGCTGGAATCCAGCACAGTAATCTCCTCAGCATGTAAGCAGTAAGAAGATTAGGCGAGGGCAGCGAAGCTGTGCTCCATTCTCTCTCTCTCGGTACCAGGGGGAGGCGGCACACGAGAGAGACAACTGAGCCAGACATCTAAGCCAAATGTACCTCTCTCCAGACTCCAGAGTGGGATGGGAATTATTTTTCCTATCTCTTTTGATGGAGCAAAGGTTTGTACTAATGAACTGTGGGTCAGATACTGCATCCAGTTTACGGGCAAGAGAAGGAAAGAAAGAGGGACAATAAAGATGGCTTCTCCTTACAACCAATCTGCCAAAAAACATCTACCCGCCATAGTCAGAGACAGCCCGGGTGCGGGTGATAGAGTGCTACGTGCACAGGGATGGAGTGCTCAGGAGTGAGTGCCTTCTCTCCGAACTGCAGGCCTCGGTCACGTGCGCTAATGCAGAAACATAATCAACTGTCTAGTAAAAGGACTTCTCTCCTCTTTTCAAGCCTGCATCATGAAGGTTCTTCAATAGCACGATGATAGGTGTGCTGTGAGCCCTGGAATAGAAAGAATAGACTCAGAATAGAACAGAACAGAGAGTGAAAGAATGATAAACATTTGGGCATAATAGATTAGGTGGAAGAGTGGTATGCAAATCACACAGCCTGACATTTCACAATGCAGTCCCAGTTTTGCCTTGCTAGCATTTGACTGGGAAACGACAGATTCGGAGGAGCTTTTGACTCCTATCCAAGGTTTGCAACTGCAATTTCCTTGTGGGTTTCACAATGCGAGTGGCAGGGAACTAGCTCTTTATATTTGTTTATAAACATAGTTTAAACTCTGTTGCTGTCACCAACCATCATAACACGTAGGGAAGTTATGCTGTGCCATGGTACACACCCAGGGTTGTATACAATGATCTCCTGTATACACAGGGAGTTGAGTCTGTATGGTCTTTTCTGTCCTCATTCTTACTTCTGAGACTGCTACCCAAAAGGCTGGTTGTCATAGTGGTTTCAGTCATCAGTTAAAAGTTTCCTCCAGATCTATTTTCCCAAGAGAGAAATAAAATGGAATTGCTGAAATGTCCCTCTGAAATCCTACCCATCTTGTGCAGATTGATTTGAAACTCAAACCAAAATAGAGAGGCAAACCCACCTCTGCAAACACGTCATTACTGAGAGTTTCACTTTTCCTCCTGTCAAGGTCACTCTGGCATTAAGCACAGAGTACTAAGTGGAGAGCTTGAAATTCCCTTCACTGGATGACTCTAAAGCACAGTTTCTTCATGTGATATTCAGTTCCCCCTTAAAGACTTAAACATGATCAGAAACTGGTATGTCTGTGCTTCCTGCTATACCCTCCCTGTGAACCTCTGAAGTGCCAGAGAACAGGAAATATATGTATGGTGCTTTATATTGAATTCACACAATGGCTCTGCATTTTGAGGGGGCTGCAAATGTCTTGCCTTCATGCTAACTTATTACTCCTAGGCCTGATTTTCCAGAGAGCTTCGCTCCCATGCGATGTCTCAGGGAAGTGGGCAGATTTTTAAAAGAGCTCAGCACCCAGCAGCTCCCATAAAAATCTGGCCTCACTTGTGGGTGCAGATCCCGCTTGGAAATCTAGCCCCGTGTGTCAAGTGCCCAAAGCACAGGTGGCTTTGCTCCGCCGTGAAGTGCTGGCTGTGTAGATAAAGGTCTCTGCACACTTGACAGGGGCTGAGTGCGCATTTGGCCTATGTTAGCTCCTTTGGCACTGGCTAATATATTTTGGTACCCACAATGCTGACTGTGTATCAAAATAGCTTTTCTTTTATTCAGGGGAAGGTTCCCCTTCGGTGAGCAAGCTTAGTTTTGGATGATTTATTCTTTCACTCCTTCTTGATAGTATGAGCCTCGGATTTACTTTCTTATCAAGTATACTTGGGCCTTCAGACCAATTTCAAATGATTCATTCACACAAAGCACCAAGTGCTCTCTGTGCTTCTCTCACGTTCCTGCTGCATATAACTAAGCTCCGTCAGAATTATTGAAACGGTTTCCTCTCAATGAAAGTTGCTGTTAGGTTGTACCAGAGGCTTGGTAATTGGGAGTAAATACCTCTTACTCTTCATGCTCAGTCATGCCTTGTGAAATAGGCGGTGTGGCCTAGTGGGTACAGTGCTGGACTTGGGATTCGGGAGCTCTGGGCTCTCTGCCACTGACACGCTGGGTAACCTTGGTCAAGTAATTTTGTCTCTCTGTGCCTCAGTTTCCTCATCTGTGAAATGGGGTAATTATACTGACCTCCTTTGTAAAGTGCTGTGAGATCCATGGATGCAAAATGCATGATAAGAGCTAAGTATTATTGTATATTATTATGAAAGAGGATTTACTTCAGCAGCTATTCCTGAGTGAGAAATCTGGCTCCCGCCGCGGCTGGAAATATGTCCGAGGGGGTGGATCTGATCGATATCTACGCCGACGAAGAGTTCAACCAGGACTCCGAATTCAGTAATGCTGACCAGATGGATCTGTACGACGACGTGCTAGCAGCAAGCTCGCAGCCACCCGAAAGCCGCACCAGCAGCTCGGAGGCACCGACCGAGATCCGCCAGGAGCAGTCCCCCAAGCCAAACAGCAAATCGCCTGCCATATTGTCTAAAACCGTGGTTCTCAACCTTTTTTCATTTGTGGACCCCTAAACATTTTCACGTGGAGGTGTGGACCCCTTTGGAAGTCTTAGACGTAGTCTGCAGACCCCCAGGCATCTGCGGATCCCAGGCTGAAAACCACTTTTCTAAGGTAATGACAACCTTCCGTGGACCCCTTAGACATCGTGTCTGGTCCCCCAGGGACCTGCGGACCACAGGTTGAGATCTACTGATCTAAAAGATGCAGTCTTTCTAGAATGCAGTAATAAACTTGCCTTAGGGTAGTTCTCTTCATCTAATTCAGTGTCTGAAAGTGGGGCCCCATCGTTACACACTTACAGCCTTTTTCTGGCTTCCATCTCAGTCCAGAGAAGCAGGAGCAGCCCTTGAAATCGGTAAATGGAGCCATGTCAGACAGCTGGTGTCCTGGCTGCACACTGATTAGTGCAGTCTCCTCCTCAGTGGCTGGACTTGCTCTAAGTTTAGCTTGCGAACAGCAGAGACACAGACTGGGACCCGGTGGTTCATAGACAGCAGCTCTGTGCACTAAGCCTCTCTCGGGGAGCCAGTCAGAGCTGCTCTGGTTTTGTCACATCCGAACATAATGACCCTGTTTAAAAACACACATGCATTTTGCCTTGCATGCGCTGCAACTGTTCTGTCTTTGTTGTGCTAACCGTGCTAGATGGGAGTCACATCTCTGTTATGGGGCAAACATGAAATCGGGTGCTCCTGACACAGCGATCGTGAAACACAGCCGCTCGAGAGCTTTGAAGTCCTCACTTCCTTCCTGCTCCTCTAACTCCTTGATTCTACTTTATCTACTAACTCTCTTTTAAGGAGGATATGCCTTGAAAGTAATTTGGATCTAGTACATTGGGGGGGTTTCATGGCGGCATGTTTTTATTTGCTGTATTTGGGATGTGAGTAGGACAGCAGATGGGCCCAATTGGCCCTTGTAATAAATGTACTTTCTTCCCAGCTAAGTACACAGCTGACAGGCACATCAAGCCTATGCTGGATGTAGCACACAGTAATGGCCCAGGCCATCCTGAGGCATGGCACTTTGAAAAGTCTGAAGTTCATCAGGAAGGGCCAAGTGCATTCACTTGTTTGTTTAACTGAACGACATTGGTTTGTAATTAAATGTAATGCAATTTATATTTAGTGAGTGCCAAAGGGAGAAGTGGTGGCTGTTTGGCTTGTGAATCTTTTTAATCATAGATAAGTCATCCAGAAGCATAGGCACCCATGGACTCTAAGCCCAACATGGGCAGAGTAGAGTTTGCTAGCCACCAGGACGTTTCTGAAGTATATGGTATTGATATGCCCTGCTGATTGCTGATAGACAGATATAAACCAGGAAGGCTTTGTTTGAGGATCCATTTTGTGATGGAACCAAATAATAGCCTCTACCCCGATATAACGCTGTCCTCGGGAGCCAAAAAATCTTACCGCGTTATAGGCGAAACCGCGTTATATCGAACTTGCTTTGATCTGCCGGAGTGCGCAGCCCCGTACCCCCAGAGCCCTGCTTTACCATGTTATATCCAAATTCGTGTTATATCAGGTCGCGTTATATCGGGGTAGAGGTGTAATTGGTCTTGGACTACTAGCGGTAAATATGCCCAATGGCCTGTGATGGGATGTTAGATGTGGTGGGATCTGAGTTACTACAGAGAATTCTTTCCTGGGTGCTGGCTGGTGAGTCTTGCCCACATGCTCAGGGTTTAGCTGATCACCATATTTGGGGTCGGGAAGGAATTTTCCTCCGGAGCAGATTGGCAGAGGCCCTGGGGTTTTTTTTGCCTTCCTCTGCAGCGTGGGGCATGGGTCACTTGCTTGAAGATTCTCTGCATCTCGAAGTCTTCAAGCCATGATTTGAAGACTTCAGTGGCTCAGACGCAGGTTTGATATAGGAGTGGGTGGGTGAGATTCTGTGGCCTGCGTTGTGCAGGAGGTCAGACTAGATGATCATAATGGTCCCTTCTGACCTTAAAGTCTATGATTCTATGATTATATGAATGTAGGGATGGGTGAACTCGAAGAGATGGCATCAGATTTATTATTATTCATTGAGATTGGTACCCCATTGTGCTAGGTGCTGCATATATACACATAGTAGAAGCAGTTCCTGCCCCGAGGAGAATGCGAGCTAAGTACTCATTGGTGTTGAGTTCAAAGCTCACTAAGTTCAATGAATCCTGAACTGGACTGCAATGATTTTTGTACAAAATAAACATCAACATCTGACAGCAATAGCAACTACCATTGCCTTGTATAGGCTTTGTGGCAGCAAGGCATCAGAGTGCAAAAAATTAACAGCATTATGCCATGTAACTGGTTTCCTGATGCAAATATTTCCCATCATGCATCTCTGATTCAAATAAAGTAAATCGGAAAAAAAAAACCTTCACTGCATTTTTGACATTTTCACATCAAAACATAATTATATATCATTATTCAAATATCTCTAAAAAACCTTCTTAACAAATTCTTGCTACATTAATTGCCTCTATTAATTATGTGTTCATTTATAAATAGCAATAGGATTAATATTTAACACTATTTTTAGACAATTTATAAAGTCTATTTAAATGTTGCATATAAAAATATTACCTTATAAGTTGAAGGATACTTTTGTTATTATCAGTTTTAATCCTTCTTGCCATTCTCCCGCGGGAGGATATTTTTATGTTTAAAAAAAAATCATCATTTCTAATGAGATGTGCAAAGGGAATTCAGTTAATTGGAACTTAACAAATCACATGTGCGCTTTAAGGTATTTAAGTGTGCAAATCCTGCTCAGCATTACCGGTGATAGATACGCTGCTACTTCCAGTACCACCTCCGGGGAAATGCTACTTAAAGGGAGTGCTACGCTTGGAATTCTTATAAACTAGACCTAAAGAATCACTCATGTTAAAGAGTGACATTCACCTCAAGGCCTGGGAACCAACCATTTAAGTCCTCAAAATAGATGGGAGCCTTTGCTTGCCCTCTGGACAGAGCTGAATTTCACCCAAAATGAGCAAATTAAACCTACATCATCGTTTAAATATTACAAGTGCTTGAATATTTGATCAGTCACATGATTGTTGTAGAAGTGGGCTTGGGGCTGGGGTTCATCTGCAAAGCTCAGTGGATCCTGTGCCCAAGAGCCATGACGTTTTTGGTGTGATGTAAGGGTCGAACTGTTGCAATGCTCCCTTGTAAAGCCTATGCTCTAGGGTGATGCTCATATGGCAGGGGAGAGCCAGGTGGAATGCGAAAGCAACAGAGTTCTGCTCCTATCCATGATTTGGGGATGGCCACCAGGAATGCAGGACGCATCTTGTCTGGCTGCGAACCCTCTCCTCCAACCAGAGTATGAGCTGCTCTGAGTGAGTGTGGAGAAATGGTGGCATAACGGGTTTTCGTCTGCAGACACTAAGCTTGTAAGGCCGGCAATGTCCTAAGGTCACTTCAGTCCCTGGCTTCTGAGATATGACACCATGTGGTTTGAATGGGTTTGCACCCTCAGCTTAGAAATTGATTCATCTCTTAGTTTTTCACCTACTTCTGAAGTATTGCTTACAGGTGGAGGTAGGATATTGGCACAGGTGGATCATTAATCTCTCCTGGTCCTAGTAAAAGAGCTGGGGTCCTAAACTAAGTGGACCATCGATCTGTCCTGAGGTGTGAAGCTTAGACATGGTGATTCTGACTCACCCAAAATGAAGGCATATTGGAGCCTCCCATCAGAGTGCAAAGAAAACATTTTGCTTCATAAACAAATTACACCCAGACTGCAATGCCGGGTAAAGAAATAGCAGCTAATTTAAACTGTGAATGAAGTGCTAGACAGTGTAATATAGATCGTGCCATTTGAAGTCTACATAGAAAATGGAAGTAATAACAAGAAAATCGTCTCAGTAGCATGACACCAGGAGAGAGTCAAGAGACCAAAAGGGTATAGATGGCAGAGATTCCTAAAGCCTGGTGGGTTTAGAACATGCTGTTACTTTTCAGCAAAAGAAAAACTATAGGCAGAGAGGAAATAAATAGAAGACACAAAGAAAATTAAAAATGAGTATAAATTTATTAATACAAATCATGAATACAACAATATGCATGCTGCCCCGTATTCATCATGCCAACAACATGTATCCCAGCCCTTTAGAGATCTTTTACCCACATGGCTTAAATATGTGGAGAAAATCACATTAATTGTTTCTTCAAGAAAGAGAGCATGCAGGAGTGAGCATTGCCAGTCGCTCTCCTGTCTGAATTCTGATTTTATTGTGAGAGGGAAAGAATCGGCTCCAGAAACACCAGCCAGAACAGCCTTTGGTTTGTCCACAGAATGACAGATGGTGGGGCTGGTAAAGCTTTTCATGATTTTCTCTTCCAAACTCCTGGCCATGGAACAGGATTTCCCTGTGCACTTGGGAATCTGGGTATAATTCAGCCTAGCCCAGAGAGACCTAGGCAAGGCCCTCTGCAACACTGTAGACCTGCAGGAGTGCAGCTTGCTGGACAGAGTAACTGCACCCCTGAAGAGTATGAAAACTCCAGCCCAGCCCAGTGTGCAATGCAGTGATGGTAGCAGGTCACGCAGCAGGGCCAAATGAACTTAGTTACTTATAACCTGTGGCCTTAATACTTGGCACAGGGGGGCTGTAGCTGCTGTTTAAACTCATAGGCTGGAGCAGTGCCTAGAGGGGTGGCATCACTGCAGCCCCTTCCTCTGGCTTCCAGCTCTGGGGAGAATGGATTTGATCTTTTTCCCGCTGTTTTGTTTCACCCTTATAAACCAACCTGCTCTGACTTTCCAAGGGCGACAGGAATGTTGCCCTCAGAGCAGGCCGTTAGCAGGTCCTCTCAGGAGTAACCACGTGGCACTTTTCCTTGAGGAGAAAAAGACACATTTCCTTGAAACAAACAAACAAAAGAATTCTTGCTGCTTCTCCTGACCAAGACTATGACGATGAAGGGTGAGGAAGGCCGGATGAAAGAATGTGGTGGAAGCAGAACAAGTTAGCTAGCGAATGGGCTTAGGCATGTCAAGGGTCCCAAAAGCTCACGCGTTCAGAGCTCCTTCTTCCTCTCCCGGCCTTGATACCCTTGCACTCAGCCACTGCAGAAATCCCCAATTTGTCTCCCTTCCTCAAGAGAACTGATGTAGGCTGGACTCAAAGGATCCAGACCTAAACCCTGCCTGCCATGTAGAGGATTGCAAAAATCTGAAGCCAAATCTGAACAGATATTGGGCTGATGCAAAACCCCCCTCCAAATGCCAACGAACATTGCAGAATTTGAGAGCCAGATTGAAATCTGAATTCTGTGGCTTGAGCCCGTTTCCTTCATTATCTAATGCCAACGGGCATACATCCGGTCAGAGCCTCAGCTGCTGTTTATTTGGTGTAACTCAGTGGAAGCCGATGGTGTTAGGGTGATTTACACCAGCTGAGAATCTGGCCAATTGCTCCTTATCCGCTCTGCTTCTCAGTGAACACACCAAAGCAGGAAAGAACAAGTAAAAGAACAAATCGTCAACAAAGCCACTTATGTAAGTAACTTGGCTCCTGGAAAAGCGAAAAAGCAAACCCACACAAATCCTTCTGATTGCATTACATGTTTGTATTTTCTTTATTAATATTAACACAAACCACTTGCCTACAGTACACACATTTTATTTCTATTTGCATCGTGTTTTACTGTGAAAATGTCATCCCAGTCACCTGTGTGTGATATTTCTTGCCTCTGAACATTAACTTGAATTACTTTCCTCAGCAAGTGTATTTCCTTTGACTCAGACTGGTTCATTCTCACTTGACTCATCACTTTCTTCTTTTTTGTAAAGAAAACACATGTTGTTGTTTTTTTGCAACAGTATGCAAAATACAGCATCCTAGGAGTTGTTTGCATACTTCAGAAGAATAGGAGAGAAACGCTTCATGTTTGTCTAACTCTCTAGATTGCAGTTTTGTAATACGAAGGAAGTTCTTTTGATAAGCAGTTTAGTGAGCACGAAACTCATTACTGTGAGATACACTGTGGAGCTGAATCCAGGGTTATTAGCCAGATAGCTACACTGGACAAATGCAGTCAACTAAAGTAAAAAAGGCAAATTCTCCAGAGTATTTAATAATGTTTGCATTCAGTGGGAGTGAGATGTAAATTATATGTATGAAAGTTAGCTAAAAATGTGTCTTGACCCAGGCTGCACAAAACCCTCCCTCGCTCGGTGTGATGGTGGGTGCAGGCTCTGGTGGACTGGTACCTCCTCCTTTCTGGGCAGCAGATTCAACAAATCACTTTCCTTCCTTCTTTGAGTCATAACTCCTTCCCTAAGCTGACCCGGGACTGACACAGCATCTTGCCTTCTTTCAAGTATCAGGCTTGTCAGAGAAGCATTTGCCAGAAAGAAAAACTGGAAAAACAATGGCACTGCTCATTCGTGAACATGTTGGTGAATTTGATGTTGACCACATTCACACCCTTTTCTGCTCATTTTTCCATGAAAATCTGTGCTGACAAGTTTTTGGCTCACACACATAGGGGAGTGGCTGTTCTTCATGTGAATGCTTGTATTTGCATGAATGTGAAAAGTCATTTGAAATGAAAAGTTGAAATGATTCATTCCAAAAATGTTGAAATGGGACATTTTCGTAATGTTGGAATTACCCTCCTCTTTTTTCTGTGGAATGAAATTTTGGCCAAATTGATGCAATTTCTCAAAGCGTTTCAATTTCAACAGAACTGCATTTTCTGACAGAAAGTGATTCTTTCTATATTTTTCCAACCAGCTCTATTGAATAGAATGCAGGTAATGGAAATCTCCTTCACTATCATTTTAGGTTGACCAAAAGTTTATCTAAGAAGTTTTGGCTCTTTGAGTTGCTGTAGTTGCTGTTGTTGTTAGGTGTTATGCTAATAGTAGATTATGCTCATAATATGCAAGGAATGTTCCCCTAAATGAACATGGCTTTGGTCTTAAGAAGAGGTCTTAAAATGTTTCCAGTCTTCATTCACTTTGAAGGAATCTGCATATGCTGATGATACTTGGGTCATTAAGATTAATAATGATAGACTTCTGCTGGTGTTTCGTTAGAAACACCTGGAGCTGCTCTTTTATGACTGATTAATTAGGGTGAAAACTCTGGTTCTAATTGGCATTTGAGCTCTTTCTGAGTTTTAACATTCATGCTATGCAAATATGTCAGTTTCTAACAATGTCTAACAAGATCATTTGAAAATGAGCCTCCCTTGAGAATTGCAATCATGGCTTTGGGAAAGGCTTAGGCCTTTTTTACTCTTTACGTACTTACATAAATCAACAGAAACTTTGTTATCTCCGAGCCAATTGTTCTAACCGTTCAGCAGGGCAAAGTGAGGACAAGTTGAGTAATATGTATTAGCTGTGACTAAAATGTAACTTTTGGACTCAAATTCCAGCTGCCAAATTACAGGTATTCGGTGTCCTGATTCAAAGCCTATGGATGTCAATGAAAAGGCTTGCACTGATTTCAGTGGGCTTTGGTCAGGTCCTTGCCCAGCGGAGAACAGAGAGTTTGTACGCAAAGGCAATAAGCTACGTGTTCAGTCCGTGATCCTTCACAACGTCATGTCTGCATGGAGTGGGCAGTGGAGACTCACAAAGGAGAAACATGTGTCCTGAGAGGAAGTATTTCTTGCTCTAATGAGAATTTGATACCTTGCCAGAAATGCATATGTGATTGATCGGTTCTTAGAAGATGGATATGCTGGCTGCCACAGGTGCTCAGCTCTCAGCATCATGCCTCACTATGCATCTGATACAAGAAATGATCCGACGCACATCTCACAGCAGCTATTCTTAACGCCACACGTAGCTCCCTGCTTGGGGCCAAATGCTATAGAGGTTCCCGGAACTGTGAGGCCTGATTGGGTTCAGCGGCTGTGGACGCGCCTGCAGATCTGGGGAAAGGGGGGAGCACAGAGCACCAGCCTTTCTGCCTCCCCCCTCCTGAACCCCTGATTCCACCCCATCCCGGCACTGGGGAAGGAGATCAGGGAAGCACTGTACTTACTTTCTGCCCTTTTCTCCAATCCACTGTGCTGCTGTTAGGAAGGAGTTACAGTAATACCATATTCTGAGTCACCACCTCTGGTTTCGACTCACTAGGCCACTCGGGAAAATGGGAGGAACTTTCTATCCCCCCAAACC
This sequence comes from Malaclemys terrapin pileata, assembly GCF_027887155.1. Lineage (NCBI taxonomy): Eukaryota > Metazoa > Chordata > Testudines > Emydidae > Malaclemys > Malaclemys terrapin. The sequence continues at coordinate 20,455,795 of NC_071523.1, forward strand.
TTTGGTCTCTGCTGGCATCTGTAAACAGTGACATCTCTTTGATGGAGATGCAGACTCCACCATCACCAGCTAATCAGACACAGCACATGCCATGTGGTGAACAGACCTTTGGCTCAAAAGCCACAAGCACCTAGCAGAAGGAACCACAACACCGCCATAAGAAATAGAGGGAACTGTTACACAGTGATTCATTCACAATACTACCCAGCAGGGACAGTGATGTGGAAGTCTGCCTTCCCCTTTCGGCGCAGTGCAAGCAGTGGGCAGGATGGGTCACCAGCAGCTCTACTGGAGCCACCCCAGGAAGTTTGGCCAGGGCTCCCACTTGTGCCGCGTGTGCTCGAACCGCCACGGCCTGATCCCCAAGTACGGGCTGAACATGTGCCGGCAGTGCTTCCGCCAGTATGCCAAGGACATCGGCTTCATCAAGTTGGACTAAACACTTCTCAAGAAGATGAGATGTCGCAAGGAGACTTCTGGACATAATTCTCTGCCTAATTTGGATAACCGGGCGCACTAAATTTACAAAGTCTTTGCCATGCTATTTTGTATATAAAATAAAATACCTTCCTCCGACACTCTTGTGACATTTCAATACACACAAGTGCCCCCGGAACCAGGAGCTGTGTATCTATCTTCCCTCCCAAACGTTGGCAATGCATTACCACAGAGTAAGCAGACAGAACCCAATTCTTACCTCTTTTACTCCAGTGTAACTCTATTGACATCAGTGAGGGTATTCCTGACATACCCTGGTGTGAGTTTAGAATTAGGCCCACCGTATGCTGTCTGTTATCCCTGGGTATTTAATCAAAGATGCTGTTTACTTAGCTATTTCCTTTGAGTCTAACTCTATAATTGGAGACCCGGGTTAGTGGTCTTTCTGAGTCAGTCTTTCTGCTTCCCTCCAACTCTTTGGTTTCCCCAAAATATTTCTCCTCTGATTCCAAGTAGGAAACTGCAATGTTCCTAGAGTTCTGCTTAAACTCTGAGGAAAGAGGAACACACTAAGAGTCTACAGGTTTTTTTTCTTTCTCCATTTAAGTGAATTGATTTGGGCTTGGCAGCTATTTGGAAAATGCATCGCAGGGGCCAATCGAATAAAAAAATTCTATAATAAAAGACAAATAAAGAAGCATGAACAACAGAACCCCAAATAGGTGGCCTAAGAAGTTAGCATAGGAAGCAGGGAATTAGCCATGCAGCCCAATTATGGTTAGCAAGGAGAGATGCTCTTCTAATTTTTCCCCTTGAAAACATCTCCCTCTGTATTAGAAAGGGGTTTGATGCCTGTTCCTATTTCAGAGGAAGCATGCACACTGGTGCAGTAATGTGCATTGGACACTTTTCAGTTTCCTTTTCAAGGAACACACTGGGCTTTCTGACTAACACTTATACATCAAAACCTTTGTGTACACTGGCAGTGTGGATATATGCCTGGAATATAGAAAGGGTTTTGGGGTTTTTTTGAGCCAGTCACATTCGTTCTGAATGGAAGTGGGGTGCTCAGAAGGTATGGGAGCATTTGGGAGCGAGCAGGAGCGACCCTCCCAGACCAGGATGACAGATGCAGGCTAGCTGGGTAGACAGCACTTTAAGTTGTGGCCTGGTCTGGAGCTTTCCATTCCCTAGGCTTCAGAGTCCAAGGTGCAACTTCAAAGCACTGTCTACATAGCTATTTTTAGAGCGCTAGCACAAGTCATGCTTGCCCAAGTCTGGGAGGTTCGCTTCTGCTTGCTCCAGAATGCTGTGTAGACACCCAGAACAACCACAGTAATCAAGAAAAACTCCATCTCCTTTCTCAGTACAGTAGCAACTAGAATAAGTGTTCAGGCTGTTTCAGTATGGGCAATGACATAAATCACGCTGTGAGCAAGGCCTTCCTTCAGGAGTCTTCTCACTAGTGGGGAGAGACAGCCAGTGTGTCACCACTCAGAGCCATTTGTTTAATGGCAGTGGAAAAGCAAAGCAAGCGGGCTCCATGCTGTCCGGTGGGATCTCAGATTTTCTTCACTGATAATGGATGGTTCTTCTGGAGATGTTGATTTGTTGGACAGTCCCCCAGAAGCGAACCACTATGACAATAGCAGCAGGCACACTGTGGATTGTACAAAACACACACACACACACACACATTTGGGTTCATGTGCCATGCAGGACTTACAGAAAGAGTGGGAGTGATAGAAACATCTGCTACTTTGGGTGCTGCTGTTTGAGTACTGAGCTCCCCTTATGGCAATACATTGCCAGATCAGACCAGGGGTTCATCTAGTCCTGTATCGTGTCTACAAAAATGGCCAGGAGCACATACTCCAGAGGAAGGTTCAAGAAACCTCATAACAAAATAATTTTCCCTGACAGGACGTTACTTGCTAATCCCCATCAGTTGGTAGCTGGCTTTGGCACTAAATCATGAAAGGATTTACATGAAATACAGAGAGATTGTATGTTATCTGATGCAACTGTGGATGTTTGCATTATCCATATAAGCATCCACTCCCTGTCTGAATCCTGCTTAGCTTCTGGTCTCAGTGAAATGGTGTAGCAAGGAGTTCCACAGGCTGGTTATGCACGGCTTTAAAATGTCTTTTCTTTTAATCAGCTTTAACCTGGCTGCATTTCTGTGCTACTGAGCTGTTCCCTTTCTCTTGTATTATAAGAAAGGATAAATAGAGACATCTTCACTGTATCAGCACCATCATCCAGCCAGAATAACAGAGCTGCCAGAATAATGCTTTCTGTCCTGTGCTTGGAGACACTCACAATATTAATATTAATATTAAGGTGAGCTTCCCCTTGTTGATAATTGGGATTTTTCTTCAGCTGGTAATTGGCATTTTGATTCAGCTTCGTTGAAGTGTGGTTGTGATTTTGACATGCACTTGAAAGCGCAGATGATTGTCACAATGTTAGTTGAATTATCCACACCCTTTCCGAGTCCCTAGTACAGAGCTCACAATAGTGCAAGAGGCTTTCTTGTGAGGTTTAAGGTACCTTTTGCTTCTGGCCCTGGCTGGAACCTGGGGGTTGAAAAATTAATTGGTTAGAGTCAGAATATGGAATTGTAAGGTCTGGGGAGCGTACACACCATGTTATTACCCACCTCCACCTCCTGGTTTATTCCTCTGCATACCCATGCAGTCTAAGCCACAATCTAACCCACTGAAAGTTTTAACATAATGAACTGTCTTCCCAAATAGAGACCTAATTGCAAGCCCTTTGGAAATTCTCATAACCTGGTTCTCCACTGCATTACTCCAGTTTGGCATTTGTGCAATCCCACTGACTTCAGAAGGGTTGTTCCAATGTAATCCTGGAATAACACAATGGAAAATCAGAGCTGTCATTTTAATGACACTCCTGTTCTGCTGGAGTGTAATGGTGATATCCCTGTGACTTCTGGAAGAACATTTAGGGGATATTTGCAGCCAGAAGGGAAAATATGGAACCTCTAATGACTTGTTTGGTGTGAATGTAATTATAAAAAAATTACAGTGAGTTTTAAAATTAGATTTTCTTTGCTCTTAAAGGGAAACACCTGGGGCTGTTTTGTCAATAGGTGTTATTACTGCCTCTTTTGTTTACAGTGAAACAATGAAACAAATCTTCAACATATTTTAATGTGTTAATTGGGGGTTATTATGGCCCATTTGATTTACAATGAAATTATAAAAATAATACTCCATCTCATTTTCCCCTGCACTAACAGCTTGAAAGGATTATAATTACCTCCCATATAAACCTATACTTATACTGAAAAAAATGACATGTGAATTCAAAGGCCTGAAGAACCTGCATAATATGCTAGCTGTGCTTCGATGTGCCAGGCACACCTGTAGTCCCCTCCTGTATGTGTGCACATTTATACCCAAACACTTCATTAGTGTTAAAAGACATGCTGACATATTTTGGACACCAAAGGCAGGCTGAGCAGGGTTCTAATTTCTGCCACATCTGTAGTGTTTTTTACTATTGAGACAATACTCGGAATGTTAATATTGACTAGAATGGGATGAATAATTCATAATGGGTACTTTAATTGATGAATTTAGCTTTCTCTTCTGTTAGACTGAAATTCGTGCCCATCTCCAGAAGGCCAGAAAAAGACCTGTGTACTACTGAAGTCCTCAAGGAGCTTAAAGGAGTTTGAGTGGTTGGTAAACTTGGTCTGGGCTCTCTGCACAGGGGTATATTTTTCCCTAAATCAATGTGGTTGATGCTCCTGGGAAATGGAGTCCTCTACACATCCTGGAAATGGGAACAGGAAGATTCATTACAAGTTTCTCCCATACTGACCTACTAATGTCTAGGCCTCAGCAGTGTCTCCATGGAGCCGGAAGAGAGGTGTTTAGTCTTCACAGTCCTTTTAATACTTAGTCTCTGTAAAGACTACCAGCAACTCCGCCAGCTAGGATGCTGCCTACGAACATCTGTACCAGGACTCATCTTATCCACATAGCTCCATGCCGCTACACTTTCTAGGAGAGCAATGTTTATCTTGAGGCCTGTGGCTTCTTCGGTGAAGTGGCCGTGGAAGTATAAACAGAACAAAGAAGCTGCCATTTCCTCTTCCCGCTGGTGTTGTTATGTCTCCTACCCAAACTTGCTCAGAGAGCTACCAGCAGCAGTACAAACCTGATAGAGAGATAGAGATTAACTGCTCAGGCAGGAATGGTGTTTTACAATGTTCCCAGCTGCCCCACTTTTGATGACTCTAAAATGGCTTTAAATGGGAGACTATAAGAAAAAGTGATGGGGAATAATTTAATGGGTTGATATGTTACCTTTATAGGAGGATTTGACACTGCCATCTGGCTCTTTTCAAGTTGCACTTTGTTGACTAGAACTTGCCTGGACTAAGGAGATTCCTTACCCTGTACCCATTCCTTTGATGTTCAAGGTGGTGGCTCTGGAATTTAGCAATAGAGAAAACAAACCTATTGTTTTCTTTCTAAAATAATCCTCTAATCCCTTTGTTGTTGTTCTTATATCTCAGGACAAAGCCATTTTTATTGTCCTTTCAAGAGATCTGATTAAAGGCACAAAGAGTCAGCAGAGGCTACTTTGAATGGGACCATAGACCACTGGCTGTATATTTTAATTTAAAAACTGTGGACACAGATGCCAGCTGCAGCGAGAATGTAATTTTCTGCCTGGAACCCACAGGGAAAAAATATGCTAATGATGTTCCAAATGCTGATGGTTCCCTGGCCCCTGTAGACAGGCTGAGAGGAAGGACCATTTGCTCTAGTTCTGGGGGGCTGAGGAGGGGGTACTATTCTTGAACAGAAGCATCTGTTCTTCCACCAGATGTGTAATTGTCATACTGGTTTTCTATTTCTTTTTCATTTGCAAGACCTCGGGGCTATAATTAATTCTTGACTAGAACAATAAATCAAGGCTTTGAAAATTATAGGAACAAACTTTGAGTATTATTTGTTTTAGATGAGCAGGCTGGTTAGTTTAATACTATGCTATTGGTACAGGCACTGGTAAAAACTGAAGTGCACAAATTCACCACAAACTGATTTAAAGAGCAGAGCTGGGCACCACCATTATTAATTATTGTTGTTTTGAAATTCTGAACAGAAAGCCAGAGAAAGCAAAACTAGGTCATTTTGTTTCTACTTGATTCAAACTACGGTAGATTCTCATATCTCTAATGCTGCTGCTGCTCCAGGCAGGTCTGGGCAGCCCCATTTCCTCTCATTACTCTGACTTGCAGTTGTAAGATGTATGTTTCTGCATCCACAGACAGTCATCAGAAAGTATCCATTGTCTGGGCAATGGCAGGAAGAGAGAGGCAGGGAGACCATATCCATACAGATCTGTGTGTCAGAACAGAATGGATAGGAAGAATGGACAACAGAAGTAAGAACATCAATAGAGCTGTCTGTGCTAATTTACACCAACGGAAGGTCTAGCCTAAACAGAGCCAAGCCCCAGGGTGACCTAGTGTCATTTTCATGCTAATTTTCCCCATATTTAAATTTTCATATTCTGAGGGGTATGCTAGGTACAAATAAGCCAAGTTCTCTCTCTTAGCTGTGTGCGTCCCCTGCAGTCATCTCTACAAACCGAAAGCAAGGGAAATATGGTGTGAAGACAGTTGATACACAGCAACCAGGATGCACCAAAGTTCTCACCAAGCATGGCTGCCTTGTTAGAATGAGCAGGATCTTGGATCAATAAATGCCATCTTGTGCCAAATGCTGCAGAAGAAATATCTAATTCAGCTAAGTGCTTGGCAAAGGGACATTTACATGTGGCAATAACTGCAAAAGACTATCAGAGCCAGTATTGCTCGACACTCTATGAAAAGTTCAGGCCCAGAGCAGTTAATCTGAGGAAGCAGCACTTCAGTGGTTTCCGAATATCTGAAATTACCCTGACTGAAGTAAAACCCAGTGACGGGCTTTGCAACATTATACCAGATACATAAAGGGGGAGGAGAAAGGAATCAGAATTGCCACTGTAGTTTCTTTGGCACAGATGTTGATGTGATGTCTGCAAAGCAACTGGAACTCCTATCTGTATATCTGTTTGGATCTGGACCAGCCCTTGTGCTTTTGGGATCTGACATGGACCAAAAGGCTGAAAGAGATGATCAGTTCCTGGGAAAGAAATACAGAGATCTCACAGTACTTTCTCCTGATAGCACTTTGATTCACACTTATAAGTATAGTAGGTAGGAAAATGAAAGGGACAGAATTATTCAGGGCCCACTCCTGCTTCTGTTAGAATGAGTAGCAAAACCCTCAGGCATCTCATTTTGGAACAAGATCAGGCCTATCGTGTTGGCATCAGCAAGTGCTGCCCTTTTTGCAGGCACCCTCTCTGTTACAGCAAGAGTGTCTCTCCTCTGAGCTCCATTCAGATTGAACTGGAATTCTAGTCTGAATATCTCTTCCTTCCTTTTTCAAGTTTGCTGGGAAATTTGCTAAGGAGGCTAATACTTTGGCCTAAGCCTTTTTAGAGCAAAGCCACATGACCTAGTTAAGTCACCTGGGCCCTGCTTTAATAGCAGAGCTTTTAAACCCTTCAGATAGATAGAGAGAGCAAACCAAAAATCCTTCCTTACAGCACAATACGCGACACAGACAACTGAGGAGGAGAATAAGGTGGGGGTGGGGGGAGCCATATTGTAAACTACTTGCACTGCCGTGTTCCATAACTGCAGTTTTATTTAGCTAACCAGCAGGATTTTTTAGATCATCTCATCCACAGAACTAAAAGTGGGGAAAATTTTTACAGCATCACTATTTCTGTATACCCGGGGTTGTGTAAATCTTGCAGGGATTGGAACCCGACACCTCTGGATCTAAAAGCAGGAGATTCGATAGCTTGAACTATACAACTAGGTGCTGTGTAGCCGCTTGAAGGGGACAAAGAGCCATGTTGTGCCTGCACTCAAAGGTCCTTACAACATTGTCTTCCCCACCGGTGCTTATGGGCTTCTACCCTCCAGCTTTCACTCTTCAAATTAACTCAAAGACTCAAAGCACAACTCCATCCAACTCCCTCAGTTTCATGTTGAAACCAGGCCAAGCCGCACACTTCATGAGATTTTTGTTGGCAAATGATAAATTGGCCAAGGTTCACCCAAAAGGACGGTGACCCTCAGGAAACCTTCCAAGGACTTTCACCTCTTATGAGTTTATAATGGAAGTCCAGCCAGACCAGTTTTGCCTGGCATTGGGTTTGGCTGCCCCCATTTCAAACCACCCCAATATTACATGGTATTTCCACAGGGGGAGCTCTGCTCCCAGTGAAGTCATTGGGAAAACCCTTGTTTATTCCAATGGAAGCAGGTCTAGCCCAATGCTGAGCATTTTTCAGAATCCCACACTGTTTTCTGGGAGATTCACAAAGCACCATCTGTCATTGATTCCTACTGAGAAGCCAGTGTCATGCGTCCATGAGACAGGTCACATTATTTCTTTTTCATTCATTAGTGATCTGTGCTAACTTATCCAAATCTATCATTAACCAGCTCATTTACCTTTGTAAAGGAGACATTTGTTTCATTTCATTGGTGCACGTTAATGTGTGATGGTTATTTTAATTCTTTGGCCCAGGCCTGGTACTACTGGGGGTGGGGGAACATGCCCCCCCCCCAACAATCTTCAAGGGGTCCCAAATTATTGTCAGAAAGGCCAAAATAGGTACAAAGTTATCCAGTGTTAAGGAGTGAAATGACCATGACAAAATACTGACACAATAGCCAAATTTTACTTTTTTAAACTCTCTTAAAATCCAAGGGGTCTAACTAGCCCCTTGACTCTGGAAGTTTGTTTTTTAAATAGCAACATCCAGGGCCCCGCAGAGACCCACTCGCCCCTCCCTTAGTAATGGGGCCCTAGAACTGCCGCTGTTGAGTGTCATAGTCCTGTTGCAGAAAAAGCTTTGTAACAACAGCTAAGAACCTCAAATCTCCCTGTCATGTGTGACACAAGTGTTTAGAGTCCCATTGGCAGTCAAAGAATAACATTAACAAAACAAATATTAACAAATCCTTAGTGGATGGACTTGATGTATCTGCCACTAGGTTAGAAAGTGTACAGTGTATGAGCAGTTTTAACCTTCTATTCCTCTGAAACGTGTGCATTGCGGCAGATGTTACTTTAGATATTCTCTTTCCCCTAAATCGTTGGGTATTGAAAGATAGAGGCACCAGGTGTCACTCTAACTAGCAAAATTAGGAATCATTCAATGCTTAGATGGTACCAATTAGCTTCACGGTGTAAGTGCCAAGAGTTTTTCTAATTCAGGCAGACAAATTTCTCAGTCTATAATAATCTCAGTGAAAGTGGTCCAAAACATTTCAACATGCTTTGCACGGGGGTGACATGTGTACATATATGTATGTATTACTTAATAGCTAGTTGCTATATTGAAATGACTGTCATAACCCCCCTCTTGTCATCTGCTCAAAACTTTCTGAAAAATATTGGCTCACTGATGACATTTTTGTATTGGTCTCAGCCCCAAAAGGGAATTTGTTTGGTAGGGGTTATGTGAGAAGGGAGACACACACATTTTCTGCTGTGAAAGGTTATTGAATTCTTTGCTCATTCATAATTAAAAAATGGCTGAACTTGACAAGTTGAAACCTTCCTAGTGGCTGGTAGTGAAGACAAGTCTCCATACCAGTCTGAGAATAACCCCGAGCCTACAGAGTCAAAAACAATTGAAAATTCAGTGTTTAACAAGGACAGGATGAAACTGTTGAGAGATATTACTATTCTCTTTATGGGCCTAGAGCTGTTTGAATAATAAAATAAAAATGGTTTTCAAATATTTTCACAAAAGAAAGTTACTGGTGAAGTTTGCTGTGACTCATGGGGATCATAATATGAATGATTCATGGGTATCAGGACAGCCAACATGTATTTGTGGATATGTTTGTGAATGCATTGAGTTCTTTTTTTAAAAAAGTTTCAGTTGTCTAATCAGGAAAGAGGAACAATAGCATGTGACTTAAAGACTTAACCACAGAGCATAAATAATGAAGCGTTGAAGAGCAGTTCATAGGCTGAAAATACTTCATTCAGGCTCTTCAGTGAATACTCACAAATAACAAACACATTTGAAGAAACTCAGGAAGATCAATTTGTGATGGATAACTAACCAAAAGAGAGGAATGGTTTGTAATGGGTATTATTCACATTGAATTGTTCCATGAGCTCTGGTATCATGGGGATTTGACATGTAGATCATCAGTTGAAATGCCACCCAGATCAGTAGAGAACAACATCCTTATACTTCTTGATGGCAGATTTGTAGCTTCTCTGAGAGGAGCTGCTGTTATTTCAATCCGTTAAGAACAATGGATCTTATCACATTAAAAAAAATCTCAATAGGCTCCATCTAGCCTTTGCTTTCCTCGCAGATAGTTATGTAGCTGGACCACCGAGCCAGAGATTGTTCCTCCAGGTCAGGGTACAGTACGCTGGGCAGTGGAGGGAACGTGGGCAGTGGAGGGAATGTCTTACTGCTGTTCTCCTTGTTTATCCTTAGTGGATAAACAAGCAGAGTTTAATCTTCAGGGCTCTCCATCATAACTCCTTTCACCCGCACTACACTAACTTTTTCAGAGAGAATATTAACTCGGAGAAGATTTACAGTTGCAGTGGATTTCACAATTTTGCCCTAAAATTGACTACCGAGTCCAATTATTGCTGGAAATAGAGTAGCAAAAAAAATAAATAAATAAAAAAATAAAAATAAATCTGCATAGGAAGAAGAAATAAAAAAAATCTTTGGTGAAAGGAAGAGGCAAGTCTCCCTGCAGAATATGATAATTTATAATGAAACATTATCTACAGACCCATATGTTACATTTTCTATTTATGGCTAATTTGCTTAACCATTTATAATTTGTGCCCCTAGGGAGGACAATTTGTCTTTGGGCAGCTGGTTAACCAGCCCAGAGAGGGGGAAAAAAACCTTTCCTTTTCATCTGAACATGCCAATAGGGAGGACACAATCTGCACCATTTGAGGTTGTGTTTTAATATATATTTAGGGAGCATAGTGTACCCTGGTCACATACAGTAAATGGTAGCGATGATTTAAAAAAAAAAAACAAAAAAAAAACTCCTTAGACAGGGGATGGAGGTCCCACCATGCTGCTTAAATCTAATTACATTGAGTCACAAGAATGCAAATTCAGTTCCTTTATTGCTACTGAGATGCACCTGCTTAGGGTGCCCGTTGCACAAGTGGAAATGGATTAGCACTACACAGAACAAGAAGGGCTATCTCCAAGCCTTCCAGATTTGGGCTAAATTTGAAGATCATTTAAAACTTTGCAGGTGTGACCTGAGTCCACAGTGGTTTGAACCAAGACACCAGATGCACCCTGTGCCCCAAAGTTTGGGGAAATCCATATGCTGGTCTGAACTTTGTGGCTCAGCTCTGCTCCCACTAAACAAACTGGACCACATTCAGAGGTGATGTACCTTAGAGTTATTTACTGATGCCTAGGGAAGTCTCAGTCGGTGTCACACCTTCTGCTGGTCTTTAGCATGAGTGTTAAGTTAAAGTAGGGTGTGGGCTACGTTAGCTTACACTTTTGTGCACCTGCTTTTAGTTCTTCTGTGTAAATTACGCCAGCACACGTTCTCTCACACATGAGCAGAGAAGGTCTAAGGTGTAAGTATAATGGAGCCTAATTTAGTGTAAGGAGATCTGACTAACACTACCTTACAAACAGCCTCTGAATTTGGCCTTCAATCTCTTGCTAATTTGCAGCTGTCACACTCCAGACACGTTATTCTTGGCCCAGCTTAACCTTAAACTAAAATGAAAGAGCTTGATTGCCACAAGTCTGGTTCAGTTTCAAGAAGCGACAGGAGCCTCCCTGGATTATTGTGCTCCAGTAGTTTCAGATTGGTTACAAAGACCTTTTTACTTTAAACGTTAGAGACCATCAAGTTAAGATCTGTTTAGAATATTAATGTGGTGAAGTCAAAGTTCCTTTGCTAGTAGCTTAATTGCACTGAGTAGAACTGGCAGGTATATTTTGAACCCTGTCATTTCCCTTTTGAGTTTTTAAGGCTGATGTTTGTTTGGAGATGGTGCCTTAGAGATGGGGGCCCTCATCCTCAGACAGAGGAAGATGAGTGCAAAGCAGAAAGTAGCTATGTACTACTGCAGGCTCCCCAAAGCAACAGTGAATCTGGTTATTATACAACTGTATAGCAGGTGCTATTCCTCTTCCAGAGATCATCACCTTTATTAATCAAATTTTAATCTAATGAAATATATTAATCTGCTGAGAGGAGAGCAGCAAGGAGAGGAGTTTAAATCCAAAATTTTGGACCTAATCTGTTGTCGAATTTCTTGCACATCCGAAATCCCATCTCTTTTGAGAGGCAATTCACCACACTATCACTGGGGTATTGCAAAGATCAAAGCCACCATGTGATGGGATCCTCAGTAAGGGTGCCAGAGAACGCAGGTTGGAATGTGTCACATACATGGATTGCGTCCAAATCTTGATTTTTTTTTTTTAATATATTTACAGCTCAGTAATTCCTGAGAGGTGGAGTAAAGAGTTCCAAGTGCTCTAGAAAGTCTGGCATCAAAAGAGGGCACTGATCATAAAGGAAATGTCCTCTGCCAACTATTCAAGAGGAACCCTTCTGTGTGGACAAATCTGAACAAAGGCGTTTGTCTCACTCCCCTAGAGTCAGGTGCCCTGGGAGGATTGTGTCAAAAACTGAAGAATCCTTTTGTTTTAGCAGGATTAAAACTGAAAATATTCTCTATCCTGGCAGCACAAAAAAAAAAAAAAAAAAAAAAAAAAAGAGAGAGTGCAAAATGCCCTCTGTGAAGTAATGAATGCTACCTTCACAGCTGCACCTAAGAGGAGGCGGTTCTGAGATATTAGCATGCCAGTTTATAGGCCTGGTATCACTTCCCTGTGATATTGAGCCACAAACATTTCAATCACATCCCCAGCAAGGGGTTGGTAACCCAGATGACTCTCTGAATCATTCTCTGCAACACTAAAATGTTTTTAGATCTGATCCTGGACTCCTCAACAAGATGTTCTCAAATCAGCACCAGAATTGTCTCTCTCTTCCTCTGATGCTCATGCTTTGTCCTTGCACTTACTGGGCAAAGAAATGAAGCTATCAAGATTTCCTCCTGCTATCTGACCTACATGTTTCCTTACAAGCACATTCGGCTTGTCAGTCAAGGCGATAAAGGCCGTCTGGAATCCACAATGTGCATACTAACGGCTCCTTCATTCACATCATCAGCATAATTCCAGAGAGCACAGTGCTTAGCTCCTTGTCTGGCCCCAAGAGGGAAAGAATTTCAATGCTCTTCCTTTTGAAAGGTGCTGCACTTGACTGGGTAACAAGACAAAAGAAGGTTTCAGGCTACATCTACACTACGGGGGGGGGGGTCGATTTAAGATACGCAAATTCAGCTATGTGAATAGCGTAGCTGAATTCGACGTATCGCAGCCGACTTACCCCGCTGTGAGGACGGCGGCAAAATCGACCTCTGCGGCTTCCCGTCGACGGCGCTTACTCCCACCTCCGCTGATGGAGTAAGAGCGTCGATTCGGGGGTCGATTGTCGCGTCCCGACGGGACGCGATAAATCAATCCCCGAGAGGTCGATTTCTACCTGCCGATTCAGGCAGGTAGTGTAGACCCATCCTCAGAGCAACAGCCGTGTTAGCCTGTATCCACAAAAAGAACAGGAGTACTTGTGGCACCTTAGAGACTAACACATTTATTTGAGCATATTTACAGACATTCCTTTGAAAAAGGGCCCATTTTTTTTTTCAGAATGTCTGTAAAGAAACCAAGAATTTTTTTTTCTTTAACATAGTCCTTTTTAACATTTTCACAAGGTTTAACTGCTTAATTCTCTCCAGCCTCTGTAAAGGTAACTTTTCACTCTCTTTCCTTGAATCACTTGTTTATCTCCCAAAATGACACCTTCATCAACTCAGATTTCACCATTCCAAGTATTGTCTCGGGGACCTGAATTTCCCATGTTTGTACTCACTTCTTTTTCTATTCCTGCCACTATGCCTCTCAGGGCTCCCAACCTGTTTTCCAATCTCTCTCTCTCTCTCTCTCTGTTGCCTGCCTGCTTGTCAATTCACAGAACATAAAGAGCCAGGTTCTGCCCCCAGACACACCTATTCGATGCTCACTGAAGTAAACAGGAGTTGTATGTAAAGCTAAGAGAAGAGTTGGGCCCAATACTCCCACCAAACCTTTCCCCATTTTTAAAACAAATCTTTGAATTCAAAGTTGTTAGAGTTTCTGAAATCGCCAGAGAAGTTCCTCTCCACCACCAAATCCTGTTCAGTTTCCATGAAGAATCAGATCCCGAAGGGCCAAAATACCAAGAAGGAAGCCATGGTTCACAGAAGAGGCGCCGACTTTCTGATTTCCTGGGGGGTGCTTGACCCCTGTTCTGCCCCCACTCCACACCTTCCCCCCAAACCCTACCCCTGCTGCCCCACCTCTTCCTGCCCCTACCCCGTTCTGCCCCCTCCCCCAGTGCACCCCACCCTTGCTCCACTTTTCCCTGCCTCCGCTCCTCCCCCTCTCCCCCCCAGCGCCTCCTGCCCACTGCTGAATAGCTGATCCTCGGTGGGCTGGAGGCACTGCGGATGGAGAGGAAGGAGTTGATTGGTGGGGCCTATCGGCGGGTGGGAGGGAGAGGAGCTGATCAGTAGGGCCCACCATTGGGTGCTGAGCACCCACTATTATTTTTCTGTGGGTGCTCCGGGGCTGGAGCACCCATGGAGTCGGCACCTGTGGTTCACAGCATTTCCGGCATGAAGTGAAAGTAGAACCACTGCAAATCTTTCATGCTGCCTGTACGTCGCATGTCTCTAGCTCTGTTTGCACAACCTAAACCTCACCGAAGTTCTCTCATCCTTGCCAAGAATATAGAAAATGATCTGAACAAGATTCCTCACACAGGAAAGTGAATGGGAATTCCCCTAGCGTTCCAGTGGGAACGCGTTCTCAGTTATGTCTGCAACACTACCTCATGCTTACTCTGTTTGTAGTCCCATTGAGTCCAGCTTCTCACAGAGCAAGGGCCTACTCAGCCTGAACAAGGTGGTAGAATCTGTCTCAAAGATCTGTGACAAAAATACCCCAGAGCTGGTTGGGAAAGGAGTATTCTTTTTCATAAAATATTTCCAAACTTTTCACAAAAATGTGTTGGCAACATGTTAAAATATCAACCAGCTCTAATTATAACGTGGTTCAGTAATCTCTTCTCAGGTATTTACACCCCAAGGAGTGTATCTAATCTACAATATATCCAACTCAGCTCTCCCAGTGATATATATACTCATATTTGACACCCCAGGGCTAGATGGTGGAGCTACCGCTAGTCTTCATCAGTCCCATAATGATCAAATCCTGATCTAGTCTCAGCCATTTGCAGTCATCCCAGTTCAGCTAACCCACCCCTGGGCTTACAAGAAATCTGTCAAATGGACTCCTGAACATTTATCCATTCAGCTAAGATTTTTATCTTTTTATTTTAGCTTTTTTCATTCATGGTATCTAAGCACCAGTGAAGAACGATCCCTCCTCTAGAAAAGCATTCACAATACAGAGATTAGCATCTGTCATTCAGACCTTTCCTTTCTATTGGACACCCGTTAAAGTGTGTAATACAGGTGTGTCTGTTATACCACTCCTTGGCATATTTGTTTGGGAAGGAATGTGTAGATCATTCAAGACCAAAGATTTGGAAAATCTATGAGCTAGAGGTGTGATTCCACGGCTCATGTACACATCTGCACTAGCTCTCTCTGAGTACATGCCCACCGGTTTCAGGCAGGTTTGTACTCAGCACTGCTCAGCTGTGCCTCTGTTGTCTTTACCAGTGCTACCGCAGCTACCCTGCTGTTTATACTCACTCTAAGTCAGGGAATCACACCCCTTCCTCATAGTGTAGGCATAGGCAAGGGAATATGTTACCTAAGTGTTCATGTCTAAACTTGTGTTGTGCCCTATTTAAAATAGTCCTATTTAAAATCCTAGTAGGATTTTCAAACCCACCTCAGGCATGTCTTAAAATCCCAGTACAGCAGGTTTCTCTTTTACAAAATAATAGAAATGATCAAAACTAAGGAGTGAGCCAAACCTTGTTGAAGTCAGTGGGAGTCTTTCCATTGGATGCTTTTGGATCGGACCCCAAAACCAACAAACAAAAAAGAGATCCATGAGCAGCGCTGAGAGATAAGTTTGCCTGTCAGAAAATGTTATTTTGATTGAAATGATTTCTGTGTGTGAAATCATATTGATTTTGACAACATGTTTGTTTTCAGAGAAAAACTGGAAAAAAGGGTTTGAAAATGTCAGTGTCCTGTTTTGACATTTTCAGAATGGAATTTTTTTTTTTTCTTTTCAAAATGACTATTTGATTATAGATTTATTGTATTTCTGAAAAAAGGGGAAAAATGCTAAAATTGAGTTAATCAAAATGAAACATTTCAATTGACCGAAACCTATTTTTTCCATAATGTCATGTCATGAAAAATTTCAAAATGTTGGCTTTTCATCGTGATTTGGGACAAAATTTCAAAATCTCAATTTTTTTTCTTGGATGGAAAATTTCCAACCAGCTCTGCTCAGGAGCACCTGTCTTAGACCTTTGCTCAATACACTTGACTGCACTACCTCGTGCGGTGCTAATACACACCTGGACTGCACCTAACAGCACATACCATGAGATTACATAAATGAACACTTGGTTCTTTCTCTTTCACTTTTTGTTTCCTGACTTCATTAGACCTGCTTTTCAGTTTGTAATGGCCTTGCCTTCTAATGGCTGAAGTCCTGAGAGAAGCTAGCAGCACTAATAGTGGGTGCTACAACTCAAAGCGAATGGACTTTTTCTCTTAGCTCGTGAGGTAGACCTTTTCGACTCAGGCAGGCATGGATTCCTCACAAAAGCTGTTGTAAAATGACTTAGTTCATAGGAGAAAAGGAACAAGGAGCAAGAAGAATTTTTTTGTACCTAATGTTGCCATCTAATTCCTTGAATTGTAGAACGCTCTCCCATCCTCCAAGGTAAACTCAGGGGATGATATAGATTGACTAAGACGGTGTCAAGCCAAAATTTCCTCCTGCCACTGTTTCACAATAACCAATCCCTCGGAGGAGTGAGCTGCTGTAGATTGCAGCTGGTTTAGTAGGGTTGTGATCTGGGTAACCACATGTCGAAATAATCTGATTTTACTTGACAATTAATGACATTATCAATTTTTTTTCACTGTCAGATTAACAGAAACCTTATGATTCAAGCTTTACAGAAATGATTAACCTGTAATTTTCTTGTTGTACTGTTCTCTAATGCTACTGTTGCTAATCTCACAATGAAGGGAATAAGAGATATTATTGGTAAACAGGAAGTTACAAGTTTGGATTTGTTTACCCCTCCCTAATCTATAGTTTCTGTATACATATCATTAATTTAGATTGTAAACTCTTTGAGGTAGAGACATCTTTTGGTTCTGTGTATGTGCCACATCCCACACCATAGGGTCCGGGTCCACTGCTAGGGCTTCTACATGCTACCTAAATACAACTAATAATAATCATATTGTTGATGTGACGGGGGCTCAGTGCTGAAAGCTGAATGTTTGTGGCTGGCCCCGTGGCCTGGAAGCAGCACATTCCACTGCCAAGTGAGAGCATTGCTTGCTCACACCTCTCCTGATGCAGCAAGTCAGTAATTCACAGACATTTCATGCATACTCTGAGCAGTGGGGTAAGGAAGACACAGCTCACACTCCTGTCAAGCAAGTCAGCAGCCTGGGAGAACCACTGATGGGTTTCATCCGGAATCCCAGCCAGCTTCTCTGGGATGGACGGGTACGGGGCCTGTGAGGAGCAGGGATTCAACGGAAGATCACGAGCCCATTTCCCGCAATCGCTATGTAGCTGAAAATTTTACAGACACTTCATACTAATGCAAAACTACACCCCAAACTCTCAAGAATTGCATCCAGGCTGAAAATACATCTTATCACTAATCAATAACTGATTTGATTATATTGTTGTTATGAGGGCTGTTGCTGTCTCCTACCAGTTATTCATCACAATTGACAAGCGATGTTGCACTGATAATGATATGCTGATGCTTATAATTTTTTTTAAAACTCTATTGCTGTCTGATATGTGCCTTGGGAGCTAACATCTCCCTGATACAATATCATCCTTCTGGAGTTCATTGCAATAGAGAAAATCAAAGTGAACTATTAAAACTCATTACCATTTTTATCTCTAATGCTGCAGATTCTATTTCCTATAATTTTATTTGAATCAGAATGCAGATTGTATTTGCATAGACAAGGGTAGCCTCTTTCTCTCTCCCATTTTTAGCTCCGAGGATATATACTCATAACCACAGCAGCAAGACCACTACCCAAATATGTCTGTTATGCAGACAGAAATCTGAAAAGCCTGTGTAGAAAAGTTTGATGTGTTAAAGTTGGGTGTGCTGTAGAATCATTTGGGAATGCAGAGAGATACAGGGCCTCGGGAATATGTATAAACATTTTAGCATCATTAAGTCATTTAAATCAGACTGCAAAAGTATTCTTCGGTGTTTTCTACCTTTTTCAGTAAAAGTGTCCATTGTCTGAGAGCTATAAGGGCAGAACAGCAAATAATGGGCTCCATTATATTGCAAATACTGCTTATGGGTTTTCCAGCTTGTTTGAAGCAATTTGCGTGCTGCACTGTGAGCTTGCCTGCCTATGGTATAAGCAGTGCACAAGGAGATGGCCCTTCTTTTTCTTTCTGGTACTGGTGATCTGCACTAGATTATACTGAAGGCAGAATTGGGCTTTGTTCATTTTTTCAAACCCAAAGCTTTTAAAAATACTCAAATGTAATTTCTTCCATCTCCTTCTAACAGCTACACTGCAGGGTGTTCCTTGCATGCTGCTGTGGGTGATTAAATGGGTGTTCCATTGACATAAATAGAACATGAGGTTGGAGGCAAGTGAATGGCTAGGAATGGGATACTAAAGACAAGTCCTTTCCCCTGTACACCAGCTAAGGTCCCTTTATGCTGCTCTGGCATGTAAATGTGAGTTAGATCCACTGAAAATCCCTTGACATTGCCATTGTGGTGTCAAGTGGCCTTAGTATAAATAAGAATAAGACTTTAACTCTCTACCCACAGGCCCAGTTCTTGGCTGCTGAGGTCAGTGGGACTTTTGCCACTGGGCACAATGGGAACAGGTTCATTATTTGTAGCATGTCCGTCATCCTTGTACTCATTCTAGGTCAGTAACAGATGGAAGTTGTATCCATCAGAGCACGGTTCCCAGGTTTCTAAATGGAGCTGGGGTGTTAGATTGGCACCCCATGGAGTCTCTGCTATTGGACCAAGGATCTAGTCAGACGAAAAAAAATAGGAATCAATAGAGTTATTCTAAATTTAGCCAGGTCTGAGTGAGAGCAGAACCTGACCCAATGTTTCAAGCAGATGGGCGCAGATGATCAGCACATTAGTTAAATGAGATTCCAGCAGGACTAGATGAAATACATTTTCCAAATTGTGCAGAGGAAAGCTGCTCTAGGTGCATACCTCCTGTTTAACTCGGAGGACCTGTGTGCATCTCCCAGGCATGGTTTTAAATTTTGTCTCCAAACAGGAAATGTTGCTGTTCCATTCCTTGCCCCTGTACGTCCAGTAAGAATCCATTTACTACACAAGTGCTAATTGCTATGCAGTGATTTCAGATTCCACTGACAGGCAATGCCCTGCTGATTCCTCTTCCCCACTGACTGCCCAGAGACCATTGCAAGACTCCTCAGGCTTTAAGGAGCTAGGACATATGTATCCTCCCCTCCCCTTGCCCAGGATTCCATGCACTTTGGGGACAGATCGAATTACAGAGGTGTGTGTTTTACTTCCCTCACCCACGGGGGCAGATTCATTTTCACACCCGCCTCTTCTCTCAGAGAAACCACACGTTTTCCTTCAAGCTAAGTGGAAACCACATGTCGCTGCAGCCCACATACTGCTTAAAGTTAGAAACAAACTAACATGATTCCAGCACTGAGCCTTCACTCCTAAAAAACAGAAAGAACATTTAACACTGACTGCAAGCCGTGAATCAAAATCCTGTTGTCGCTCATCCTATGCAATGCCACTGACTCTGGTGAAATTGTACAAGCATAACTGAGGCAAAGTTAGAGACTGCCTCCCATCACATTTAAATGGAAAATGGCAGAGAGGGTCCTCAAGCAATCAAACCAGCCCTGTAATTAGCATGACACTGCTCCCCACAGCTCAATGATAAGCTGGATACTGCATGGTAACCCATCTCTCTGACTTCCACAGCAGCAGCAAACCACTTCAGAGAAGCAAACTCTTTCTCCATCTCTGCACTTCTCACAATGGTAACACAACCATCACAATGGGGTTTACAATCAACAAATGTGTGTGGGTCCAAAGATCTAGGCTCTATCTCCAAAGTTCTGGCTTGGGGTTGTATCTGTTTAAAACAGAAACAAGAAAGAACCAGAACTAGAAACCCATGCAAGGCTACTTTTAGAACACAGCATTGTGACTGCCACACCTGCCAAAGCCATGGGCATTTTGGACTCAACAGTTTGTTCTTTTCAGACCACATTCTGGATGTGGGAATTACTCAATTATAACCTATAAGAATGGATCCCTCTGCCCCTGCATGATGCCTGGAATGATGGGTATTTCAGAAATGTCATCTAATAAGGATCCCACTTTTGCAATAAGAGGTACTTTAAGTTTCTTATCCCAACATCTGCAGTTCTTATTAAGTGGTTGCTAAACTGTTGTTTAAAGAGAAAGAGAAATCGTAGAAAATTAAACATAACAGAGTGACTTAGGACAAGAGAGATGTTGTCTTGAGAATTCAAATGTGAAGTAGAGGGAGACGAAGAACATTGGGCTGTATGAGGATGTATCAATGGTTATGAACGTGTGACAGATCGAGGGTATGTCTGTGTCAGAGTGTAACTCCATGTGGTTTGGTGGACCCAGTTTTGTTTCAGAGACTGTACTTTGTATTGTAATCTTGATTTAGTAGCATAACCTTCATGGGGTCTTGCATTCCCCTTTGTAGATTAGAGCATCCATTTTTAGCAGGGGCTTGACGAAGACTGGAAACATTATAGCCGAGAAGCTAGGACAGAGCTCTGAATGGCCATCAACACTGAATGATTCTCCCTTACTAGGGGGGTATCATTTCAGAAAAATTCTGGGGGCAGGGAGAAGTTCTTTCAGCCTATAGAATGTTATATGTGATTATATTATATAATGTCATGGAGGGGGGAAAAGTGGAAGACATAATGGAGTATATAGACGTATGAAAAGCCTGGGGAGGCCAAGTAAGGTCTGGAGGGGCAACTGCCTCCCTTGCTCCATAGTAAATGAGGCCCCGGCCCTACAGGTACAATGGGTTTTCCACCAGTTAGGGCCATTGACTTTGAATGACTCTCTGCACAGAAGCTGACTGGTGGAGGCGCAGAACTTCCTTGGCTAAAGCACATGGGCAAAGCGGGGACTGTTTGAAAAGAGAGGTGCTTCTCTGAGCAAGGGGCCAGACCCCTGGCATGTGCAGGAACTTCAGGGTCTAAGGTGGCTGGACTGAGGGGTCCCACTACTGGGTGTCAGACTCAGGGTGTTCACCTGGGAGTGCTCCTGAGTGACCCAAAGCTAGGAACAGTGACAGCCCCTGCTCACACCCAGGAGGCTTAGATGCATGTGGGGGACCCAGTGGTTGGATCTGTCCAGTGAGAGGGGCCTGGGCCATGCGGTGACAGATGGCACTAACACCCAGTGACACATTAAAGACACAGGGACAGATCCTCAGATGATGTAAATCAGTATAACTCCACCACAGGCAGTGGCACTCCAGTGGGTTACACCAGCAGAGGAGCTGAGTGAAAGGGCTGTCAGTACGTCCACTGTGAATCTCCATTTTTCACGGGTTCATATAATCCAGTCTCACAAGCTTTCTCCAAGGTGACATGCAGCTCAAACAATATCAGCCCAAAAATACTTGGGCCAATCACACCTTACTGGGCATCAGTTTACCCATCTGTGAAATGGGGGTTAATGAAACTCCTACTTCAAAAGCCTCCTACTTCAAAATCCTCAAAAGCATGATTTTTTTCTTTTCTGACAATGGTGAAAATGTTGCCCAATTCATTCGGAATTTAACTCACTGTCTTGTATGTTCTGACCTGAGAAATGAGATTGCGGAGTGATCGAATAAGAACCAAGCCCAACACAAAACCTTTAATGGAAACCTAAAACTGAATATGAATCAAACCTTTTCAGGGGTTCATCCAACTTCTTTTCCCCATGATTTTTCATTTTTATGTTGCTGTGAACTTGATGGATCTAGCTGGCATAAGATAAAGAAATGACAAAAGGCCTGAGAAAAAGCTGCTCTCGGATATTTCCAGACTTACTGGAGGCAGAGGACTCCCAGTGTCTTGAGAGAAAGCTGCTATTTTTAAGATTCCCAGCCTGATGTTGCAGGCGACAGTTTCTGAACTAAGAATCAGAACTTTTCTCTGACCTGATCTTTTGGAGATGCCAACCTCTCAGTTTGTGAGAGCAAGTCCCCATTTCACCATCAAATCAATAGCAATGGTAACTTATACATACATGACAGCCATTAGCTGAAGTAAATTCTCCATTTTATATACCATTTGAAAGGTTTCTTTGTTAATTTCCTCTTCTGAGATTCGGACTCTTCTCCTATCTATGTCGTTATCTGAATTGTTATTGTGCTTGCTTTCTTATAAGATCAACAAACCATTTGCCCCTTATTCCCTTAATGCCAACCTGAAAACTAGACAACTCTTACTTCTCTTTCTATATCAAAGTAACTTATCATACAGGATCATTTCCCTCTTACCTAAAATAAATGAATACGAGTTCTGTTTATGCTGCATGTTTACCAAGCAATCCATAACAATGACAGAAACATGACAGCAAAGAGAAAAAGAGAACTATACTTACAATTTTCAAAAATACACAGATACAGAAGCTAGTTTGAAAGCAGCTTGGGGTGGAGACAATCAACACAGCAGTGATGAAGGACTACCTTCCACATGGCTTTTGAAAATGTGTGTGATAACAAGTCCACAGCTAAAAGTCCTGCACACCATGAAGAACTGTACGGCTATCAGTTAAATCTCTAGGAGAAGAAAAATCCCAAACCCATCAATACAGTATTACAAAATTAGGATTCAAAGGACTCCGGTGATTTTAGATGCACAATTTTGCATTCCATGCCCCTGCCTTAAAAAAAAAAACAAATGAAGAAGAATGACCTTGGACAACATTTTTTTAAAAAAACTAGTGATTTGGGGTGCTTTAGTCTTTGGGTGCTTAACTTGGGACCCCAGAAAGGTGGAGTTTGAGAGGGTGGCTGTGCTCAGCACTTCTGAAAATCAGGCTCCTTTAAAGGTTTGTCAAAGAGCAAAAGGCCCATTTAGGATCAAAATTTCAAAAGAGCTTAAGTCACCGAGGCATTCTAAAAATGGGACCCTTTGAAAATGTGGCCACACGTATTTTCACACCAAAGGAATTCAGCATGCTGGGTACTGAGCTCTTTTAAAATCCCGCCCTGTTTGTAAGTCTTCTTTATCAGTTGAAATGTCGGCATTGTTCTGATATATGCCTTTAAATACTGATACGTGAATGACATCATGCTACTCTGGATGATTGTGAGAACATGCATGCAGGGAGAATATTAAATACTTCTTTTCAGTCCTTAGTCTCCCTGCTCTGCAGTCAATACCAATATGTTGGCATTATGGGTTTTTTTTTATTATGAAAACAATATATGTCATAGTTTGCCAAAAGAGAATAACAATATTGATCTACACACAACAGTGCATTTTATTTTCCATTAACTTTTTTATGAAGCATAACAAGCTAGTGGTGGGTCTGAGCATTTTCTGAAGATTAATGTACAAGCTTTTATAGAGGTAAAAATTACTGGTGCTATGTTAATAAAAGCTGCTGTTACAAGTTTGCCACGGAGTAAAGGCTCACATAGCCCCATGTCTTTTGATATTTTCAACCTGTGTGTGTGTGTGCATTAGATTTTATGATTTCAAAACGGCCCCACTATTATTAAAGGCAAAGGAGCTGATTCACAGTATGGTAGGTAAGGAACGTACATCCCACACACTGTACCTAACACATTCTGGTAACAGTTTACATTTTAGGCACATAGGACCTCACTGTTTAGTGTGTGTTCTGTATCCCATTCTCTCCCTGTTCCCCAGACTAGATGAGTCTGCTGCATCTCCCAGATAAGGGACTCTGTCTAGTGGTTAGAGCACATCACTGGGAGATTGGACTTCTGAGTTCTAATTCTAGCTCTGTTACTGCCTTACTGTGTGATCTTGAGCTGTCACGTCACTTCTCTGTCCCTGATTTTCCTCTGTTGTAATACAGGGATAGTGATATTTAGTTGACAGGGTGTTATGAAGCTTAATTCAGTAACATTTTTAAAGCTTTATGAGAGCTTTGGATGGAAGAGGCTGGCAAAGGATAATTATTTTGCTAGGATAACAGCCCGTTTACCATCATCTTCTTGTTTCTTTGAGAATCCTTACTAATGAAACATTCTCTCTGTTCTTCTTGCTCCCAAAGCAAAGTGAACCTTCCCACGCTATTCCAGGGCATCCCAGCCCATCTTGTAGTTGTTTGCAGCTTGGCATTTCCAAATGTAGCACAGATGTACCCTTTTCTTTTGCAAGCAGCGGGGTCTTCCTTCATGACACCTCTGCAGTGCAACTCCGCCAGCAGCTCCCACACATTGGCCAGTCCCCACAAAACAGAACAGCTGGTGCCGAGCTAATGACTCAGACTTCCAGTCCAACTGGGCTAGAGATGGTAGATGAGAATCCTGCCATGTACCTCAGTGCTGTGTCCATTTCATCCCAGATCACACAAAATAGGAAAGCTTAGTATATTGGATCCGCAATGCATCTAGCCCTTCTTTATTCTCCAGTGTGGAATGCTGGCCAATTAATAAAGAAAGAGTTAGGGTTAGTTGAGTTTTTTTTTTTTTTATTGTCACTCTGAGCCAGATCTCCAGTGAAGTCAATGGAGCTATGGTGATTTACAACAGCCGGGATCTGGCCCAATGTACCTAATCCCTCTCTCCCCCAGCCTCTGTCTGTTGCTTATAGTCGTAGAGTGGAAGGTCTTTGGGGCAGGGACTGCCTCTTCCCAAGCGAGCAGGCAGTACCTAATGCATTGGGGGAGCTATCAGAATGGTTTGGAACGTACATGGGCATTTGGCAGCCATTTGGTAGTTCCCTTAGCTGTAAATATTTTTCTAAGAGAGCACAGGCGCAGGAATTACGAGACAATGCTGACCCCGAAAACATAACTTCCGCTAATGACCTCAGACGATCTCATCCTTTTCACTGGCAGCTTTGGAAACTGGTAGGTTTCCATCTCTGTCTACGGGCAGCCAAAGGACTTTGGGTTAGAGAGAGAATCCACTTCTTCTAAAGATGGGAAGCAAAAGGTAATAATTCTCAGGACTCATAATAATTGTGGGTCACCAACCTCAATGCAGGAAATAAAAAGATAGGGAAATGAGAAAGTTACCATAAGACTATATGACAATAGGAGAGGCCAGGTGATGAAAAATGTTCAAGAACAGAAAAGATTTCTCAGCAGACTTGTCTCATGCCAAATATGTATTCATCACCTCACTAGGCTATTTGATTTTGGCTGCAAATAAAATATGCAAATGTAGCTCTACAACGCTGGGGAAGGGATTTGGGGATTAGAAAGGATGGGTCTTCATCACAGCCATATTCCCCAATATAGGCCAGCCCATTTCATTGTTGGTTACTTTCTATGTTTTTCTGTGTAGCTGGAGAGAGTGGTAATGGAGAATTGATTCATTAGCACCTGTGAACTCCACTCCAAATTTACAGAGTGTAAAACACAACATTCAACTGGAAATTCCATACCAGGCACAATATACAGCACCGTGGTGAATATGTTCCTTTGAAAGGTGCTTTAACCTAAAAATCAAAGAACCTTGGGATCAAGAATAGCAAATGTATATTGGAACATTGGGATGTATCCTCTAATTTTATTATTTTCTTTGGAGTGTCGTGAAGTAAAAAGCCCAGAAAAAAATCCCTGAACAAAAATCTCCTGTATGCATATAACATAGCGACATTTTTCAACTTAAATGCAGTTTAACTCAGAGGATCAGAGCACTCTGACTGAAATTTCATCTCTACACTTCAAAGAAATTAACCTGATGAGCAATTACAACAGCAAAAATAGTGTCAAAAATAATTCATGCTGCAGAAACCTCCATACTCATAGGGGACCTCCCCTCCCCCACCTAAGTTTCCATATGTTTAAAGAGAATGAGAGGATCATACAAATGAGAGCTCTGGGGCAGCGTGATGTCTAAGGGAAATGTGACCCTACTGGAATGGGGAGGAGTGTGTGTGTCTCCCAACGTATGTACAGCACCGAAGGCTGAAAAGGGCAGGGTTTGCTTCCAAACGGTGTAGGACATGCCGCTTTCCTCGGATTCTCAGCAACGTTTCCTAGAAGCTGCATGAGGTTAATTTCTGTTCTGTGCTCTCAAGGGAGCTGCGAACTCTGCAATGGTCCCTACTGTGTCAGTATCACCAGCCCAAGAGTTCACACATCATGAATCCGAACCCCCAAAGTCATGAGTTTAACACCCCCCCCCCAGCAACAGCAAATCATGTTTTTGGGGTCAGGCTTCTGGTTGTTGAGCTTCCCCTTCCCCAGCTTGCCCCCTCCTCTACCCTCTAGTGGGTGTGTGACAGTCACAGGTTGAAAATTCAACCTCATGTGCATGTAAAACGCTCAGCTCCTGGCTTCCCTGTGCACCACCTCCTCAACTCCTCTCCCTCTCTTTGGCTGTCCATCTGCATCAGCATTCTGGGGAAGATTTCCAAAGGCACAAATGGCAGTTACTTAGCCATCTAACCCCTATTGAAAGTTAATGGGATTTCAGTCCTTAGCGCTCATTTGTGGCTTTGAGAAATCTTCCCTTATGTGTATTTCTTTTTTTAACGGAACAAGGCCATGGGTTAGCTTAATCTGGAACTGAGCATTCCAAACCCAGGATACCTAAATGATTACTTGATCAATTGCATTTGTGTGACATTTAAAAGAGTGTCCCTGCCAGCTATACATTTGCGTGTCAGCTGCTGTTTGTTTTCACTCAGATGTTTGTTGTATATTAATTGGGAATTATGATAAAAGGGTGATATATGGCAATCAATAAAATTACTTAGGCTGTGGAAGGGAAGACCTACATTATATATTTCCTAGAGCAAAATTTTTCCTAAATATTGACCATTTTGTACCATATTTAAACACATATTCAAGCACTTCCCACCTGCCCTGATCTAATTTGATCTCATCTCATTAAGTCTTTCTCAGATATAGAGATATATCACCTGGTTTCTATTCTCAGCCACTGCGTGAGACCCTTCAAATTCTCAGTGGCTCCGTTTGCCCATCTATAAAATGGGGAATAATGATATTTGCAAAATTTTCTAAAGTACTTTGAGTGTTGTATAAGAACTAGATATTATTACTGAATATATAAACAAATACACTGGCCCCATCCCAGTCAACAGGGCCTGGATTTTACCTATTCTAGTCTATCTATAAACATACACAGAGATCCTAGCACACACCTTCAGCCAGACAGTTTTATTTCACTTAGCAATAAATCAAAGCAATGAAATATTTGTCTTCTGAAAGAGTAGAGAGAATTAAACAGCGTTGCTGTAGCTTGCTCTCTGGCACATTGAACATTTAGTCACTGTAACAATTGTATTCCTTTCAGTTATTTATGAGTTTCACTGAAACATAGTTTTGTGTATTGTTGCACAAAAAACTTGCTGTCTCCTTACCATACCGAGGGCTTCAGCTTGCTCTCGTCAAGTCTTTTGGCTTGGCACCCTCAGCCTTTGTTTTGTCCGTGTTGGTTCCACTGCGCTGCAGATGTTAATTCCAGCTGTATTCAGTCTAGCACTGCAGGTAAATAATGTATAACTTAGCAGAATGCAGGTAATGTTTCAAAATCTTTCATAAGATCTAATAGGCAATTGTCTGTGCTTTAGATGTATAATTTTTCATTGTTACGTCACAGTAAAGTCTGCCCAGAGATGTGTACAGCAGACGCCCCAGGGGGGTTTATTTTTTAATGCTCACTGCCGTGTATGAAATGTAAATATATCAGGATCGGCACTCAGCTGTCTCTGCGACTCTGAAGCTGAAATCAATTCCTGTCCTTTCCTGAGCTTAAATTTCATCTGCTAAGTGCTGCTTGGTAAAAATGTGTCATAATTATATTGTGCCCTCTTTGTACATTGCTGAGGGACTCAAAGGACTTTAGAATCTCTAGTTAATGAAGAGTCTCCACATGTACCCTCCCAGTGGGAATTATACCCATTTTATAGATGAATAAACTGAATTACAAAGAGGTTACCCAATGACTAGCTCAACCTCATACACCAAAGGAATGGAAGATCTAGGAATTAGAACCAAGAAGTCCTGAATCCCAGTCCTCTGCTCTAACCAATCAACAACACCTCTCCAAGTTTTCCATGGTTGGTTGTGGACACTTACTCACTGCAGATATTTAAAACTAGGCTAATGAAGCTATTCTGAAATATTTAGCAAGGAAAGTCATGCATCCTGCAAGCAGGGGAAATCAGATTACCTGCTAGGTCTTATCCATCTCTGGTGTCTATGATTTCTATGCATGAAGATCTAGTAAAAAAGCTGGTGAAAAGCTGTTTATGGGCAGACATAGGACAATGGCTTTTTTAAGTGGGCATCAGAACACAGCAAATCCAAACTTTGGATGTAAAGTTAGAAAGAGGGAAAGGAAGGAATACAAACCAAGAAATCCCTTTCTTATAACATTAGACAGAAAGGCACCTTTTCTGCATCTCACCAACAGGATGTGCTTTCCAGTGCTGAACTTTATCTGCAGTAGTTTGTGTTATAAACCTGAACTGTCGTGTGGAATAGGATTCTGCCAAATGAATGTAAGCACTTAGCCACTCTTCATACTGCACCATAACCATCTGTGCATGCATCTAGTCCTGCAAACTCCTAGCAGAATTAGAGTCACAAAAGTCTTTGGGTAGGTCTAAACTCCAAATATGCAAAATATAAAATCGCAGTTACCAGCTATAATCTCGTTCAGGAAAAAAATTCTGTATCTAAATTATTTCTCTTCCTGTGATTAACCCTAATGTTTTGACCAAATTCTAACTTGGATAATTGGATCAATTTGCCAAAAATTCCTCTCTGCTTTTGCATTTGATATTGCATCCTTGATAGTGATAAATTTATGAATGGAAGTATACATCCAAACAGGATGGAGCTTGGCTGTTCTCAGTGGTAGCAAATGACAGAACAAGGAGCAATGGTCTCAAGTTGCAGTGGGGAAGATCTAGGTTGGATATTAGGAAACACTATTTCACGAGGAGCGTGGTGAAGTACTGGAATGGGTTACCTAGGGAGGTGGTGGAATCTCCATCCTTAGAGGTTTTTAAGGTCAGGCTTGACAAAGCCCTGCCTGGGATGATTTAGTTGGGGACTGGTCCTGCTTTGAGCAGGGAGTTGGACTAGATAACCTCCTGAGGTCTCTTCCAACCCTCATCTTCTATGATTCTGAGTACAGGACAGGGCTTCCTGTGATAGCAGGGGACTAGGCTCAATGACCCAGAGGTGCCTACCTGTCCTGTGTTCTTATTCGTTTCCTTTTTAAATTGTTGTGTAATGTGGCTCTGCACTGCCACATTTTGTCTCAAAGGAGGCTGTTTCATTGGAGTGGGGAGGGAGTGGAATGATTCCTGTTTTCAGACTCTTCGAGTTAGTTTCAATTTGTAATGTGCTTTGGGATCCTTCTGGATGAAAATGTAAGCTAAAATTCTTGTTAGCTTTTATTGTATTATGGTCATAATGAAGGATCCATTTGTGCCCTGCTGTTCACCTTACTCCACAAGAAAAATAGGCAAGAGTTAGAAAAACCCTTTCCTGTGGGAACTATGGAAACACAGACTCTTCTCTCCTTCCCTAATCAAATGTAATCTCTTCTCATCTAAGCAAATGTAATCTAATTTTATTCCATCTGTTTGTCATGTGTGTGTAAGAGAGAAAGAGGGGGAGGCACTTTTATATGTGATCCAGTGAATCAAGGGATTCACTGATTTCAGAGGGAGAGGGAGAACATGCCCCATGATTTCAGTGGGACTGCCCATGGAATAAGGTACTACTCAGAGTGAGTAAAGCATACAGAGTCTGGCCCTATTTAGTACAAGCATAAAGGTCTGTACAATTACTTAAAGTGACTGTATATAAATGACCAGCATCCATAATTAACAATAGTTTCACTTAGTTTATTTACAGTCAATACCAATTAATATTAAACCAAGAAAATGCCTATCAGAAATCTATAAACAGAAATATGAGGAAGGGCTTTCAGTCTCTTGTGAGTAGAATAATCTATGAATGAACATTGCATAGTCTTCCCAGATAAAATTCCCACAGACTGAAAAAACAGGAGGCCCCTTTCTGAACCCAATGAGGATTGTGCTGGTATCAATACTGCAGGTACAAGAATAGCTGTTTAAAACTACTGCCCACTAGAGTCTCTACCTAAAGAATATAGGCTGCAGTCGAGGATCAGATAAGGAATGATATAATTTTTAGCCCCTGGCTAGGACCAAAGTTTTTCCATGGCCTTTGATTCACTGCTTCTATTTATTTATTTATTTATTTTAAGTCTCTGCAATTGTCAAAAACTCCTGAACAGCACCACTGGGGCATATTCCTTGAACTTAAACATTTTCCTGAGGCAACATTCATCCACCAAGTTCCCCCTTCCAATTTCTGAACTTGCAATGAGCTTCCTTTTGGGCCAGGGGGTTCCACTGATTATAAATACTTGGCCAGTAAATTCATTAACGTTTGTGTTTTAATTGCACAAATGTGTCAATCCCTATTGCCGGACAAAATTGAGATGCCATCACTTTCTTTAAAAGGTCCATTCTATTCCCTACACAATAATATTGGTGTAACATACACAATGTTTTCTGCCCCATCATAATAACAGTAATGTGGGGTTTGGGGGGCGGGGGTTGTTTTGCTTTTTACTGCAAGGCTGATAGCTACTTTCAATAGCCTGTAATACACAAGGCACATTTTTCCATTAGGTGTGCTCCTGTGCACACACTAATTCCTCATGAAAACAGTGCATTCGTTTAAGTGGAGGCCTGTAACAAGGGACTTTTACCTGCTGTTCTTTAACAGACTCGTGGATAGAGGTTTGTTGCTGTTTTTCCTCCTGGAATATCTAGTTGTGAAAGAACGGCTGGCTCTTGAACCAGAACAATTACTGCATCTTCTCCCGCAAGTGGTTATCTTGAGAGCACGTCTGTGCTAGAGTTTGTTGTCTCAGGCCTGTATTTTACCTCAAAGCAATCATTAGATTTGTGTGGTGCTGCCCATCCCTGCTCCACTGCATCCAATTTAGTTGTATTCAAATGGGACAAAAGTTCATTATCTGTAAACTCTACAAAAGGAGATGCAGCTCTGTGCTTGTGAAAATTTATCTGTAACCGTCCATTTAATGCTAGGAACTAACACTGGAAATCACTATAATCATGAGCATTACTTTCAGATGGTCCCAGCCAGGCTCCTACAAGTTCATTCTATTATTCTCTTGCCTGATTGTACTTATGCCTGTACAGAGTCTATTCCCTTTAGGTTGCATCTGTGTAAAACATGAAAAGCAGAGTATAATCAGCCCCAGGAAGTACAGGATCTTGTATTAATATTGTGTTTAACTCTGTGAAAATGGATCACTGCAGCTCTATTAATGCACGAGCTCACGAGCTGTGTGAACAGCTCACAACCCAAATTAAAAGGAGTCTTCATGGTCCATCTCTCATGGCTTTAGATGGCAGGCAGCATAACACTTCTTAATACTGGGTAGCACAATGTCACCCGCTGAGATGTGTAATTGGAGGGTGCCTTGCTTTACCTTTGTTCTTTTATTTCTTCAGATAATCTAAGAGATATTAGGGCCAGATCCAATGCCCTTTGAAGTCACTGGGCATCTTTCCATTGACTTTAGTGAGGGTTGAATCAGGCTTTTATTCTGCAAACTCAGAAGACTATTCCCTTAAATAGGGACCCAGTAAAAGACCCACCACCATCTCTTTTCTCCTACAGGTTTCAGAGTAGCAGCCGTGTTAGTCTGTATCCGCAAAAAGAACAGGAGTACTTGTGGCACCTTAGAGACTAACAAATTTATTAGAGCATAAGCTTTCATGGACTACAGCCCACTTCTTCGGATTCTTTTCTCCTACAGTGACTGTATTTCTCTTTCTCAGAGAAGCCAAAAAGGAGGAGGCTGCAGTACCTGAGGGCAGATCCATTGATTTTAGATTCAGATGATCAGCTGTTGGAGGAGAGTTTTAGTGGTGAGAATGGGGAGGACTGGATTGTTTTTGACGATGTTGCAGAGGAGAAATTGGCAGGATTTAGTGGAGATTTGGCTTTGATTTGAAGGGAGGAGGAGAGATGGGGGTGAGAAAGAACACGAAGGTTGGACAGGAGGGTGTGTGTGGGAGCTGGTGGCGGCAATGGAAAAATGAGCTATTCTAGGCATGGTGCTTGTATGAGGTTTTTAAGGAAGATGAGAATGGCAGATTGTGGATCATCTTTTTAAGATTACAGTTATTATTAATACTGCTGTACAGCACCTTAAGGGGTATGTTTCTGTGACAGGTGTTATATATGAAAGACAGGGAAAAGATATTTCTTCGAATGCTAGTGATTTTATCCTTTCACGTTTGTTTCACTGGGTCTCACATTCCCTGTAAAGTCCCTGTAAGTGTTTCTTCTCTAAATAAATCCTGATTTAATATCACAGTATGAGCATTCCACTGATTAGGTGGATATTTCCTGCAGTACCTTCAAGGTTTAGTTTCAGCCACACATTTGGCATGTTGGCAAAGAATCCTGCTATTAAAGTTACTGCTCATCATTCAGCAGATATTGCCCTTTGTTCTGGAGCTAGTCTGATACGTTTGTTGGTACAAAACATGTCCTAGAGTTTGATTTTATATAGAAAGGAATGAACTAATTTTAGTAAGGATCTTTCTGTGTTGACTATTTATACGTAGTCTGTATTTTGGACAGTGCATCTTGAAAAGAAATCCTTCATTTTGTTTTGCTTAGTAACATAGAATTTATTTTCTGACGTTGACTACATCTGAATCATGGGTGATTTCTTTGGGAAGAGTATTTTTGTGCTGAGTTATGCATAGACTCAGCACCTGGACTTCACTGT
Organism: Malaclemys terrapin pileata; assembly: GCF_027887155.1. NCBI lineage: Eukaryota > Metazoa > Chordata > Testudines > Emydidae > Malaclemys > Malaclemys terrapin. Next base: position 20,488,731 of record NC_071523.1, read on the forward strand.
ATGAGAATAAAACACTTAAAAACCAAGATTGCTTTTCACTACAGAAACTATGTAAACTGCAGCTCCAGAAGCAACTGAAAATTATCTAGTTCTGACCCCAGCCATGAAAATCGGGACCTGATTTTGCATCTTTAATCTGTCTACTAATGTAAGTAACTCAGTGTGAGTCAGGGTTGTGGAATGATGTATATTCTTCCTTTAGAAGAGGTAAGTGCTGGTACGATGTAGAATTTTCCTATAAGAATTTATTTGAATGTATCAGGTAATGCAGAATTTTATTAATACTTATGCTTGGGTAAGTACGGCATGCCCCAAAAGTAGGCATAGTGAAATAGTCTGCTGAAAATGAGGACTGTTGGACCCAGCACATCTTCCCTTTCATTCCACCTTTAGTTTCATAAGAATGGATCGTGTGATTGCATCATGTTACTGCATTCATAAGACTGTAGATCATGTGACTGCACTAACCAGTGTCAAGGAAAACCCAGATTTGGTGTGGTGATCCTCCTTTCAGTTGAACCGCTAAGCCCCCCTCCTATGTGTAGGGGACAATTTCCTGGTGCAAGTGCTGGAGGAACCAACTAGGGGCAAAGCTTTTCTTGACCTGCTGCTCACAAACAGGGAAGAACTAGTAGGGGAAGCAAAAGTGGATGGGAACCTGGGAGGCAGTGACCATGAGATGGTCGAGTTCAGGATCCTGACACAAGGAAGAAAGGAGAGCAGCAGAATACGGACCCTGGACTTCAGAAAAGCAGACTTTGACTCCCTCAGGGAACAGATGGGCAGGATCCCCTGGGAGAATAACATGAAGGGCAAAGGGGTCCAGGAGAGCTGGCTGTATTTTAAAGAATCCTTATTGAGGTTGCAGGAACAAACCATCCCGATGTGTAGAAAGAATAGTAAATATGGCAGGCGACCAGCTTGGCTAAACAGTGAAATCCTTGCTGATCTTAAACGCAAAAAAGAGGCTTATAAGGAGTGGAAGATTGGACAAATGACCAGGGAGGAGTATAAAAATATTGCTCAGGCGTGCAGGAGTGAAATCAGGAAGGCCAAATCACACTTGGAGTTGCAGTTAGCAGGAGATGTTAAGAGTAACAAGAAGGGTTTCTTCAGGTATGTTAGCAACAAGAAGAAAATCAAGGAAAGTGTGGGCCCCTTACTGAATGAGGGAGGCAACCTAGTGACCGAGGATGTGGAAAAAGCTAATGTACTCAATGATTTTTTTGCCTCTGTCTTCACGCACAAGGTCAGCTCCCAGATTGCTGCACTGGGCAGTACAGCATGGGGAGAAGGTGACCAACCCTCTGTGGAGAAAGAAGTGGTTCGGGACTATTTAGAAAAACTGGACGTGCACAAGTCCATGGAGCCGGATGCGCTGCATCCGAGGGTGCTAAAGGAGTTGGCGGGTGAGATTGCAGAGCCATTAGCCATTATTTTTGAAAACTCATGGCGATCGGGGGAGGTCCCAGATGACTGGAAAAAGGCTAATGTAGTGCCCATCTTTAAAAAAGGGAAGAAGGAGGATCCGGGGAACTACAGGCCAGTCAGCCTCACCTCAGTCCCTGGAAAAATCATGGAGCAGGTCCTCAAGGAATCAATTATGAAACATTTAGAGGAGAGGAAAGTGATCAGGAACAGTCAGCATGGATTCACGAAGGGGAAGTCGTGCCTGACTAACCTAATTGCCTTCTATGATGAGATAACTGGCTCTGTGGATGAGGGGAAAGCAGTGGATGTGTTATTTCTTGACTTTAGCAAAACTTTTGATACTGTCTCCCACAGTATTCTTGCCACCAAGTTAAAGAAGTATGGGCTGGATGAATGGACTGTAAGGTGGATAGAAAGCTGGCTAGATCATCGGGCTCAACGGGTAGTGATCAATGGCTCCATGTCTATTTGGCAGCCGGTTTCAAGTGGAGTGCCCCAAGGGTCGGTCCTGGGGCCGGTTTTGTTTAATATCTTTATTAATGATCTGGAGGATGGTGTGGACTGCACTCTCAGCAAGTTTGCAGATGACACTAAACTAGGAGGCGTGGTAGATACACTAGAGGGTAGGGATCGGATACAGAGGGACCTAGACAAATTAGAGGATTGGGCAGAAAAAAACCTGATGAGGTTCAACAAGGACAAGTGCAGAGTCCTGCACTTAGGACGGAAGAATCCCATGCACTGCTACAGACTAGGGACCGAATGGCTAGGTAGCAGTTCTGCTGAAAAGGACCTAGGGGTCACAGTGGATATGAAGCTGGATATGAGTCAACAGTGTGCTCTTGTTGCCAAGAAGGCTAACGGCATTTTGGGCTGTATAAGTAGGGGCATTGCCAGCAGATCGAGGAACGTGATCGTTCCCCTTTATTCGACATTGGTGAGGCCTCATCTGGAATACTGTGTCCAGTTTTGGTCCCCACACTACAAGAAGGATGTGGAAAAATTGGAAAGAGTCCAGCGGAGGGCAACAAAAATGATTAGGGGTCTGGAGCACATGACTTATGAGGAGAGGCTGAGAGAACTGGGATTGTTTAGTCTCCAGAAGAGAAGAATGAGGGGGGATTTGATAGCAGCCTTCAACTACCTGAAGGGGGGTTCCAAAGAGGATGGAGCTCGGCTGTTCTCAGTGGTGGCAGATGACAGAACAAGGAGCAATGGTCTCAAGTTGCAGTGGGGGAGGTCCAGGTTGGATATCAGGAAAAACTATTTCACTAGGAGGGTGGTGAAACACTGGAATGCGTTACCTAGGGAGGTGGTGGAGTCTCCTTCCTTGGAGGTTTTTAAGGCCCGGCTTGACAAAGCCCTGGCTGGGATGATTTAGCTGGGAATTGGTCCTGCTTTGAGCAGGGGGTTGGACTAGATGACCTCTTGAGGTCCCTTCCAACTCTGATATTCTATGATTCTATGATTCTATGATTCTACATGCAGATATGGTGTTCTGTAATGAGCACAGGTTCTTTTTTGACAGCCTAATTAATATTCATTATTCAACAGGGCAGAAAATGCCGAGTTGTTTATCATTTGCTTCATTAGTTTTAGCCAAATACAGGCTAAATATAATTACTCCTATAAACTGCTGTGGCGGGGCTTAAAAATATAGGGGGAAATGGATGTCTTTAAGAAAGTGTTTTTAAAACCTGACCTCTGGGTCTTAGCAGGGGAGCATGAAAAGGATATTGCTGTTTTATGAGCTTTGCTGCTAACACTGAGCTAAGCCTTGCTTGCTTATAGGTTTTCAGCGCCTTTGCCGGGGAGTCTTCTGCCCTGGTATATTTAATTTCTCTGGAGAGAGTCTGGCACATGACATTTTGTGTATATATGAGCTTTATGTTTGTTCATATGTATGAATTTAGTGCTAGTGAAAGGTGCCAGATTGACAGCCCTGGAGAAAGAAGCCCTCTATTTATCTGCACAACATGAAGAATATGGGGAGTGGCAGTGTGAGCATGTGGCTTTGTGTTTGTGCGATGTACTCTGTTATTGCCTGAGGGTTCAGAAGTTGGGGGAGACATTGAAGCAAATAGAGCACCCCAAAAGGAGGATGTTGTCGTCAGGATTTATGTGTTAGGGAAAAGCTGCAAATTTAAAGAGAACTGCTTTTAAAGGGATTCCCCCACTCCTCTGTAACCTTTTTGTATGCCTGATTACTACTAAAAAGGAAAATAAATGAACTACTAGCAGTAGATGTGTCAAACTGGTTTGTTGTTGAATAACTTTCCCAGTTAGGTAAACAGAAGAATCCTGAAACCTTAGCTCAAAACTCTAAGAAAAGCTAGCTCAACATTTGGACAAAATGTAGATAATTTTGTTTCCCCTCTATTATTTAACTGCCGCATGCTATTTCTGGTTCAGCCTCGATCCAGAGGAGGATGGCTGAAATGATGTAAGAGAGGACACTTCTGTGGTATTTCCAGTTTAGCTGGAATCATAAAGTACCACAAATCTTGCAAGAAAACTGCTTGTAGTGAGATATCCAGCCCAAATCTTCAGCCTCAGAAGGCTCAGATCATCCAAACACATGGCTGCATATCAGAAATGAGTCTCAGAAGCTTCGGAAGTTCATCTGTCCCCATTCGAAACAGTTCTTTGGAGCTAAAATTTTGATTAATCATCCTGGCTTTGGAGGTTGTTTTTGTAGCCCCCCCCCCCACAATGCACCTGGCCAGGTGCATTGTGGTGGGGGGAGCTACAAAAACAACCTCTGGCACTCGGGGCTGGTTTGAAATAGGGCAAGGGAAATCAGGGAGATATTTCCCCTTTTTTGTTCACTGAAATTTCAACATTCAAAACATTTCAAGCAGGCCTGTGAACAAGCCAGAGAAGGGACTGGCTACAAGCTTTGCACCTGACCACACCGGTCAATGCATACAATTAGTTCCGCCAAAACTGACAGGTATTCTTATGCCCATTTTATGGATGGCAAACATGAGGTGGCCAAGTTCACTGCAGCATGCCAGTAGAACAGCCAGGCAGAGCACCTGGAAATCTTGGCTCCATGTCCCCAGCTCTAGTCTTTGGACCACACTTCTCACTTCCTACATGCTAATTAAACTCAGCAAGCCTTCTCCCTCCTCTAATAAAATTAGCACTACACAGAACCAATCCTTCCCAGCAGATGTACCAGTCAGCCCAGAGGTGAGCAAAGGCCTTCCCAATGGAGTCCAAAGGAAAATGTCACTTACTTTCATCTAACATTTCCTAGGCAGAATAGAAGTCAGGTCTTTCACTGGTGCTTGGTCCAAAAATAAACACCCATAAAACACACCAGAAGAGCAAGGCAAAGCCTGGACTATGCCTACCAGATCCATTCACTAACTACAAAATGCTTTTATTTTAGCACCCTGCTATCCCATCATTGATATTGGATACCTCTCAGAATGAGCCTGATTTAAATGTACAAATGTTTCTCCTTCTCTTGAAACCCTGCTGGCTGTGAGACACCTAATTAACGGCAGAGCTTTCAAAGTCTCCCTAACAAATGCATCCCTGTGTTTCTTAGCACAAGGACTCTCATTAGTGAAGCTGTGCTTTGTGATTATTTATACCCCTCCTATAATTAAAAATTCTGAAAGCTAATTACAATTATCCATCAGTTTTTCAACATGCCAGGACTGGAGATCTTACCCTTTTTCAGTGCCATTGTTCGCCCCCATCCCCGTCTTCCCTCCCACCCCCAATTCCAATCTCTTTTTTGCCTGCATTTCTCCTTTCGTGTTCTCAACAGGGTGGCACTTTGGGGCTTTGTGTTTATTAGCTTTTTGTATATTTCCTCTGGTTCTGTGTTGCCAGCGGTGATGTTTGTTTTCATAGCTGAAACTAAAAAAAACCAGAGTGATTATTTCTAATGCCTTAGAAAGTTGAATAAATATCCAAGGCATACATGCGGGTATCAAAAAACCTGTGTTAACACAGCATTCAGGTGAGGAATTGAAGAATCACGCAATGCAAAAATTAAAGTTCTCATAGTAACATCAACTCACCCCCCTTGAACATACTCCTTAGCTTTGGGACTATTATTTATGTTACTATGACAACCTAAATGTTGTATGCAGTGTTGTAGCTGTGTAGGTCCCAAGATATTTGGAGAGACAAGGTGGATGAGGTAATATCTTTTATTGAACCAACTTCTGTTGGTGAGAGAGACACGGAGCTCTGTAAGCTTGAAAGCTTGTCTCTCTCACCGACAGAAGTTGGTCCAACAAAAACACCTTTCCTGAATTTTGTGCATTTATGTTCTTTACTGTGGCTTTACATTAATAGAGAATTCTAAAATTTCCTTTTTTTCCTCTTCTCTTTAATTTTCATTTGTTTTTAAGCAGGATAAATTTAGAGGGGAAAAAAGAATTAGTTGTGGTCTAGCTGGAAGAGAGAGAGCAGAAATACTTGTATGAGCATCTTTTGCAAATGAGAAGAAGTGCAGGTGGCCAAAACAATAATTCAAGCGACAGTGGATGTATAGCTAGATAGATCCACCAGCCATTTCCCCTGGAGGTGGAAGAACGCACAAGAGCTATGGGGAATTAAAAAGCAGGCCTATGTTGGTAGTGGAAGCCATAAAATAGCTTTTACCACTGCAGAAGCAGGGGAGGAGGTTGCTTGCCTTAGGAGGTTAATCCCTTTGAATCCTCTCTTCCTCTTACTACCCTCTCCTGGCCCCTCTTGAAACTTCTTCCTCCCTACTAAATCCCCTGTCCCTTTGCCCCTAGACCTCAGCATAGTTCTTCTCCCCAGAATAGCTGCCATGTGATTTGTCTATAAATCCAAACTGGGAGAAGGTGCTGCTCGGGCTTGGATTATTCCTATGTAGGGAAGGTGATCACAGTATATGATGGTTACCCTGGGGTAGAGAGCCCTGCTGAACTAAAGAGAGGGAAGGATGGAGCGGGAGCAGGGAGATGAGAGAAAGAAGGGAAGGTATGTGCCAAAAGGTATTTTAACTTGTTCTAAACTTTGCTTTCAATGGGCAGGGTAAACTGAATAGTCTCTTTTTGCTGTGATCACTGCTTTAGTATCCATCCATGGATTCTGTTAATCCCTGGCAAATGAAGCTGGAGGTTTATGAGCTTTAGTTTGAGACAAGGATGAGGAAAAATTGGGAGTCTCTTGAAAAGAGGGCAAGAAGAAATCTGTGTGCCTGGAAAGCTTCATTTCTCCAGTTAAACAACCCACAGAAATACTTTTACTGTTCACAGACATATAATACAGCTGAAGTTGTTCTGTGTCGTTGTTTCCTATAGTACACTTCAGAGTCACAGAATTTCTCCTATTGTGTGACTAACTAGGGACCATGAACAATTATTTTAGAACAGAACAAGATCCCATATACTGGATAAATCTGAAAAATCAGAATCTTAATATGAACATCTTTAAATATCCTTACTAATGGGCTCATCCTTTAATTTCCTCAAGCAATGACAGTTTCACCAGATTGTATATCAAACCTAAGATGGGATCTGTCACTAGATGGCTGAATTATATTTCATTCTTTATTTTTATCAGCTCCATTGACTTATTTATTACATTTAAAGTCTCTGCTGTCTCCTGTCCTGTCTGTACTTTGGCTTTTCTCAGAGGGAAAATGCGATAGTTTATAAACCCATGTTCACAGTGTCCTCATAATTTTACCTAATGTCCGAAGTTTAATTTTGAACAGAACTTTACAGATAAAGCTTTATTCAAGCCATGGTCAGCGAAGTCCTTGGCATTCCCTGGTGAACAATTTCTGTTTATAAAGGACTTTCCCTCAGATTCATTTTTGAAGAACAAAGTGCAATTTTCACATCTAAATGGCAGCAGTAACCCATGTTAATGGCCCAGTCACGGTGTTATCTCACTGCATTTTTTAATGAAAACAGTGAGATCACAATCTGCATGTGGGCTGAGAACTAGTGCTGGGTGGGACTCATTCTTAGCCTGAATTAATCTGACACTAAGTATCTGTTGTATCAGCCCACTGTGTACTTTCAAGATTGGTGATACTCAGACATCATACTAGGCTTGTGCTTAGAGACATTGCTCTTTCTGTGTATGTTGTTTCAATCTGCGTAGAACTCAGCCAGGAGGGAGCACATCCCCTTCACAATGCCTGCCTCTGGCTGTAATGCCCAGAGCCAGAGACATACACAGGGCAGGCAGAGGGTGGTTACTAAAACTACATCCCCTTGCCCCTCCCCTGCCCACGTTCTCAGGGGCAGCTCCACTGGCGGAACCTGGGCCACCCAGAGGATTCAGGAGGCCTGGGGGCCCCCGCCGCCGAACTGCTGCCGAAGACCCGGCACTTCGGCGGTGGGTCCCGGGGTGGAAGGACCCCCCGCCGTGGGTCTTCAGGGCACTTCGGCGGCGGTCCCGGGGCGGAAGGACCCCCTGCTGCGGGTCTTCAGGGCACTTCGACGGCGGGTCCCAGAGCGGAAGGACCCCCCGCCGCCGAACTGCTGCCGAAGACCCGGAGCGGAAGAAGCTCCAGGGGCCCAGGCCCCGTGAGAGTTTTCTGGGGCCCTCGGAGCGAGTGAAGAACCCCACTCCAGGTGCCCCGAAAAACTCTCGTGGGGCCCCTGTGGGGCCCGGGGCCTGGGGAAAATTGCCCCACTTGCCCCTCCCCCCCCCAGGGTAGCCCTGGGCGGAACTTCTGATGGGGAAGGGCTTTATTTTATAGCCAGGGCTTCTGAGGAGCTCACCTGGCGGATGATTATGGTGAGCAGACATCCCATTTTTAAAGAGAGACTCCCACATTTAAGCCCTTCTGCAAGTGTTCTGACTTTTTCTTAAAAATAGGCAAATTGTTCCATATTTTCTGTCTCTCCCCCCACCAATCAGTACTGGCGGTTCCTGCTGCTGGCCAGATCCCTGCTTGCCAGATGCCCGCCCACCAGTGGTGAGTGAGGGGAGGGGTCCAGTCACCGACGATGGGGCGGAGGGTTGCAAGGCTGATGGTGGCGCGAAGATAGACTCATAGACTTTAAGGTCAGAAGGGACCATTATGACCATCTAGTCTGACCTCCTGCACAACGCAGGCTACAGAATCTCACCCACCCACTTCTGTATCAAACCCCTAACCTATGTCTGAGCTATTGAAGTCCTCAAATCGTGGTTTAAAGACCTCAAGGTGCAGAGAATCCTCCAGCAAGTGACCTGTGCCCCACACTGCAGAGGAAGGTGAAAAATCCCCAGGGCCTCTGCCAATCTGCCCTGGAGGAAAATTCCTTCCCGACCCCAAATATGGCGATCAGCTAAACCCTGAGCATGTGGGCAAGACTCACCAGCCAGATACCCAGGAAAGAATTCTCTGTAGTAACTCAGATCCCACCCCATCTAACATCCCATCACAGGCCACTGGGCATATTTACCGCTAATAATCAAAGATCAATTAATTGCCAAAATTAGGCTATCCCATCATACCATCCCCTCCATAAACTTATCAAGCTTAGTCTTGAAGCCAGATATGTCTTTTGCCCCCACTGCTCCCCTTGGAAGGCTGTTCCAGAACTTCACTCCTCTGATGGTTAGAAACCTTCATCTAAATTCAAGTCTAAACTTCCTTATGGCCAGTTTATATCCATTTGTTCTTGTGTCCACATTGGTACTAAGCTTAAATAATTCCTCTCCCTCTCTGGTATTTATCCCTCTGATATATTTATAGAGAGCAATCATATCTCCCCTCAGCCTTCTTTTGGTTAGGCTAAACAAGCCAAGCTCTTTGAGTCTCCTTTCATAAGACAGGTTTTCCATTCCTCGGATCATCCTAGTAGCCCTTCTCTGCACCGGTTCCAGTTTGAATTCATCCTTCTTAAACATGGGAGACCAGAACTGCGCACAGTATTCCAGATGCAGCGTGTGGGGCCGGTTGCTCCCGCTGCTGGTCCTTCAGGGCAGCCCCAGATGCTTGTCGGCTCTTGGCCAGCAGGGCCCCGCCCCCTGTCCCGTTTCCAGCTGGCACTGCCTGCGTGCTGCGGTGGGTGGTGAGTGTGGGCAGGCGCCAGGTGATGGCGGTTATGTGTCACCTTGGCTGCCCACCCATCAGCCTTTTACATGCTCCCCCTCTCTCTGTCCTCTCCCTGCTTTGGCCCTTCACCCCCCAGCCCCACTGCTCCTCCATATCCCCCCTGGAGGGGCACATCCCACTCCCAGCGCTGTGTGGAGAACCAGCCCCAGGTCAGAGCGCTCAGCTCACCAACAGCCTGGCTGTCAGGCTCCTTCCTTCCCCCACTGCCTCTGGCTGGGCTGGCGCCCCGGGAAAGACCAAGACCCTCCAGCCCGGGGCGCTGGCCAGGAGAAGCCGAGCCCTGCATGTGTCAAAGCCCCGCACAGCGCTGGCACGGGGCAGCCTCTCCGCCCCTCAGCTAAACTCTGGAGTGTGGGGGGGGAAAGCAATTTCCAGCCTGTTCAGGCCCCGAACCTGCAGGTTCCACAGGGGCTTAGCACCCTCTTCAGCCACCCCCCCCCCCCCCAACCGCACTGGGTCCTGACCCCAGGGAGCGCAGGGCTGCTCCGTCCCCTAGGCACCCTCCCCTGCTGAGCCACCTGTCTGGCCGGTTCCCTGAAGTCCCTGTAGTCAGGTTCCCGGGGCCCTGGTGCACAATGCAGCTTTAGGGCTTAACCGTCACACTGTAGCCAGGGGACAGGAGGCGGCTGGGTTATGTCGGTGGCCAGCAGCAGCCTGGAGGTGTGAGCTGCCTTTCCACACTGTGCAGGCAGGAAGGGACAAGCTGCTTCCAGCCACGGGTGGAGGGTGTGAACTCTGCAAAGACGCAGGCCAGGTTATCCCTCCCCTCTCCCCCCCAGCCCCTGCGGCTGGAAGCAGCTCCCTCCCTCCTGCACAGTGCCGAAAGGCTGCTGCTGGCCATTCTGGTGTGAACCCTGACAGAAATCTGGGGGGAGTGTTGCCTCAGGAAGACACGGTGCCAGGTACCAGGAGAGGCGGGTCTGTCTCGGGGGCCCAGCCAGGCATGGAGGGTGGAAAGCGCCAGGCAGGGAGCGTCAGGTCTGTCGATCACACCCGCGTCCCCTGTTAAGAGACATGTACAGGAATGTGTGTGTCTCACCTCTCCCTGTGTGAACCCTAAAGCCTTAAAGATCACAAGATAAATAAAAAGAATCCAACTCTGCAGTATTTCTTTTTAACAGGGGCTCTGTCAACTTGATGTTAATTTGAACGTTAGTCCTGCATGGTTCTGAGTGATTGCCGGTGAATTCACTTGAACATAAGTAATTTTACCAGGTGTCCCGTATTCAGCATAGGGAAATATGGTCACTCTACAGACGATGCTCACTGAATTGGGTAGAGATTGCACCACAAATTGGAGCAATTCCTGGATAGCTCTTGAGCAGGCCCCAGCTACTTTGTCAGGTGCCTGGCTGGCTCTGGGCCCCTGGATGTGTGGGGGGATGAGTGGCCTGCATTGCTGTGCCCTACTGTAGCCAGACATACTGTCATCCAGGGCCTGCAGACTTGTGGGGTGGAATGCCAGGGTGAATCTGGCCAATGCTGATTAGGATGTAAACCTCTTGTGGTCATTAATTATCCTACAGTGCTTTCAGCAAGAGTTAGCATGTTATCGCTAGTGGGCTGGTCAGTTCCCACTTGGGTAATTACATTCTGTGGAGCTAATTTCTTCCTCCACTCTCCGTTGGCTATATCCTTCTTCACTTTCTGAATCAAACTCCTGTGCTGCGTCCCCGTGAGCTGTTATAACTCACCCCAGAGGAGACTGCCGGTCAGTGCTGGGTGAAATAATTGCTATGTTAAGTGAGCTGGTAGAAGCCCTCTCAATTTCCCTGCAGAGGGAAAGCAGTACAGGAATAATATTTCTATTTGCCCAAACCCTGAGTATCTTATTCACTTCCTTTCTCGGGCACAACTGCCATGGGCTGGAATTTAGAGAGACCAGGTGGGTGAGGCAATATCTTTTATTGGACCAACTTCTGTTGGACTGGGCTGGAATTGTCGTGAGAACCTCAGTGATGGAGAAGGAGTCTCAGCAGGACTTGTGCTCCTAAGTCCTACCACATCGGCTTCAACCTGAATAGAAACTGAATCAAGGCTTCAGGATCTGGACCATTATACAGATGAGACATTAGTAAACCGTAGTGTTTGGCCATATTGACATTTTCTGTTGAGCTCAGTAAGTTCCCTCCCTTACCCCCTTTCCTCTCAGCTACTAGATTCCAGGGTTGCATCTGCTCCCAGGGAGCCCTATTTCCATCCCGTACATTTGTAAATATCTCATAAGATCCGCAGTGAGGTCTCAGCTGGTCTGATGCTGTCAAATAGGCTGGCCGCCATCTGCAACCCGCACATGCTTCTCCATGTGAGAGTGGATTTCAGGGCATTGCACAGTTAGGCATGAATATGAATTGCCTGAACATATTGGTGCCCTCCACCCCACCTCAGTTTGGGGGACAGGAAATATTCTTAGCAGAGTGAGATAGCAAAGCATAGCCGCTGCTCCAGGAAAGGAGCTGCAAGGATGGAATATGTTCCCATGTGCAGCATTGCAAGTATCTCCTGAGACACAGCCAGTGCCAGACTTAATATATTTAATGTATTTTGTACAGACTATGCCAGTCATTAGAAATGTGCCTGTTCTGTCATCGCTCTGAGGCAATCATGGTGAAGTATGTGTCCTCGGAGTAGATAGGAAAAAATTAGAGTGCCCCAAGCTAAATTGGTCAGCCAAAAATAATGTACTACTTTATCCTTGGAAGGAAATTAGCCATTTATTGGAGGACAGAAGTTCGGTGTAATAGTTAAAGCAATGTGACATTTCCATACATTAAAGAAGTGTGTGTGGAAAGCATAATTCAGTGTATAAATCATTGATATCTCCTATCAGAATCCTTCATGTATGACTCCAGCCTGCAGTCAAATGAGAAATAGTCTTGCCAAATGCCATCTCTTAGGGTCCCTGCAAGAGTGTTGTCTCAGAGCAAAACAAACCCCTGGACTCCCGTATGTCTATCCAGAGTCATGAATGAAAGGTCTAAGGGAAGCTCAGGCTCTGAACCACTGCTAACTGCTTGGAGCGATTGTTCTGCAGGCTGAGAAGAACATTCTGGATATAAGCAAAAAGAACAGGAGTACTTGTGGCACTTTAGAGACTAACAAATTTATTTGGGCATAAACTATCGTTGGCTAAAACCCACATCGTTGGATGCATGCAGTGGAAAATACAGTAGGAAGATATATATACACAGAGAACATGAAAAAATGGGGGTTGCCAGACCAACTGTAATGAGACTAATCAATTAAGGTGGGATATTATCAGCAGAAGAAAAAAAACTTTTGTACTGATAATCAGGATGGCCCGTTTCCAACAGTTGACAAGAAGGTGTGAGTAACAGTAGGGGAAAAATAGTTTTTACTTTGTGTAATGACCCATCCACTCCCAGTCTTTATTCAAGACTAATTTAATGGTGTCCAGTTTGCAAATTAATTCCAATTCTGCAGTTTCTCATTGGAGTCTGTTTTTGAAGTTTTTTTGTTGGAGAATTGCAACTTTTAGGTCTGTAATTGAGTGACCAGGGAGATTGAAGTGTTCTCCAACTGGTTTTTGAATGTTATAATTCTTGACGTCTGATTTGTGTCCATTTATTCTTTTGCATAGAGACTGTCTGCTTTGGCCAATGTACATGGCAGAGGGGCATTCCTGGCACATGTTGGCATAGATCACCTTAGTAGATGTGCAGGTGAACGAGTCTCTGATGATGTGGCTGATGTGATTAGGTCCTATGGTGGTGTCCCTTGAATAGATATGTGGACAGAGTTGGCAACGGGCTTTGTACAGACCCTACACTGGGCAACACAGGGTTAAGGAGCTAATGTGGGCTCAGGGGGCACCTGTGAGCGATATCAGAACTGGAGGGAGGCTTGGGAGGGAGAAGCCCATCTCAGCGGTGGCAAAGCCGCTCAGGAGGAGACCAGGTCTCGAGCCAGGAGATCCTGGAGCAAGGGCTGGCTAGAGGCAAAAACTTCTCAGCCAAGCACTGCCCGGCGACTCTTGCGGGAGGGAAGGGAGGGCCTGTTGCAGATCCCCTTGTCATAGGACTGTACCCTTGATCCTCGCCGGTAGGCCTAGCCGGGCCCACAGCTTTACAGAAGCTGCCTAGGGAAGAGAACTTCACCGTGTCTCCAGGAAGATTTGTTTGTGCTTACGTTTGTGTCTGCCAAAGAGCGGACTGTCGGGGACTCAGCCGGCTGAGACACCCAGACACTGCAGAGCAGAGGTCTGGGTGTGTGCTGGGCCCAGCATAGGATCCCTGCCCAGTAAGCTTCTAAAAAGGGACACAATGAAAGGCACAAAGTCTCCTTTCCCTGATGCAGTGGGAGATACAGCTTGCACACTGCCCAGCCCTCCATGGCCACTGCTGAATGGGTTTTTGGAAGAATATGTGCTAACAATCATACTTAGTGTTTCTATAATTTACACATTCAAAGTCCCTTACAGACCCTAAACAGCTGATCCTCTCAACCCCCCACAAGGGAAAGAGAGAGACAGCAACGAGCATCAGAACAAGGTGTTGGTCCTGGAAAGACCTAATCCCATAGTGGCCAGGAGGAGGCACCCTAGCACCCTATCAGTAAGTGAACCCCATGACAGCAGCATTCAATTTAGACAAGTATATCATAGCTCCTACTGCTACTGACACAGGTAGGGGGAAGTGCTGTCTTGTTTCAATAAGTAGAGATATAACAACAAGTTGACATGACATAACAAGGGTCCCCATTTGCTTTTCTTCATGGATGCTTTCCAAGACACTCAGGATAAAGGTGCTAGATGGACTTGGCTAATGTGTCACTCTAACATTAGGCCCTGGGTTGACATATACAATAGCTTCTCTCGGACTAGTCAGGCCCTGGACTTTTAACCAAACTTATCATACTGTCACTAATGGGTCAAGATCACCATCTTCACTCATCTAGCCCAGAGAGAGATGGGTATTTTGTTGCAGGATGCAGGAGACATGACCCATTGTACTCAAGGGGTAAAAGGCCAATAACAGAGTTTAGATTGTAGATCTATCAAGAGACTTAGTCCTGTGTCTCTTTGTGGACACACAGAGTTCATAAGTGTTTTCATTCCACACTTGGCACGCTATAGAAATGAAAGACTTTATTGCGCTGCTGCCTGCTAGGAATTCAGAACTTCACAGTCAGCTGGGCTGCAGCTGTGTTTATCTCACTACATAAACGTAAAGCCCCTCCAGGCTTCCTAGGGATATGTTCTCATCATGTCACCATGGTGCAAGGAGAACTGATGTGCATCAAGGTGGGAATATATACAATCCCTCCCTTGTTTTCTCTTCCCTGTAGCTGAAATGATAGCATACTCACACAGTAATCAACGGCTTGGGGAAAATGGTTCAAGTGTAACTTCTCATAAGGGCTATATATTCATTAAATTATATGGCCCCGCGGCTCCCGCCAGGGAGTGCATGATGAAGCTCAAGAGGGATGCACTCAGCCACCTTTGTGCCACTGCAATTTTGGGAAAACTCTGTGCTGGGCTGGCTTCCAACTCCAACTTATGTTGGCTGCCAAAGGCCATTACTGCAGC
Organism: Malaclemys terrapin pileata; assembly: GCF_027887155.1. Lineage (NCBI taxonomy): Eukaryota > Metazoa > Chordata > Testudines > Emydidae > Malaclemys > Malaclemys terrapin. The sequence continues at coordinate 20,503,772 of NC_071523.1, forward strand.
TGGGCAATGCTGGCGTGTAGGGATGCCCCAACCAGGATCCCTGTTCTGACAGCCTGGAAGCAGGTGCAACAGAGAAGTCATTATGGTGGCACTGCATACTCATGGATCCCTCTACTCCAGGTGCTCATCCCATGTTAATCCTGGCTAAGCATCCCGGATACAGGAGTCAGCTGGTCCCTCTGTCATCATCATTCCCCATCTGAAGCTGCTCCAGCCATAGCAATTTCTCTCAATTCCTATGAATAGTTAAACTAGCTTGCAGGATCTCAACGACTCACTTTTCATGCTCCACCCCCCAGGGATGTTAATGATCTCTGAATATGAAATTAGGAATGATTATCACACATTCATCCCAGTTAGTAACAAGTCATAAATAATTTTAGTGCATGTCAGGGAGAAGATCTCCTTAGTATTGTCTTTTTCTTATTTGATGTAAAGCAAAATCTCTTCCAGTTGAGTCTGGGGCTTTTTTGCCCTCCCCTCTCTTTCTCCAAACTATTTCTCAGTTTGTCTATATCAGCTTTCAGTGCATATGTTGACATGACTTATTGGAGAGAGACTTCAACAGCTAGACTGCTATGTGGGGCACGTATGCTGATACTTCATGGAGGGAGATGCAGATGAAGCAAATATTCACAAAAGAATGAGGCCGTGGTTAGGAAAGACTATCATCGTGCCCTCTGGAAAATAAAGACATCCAAAATGTTGGAGAAAAAACTCCCCCAGCAAACAAAACCAACCTGGAGGTTCTGTTGAAGTCTGTTCTGTTGACAGAATAAGGAGCAATGATTTCAAGTTGCAGTGGGGGAGGTTTAGGTTGGATATTAGGAAAAACTTTTTCACTAGGAGGGTGGTGAAGCACTGGAATGGGTTACCTACGGAGGTGGTGGAATCTCCTTCCTTAGACGTTTTTAAGGTCAGGCTTGACAAAGCCCTGGCTGGGATGATTTATTTGAGGATTGGTCCTGCTTTGAGCAGGGGGTTGGACTAGATACCTCCTGAGGTCTCTTCCAACCCTGATATTCTATGATTCTTCGATTCTAAGTCTGGGATGCTGCTTTGCTTTTTAGTGTTAGGACTGGATTTAAGCCATCTTTCTTTGGCTAAGATGATCATCATTATTAATTAACAAACGTGTACTGCAATAGCATCTCAAGGCCCCATCGTGCTAGACACTGTATTAATATATTATAAAGGACATTCCCTGCCCCAAAGAGATTGCAGTCTAAAAGGTAAGACATACCAAAGGGGCTGAAACATCCAAGTCGGGGGAGGCAACACTCTGTGCTAAGGTACGCTATCTGTGTGCATGGTTCATAGCCAGTCAGAGGTGAGGATCATAATTTGCCACCTGCCTAGCTGTTATTTAGCTAAAATGTCACCTTTTGCCTCCATGCCCACAATGGGTATGGGGTGTTTTGAGAGGGGGAGGGGATTTTTAAACTGACACAACTTCTCAGCGAGGGGATATGAGTGTAACAAGTCATGGATATGGGCCGTGATGCCTTGTGATGAGCTGGGCACATGACCAACAGCAGCCACGCCTCTCTGTCCCAGCCTGGGTCACCAACACCCTGGGCATACTCACCAATAGGCCCTTTCCAGGGAGCCAAAGAGACACCACTGGCCTCAGCTCTATTGCTGCTTCCATGTCTTCTGTGATGCCAAGGTAAGGAGGGCAACTCACTGCATAGACTCTCTATTCACAAGGGAGGCTATGCGTCTTCCAGTCCCATCCATGCCGGGCGTAAGGACTGGGATGTGAATGGACCCCAGGGTGGGCAATGCAGCATGCAGAAATAAAAAGCACCTATTATACATCAACACAATGGACGTGTGTTTGAGTGAGAGAGAGACACACACACCCCTGGGGCTGCAGCGTATGGTGGTTGTGGCTAGATTTTGCAGACCCTACCCGGACTCATCTGTACTAGCTAGTCACTCCTGCCTGTGGCAACCTACTGGGCACATCATGCAGCTTCACATGGGGATATTTACACTTGTGACTTATTTTGCCTCTACTTCCCTAAGGAGATGGAAATTAGCCTCTGAAAACCTGGCTCCCAACCCCTGTCATTAACCCTGACAGCAGGGCACGATAATGCTCTCGCATGCACTAGAATGGCTGTTGCATCTTTCCAAGTGTTAGGCTCAAGTGTCTCCATCATTCTGGTGGCACATCACCATATGCACCTGCGCAGGTGAGCAGGCTCTTCCTGGTAGGCTGGATGCTTTGCAGCCTCTCCATGCTGGGTTGGGGCAGGCAAGACTCTCAGACAGCACAATCCCTGCTCTGAAATGCTGCTGGGGCAGGGTGGTTCCTGAGCATTTCGATTGAAAATGCATCATTTGGGGGATAAAGTGCACTGCCATAGCCCCTTCCCTGGCTCCTGCAGCTAGTCAGAGCAGGCACGGCAGGAGTGATATGACGGGCTGGGGTGTCTGATGTCCTGTTTTTCCTGGGGGCGGTGTGGGTTCTTCTTGATATCCAGTGACCATGACACAATCACTGCCTGGCTCCCTGCTTTGGGCGTAGAACAGGGGAAGGACACTTGTCTTCAGGCAGGCCGAGCCTGGGTGCCATCACCTGCAGGAACAGCCTTTGAAAATCACAGCTCGCGAGCACCCCTTACCTGCAAAACGTGGGCACCTGTGAATGTTGGCCCAAACTACAGAGCATCGGAAGAAAGTATGTTCCCCTCCCCCGCTGTGTCCCCAATCCCCTGTCCTGCGTGCAGGCGGAGAGTGTAAAAATTCTCTAATTAGAGCAATGCACTAGGAGTTCAGAGCAGCCTAATTCATTATCCCTGGTCTTAAACAAAGTGGTAATCAAGATATGCAGATGCTGAGATAAACAAATAAGTGAGGTAATAACTTGCCAGTCTGTTAATTGGCTATGGCAGCGTGGCCTGTTTATAAACTGGTCACCCAAGGCCTCTGCCTTGGCTTCTGTTTCAGTTCCACCTGCCGCGAGGGCTGATAGCCGGGGGATCTCAGGGTACTGGTTGCTAGCCTATGTTAATTGGCTGTGACCTTCTGGCCTGTTCATACCACAGCTCCGGAAGATTCCTTTGCTTTGATTCCCAGCCGCGGCTGAAGGCTAGTGCACCTTGTTTGGTTTGGGGGAGCCGACTCTCATGGGTAAATCAGAAGGAAGCCAGCCAGACTTCCAAATGCCTGTAGGGGGGATAATCAGGTTCTCTGAGGATACAAGGAGCATGCTGATTCTGCAAATGAATTGCCGAGGCGCTGTGCAGAGCATTTCCAGTTCATTTCCCTGCATTATCCTTGGTCTGTGGATAAACAGAAAGCAACAAGAGCTCTCTTGGTTTTGTTTTAATTGGGTTTTGCTGTGTTGTTAATTAGTAAAAGGGGGATCAGACTCCGGCTCTCCTGCAATGAGAGCCATCTCTGCAATTTGTTTACACTTTGGATTGAACGTGTGTCAGTTTGTGTCACATTTCAGTTCCCCCTTCAAATAATTTGCTCTATTATTTTTTTTTAATGTTGATTGTGTGTTTTAATTTTAACAACTTTGTTTTTCAAAGGTTGCTAACAGAATAAATGTTAGCAAGACTCTGTTAGAAGCCTCTGAACTGAATAAGTGATGTTTATTCTACCTTCTTCATTAGCTTTCACTGTTCTCATGGATTTTTCTAATGATGCCAGGAATATCCTCATACTTATCCCTGAAACAATTGTGGAACCTGAATATTATGACAGTGCTAACAAGGTGGCAATGTTCAGTGGTTAGAGCAGAGCCATGGGATTCTATTCTAGCCAGCGTGTGGTGTAGGACAAGTCACAACATCTATCTGTGTATCAGTCTACCCATCTCTCAGATGGAAAAAATATATTTACCACCTGGCAGGGACTCTATTAGGTTAATTAACTGATGGATGTTTGAGAGCATCAGATATAAGGTGACTTAGAAGTGTCAAGTATTTTCATTATATAATCAACTGCCAAATATATGCATTAAGTTGAGGAACTCCAAGCCATGTTCTGGAAGGAAAGGTTAAGTGTTCTGTTCCCACAGCTAATACCTAAAAGAAATAAGAGAAAGACGGAGACTATGGTAACTACCAAACATTTCAGAAAGCTTCAAACCAAAAGAAGTGTCATAAGACACTGTTTTCTGTCCTCTGACTCACAAAATATTTGATTTTTCTCCTAATAGATCTGTCATTTGACTTGGAGTGTCTTGTCCTATTGACACAGGGAACCTCAATTTCAAAGCTATTAAAACCTCATTTTTTACACCATGCCCCTGAGAAATGCTCTAACTTTCAAATAATAACTGATTTCTCTTCCCCATCCTCCCCAAAATTAAATCCTCCAAATGAGGAGAAGCACATGACAGAGTGGCAGTGCCAAGGAAGTAGCCGCTTATATGTTTCTCTCTGCAGTGTCCTTCCAGGAGAGGAACATAAATGCTCCTTAGATAAACTGTAATTTAGTAGCCATGGAGCGTAAGCTGTATTTAAACAAGACAACTGCCATTTACTGATAAAACATAAAGTATCTGCTGTTGTCATGCTCCACATTCTGTGCAAGCAGAGCTGAAGAGTCAAGGTTATTTGTTTCAAACTTTCAGCTAGAGGACAGGGTTGAGATGTCTGCAGCATGCTGGATTGAGCAGGGCACTGGGTCCTCTGGACACCCCCACAGAAGGGGAGTTTGGTATTGGGAATCTGAGCTGGAATTGCTAAGTTTGGATTCAGGCTTGTCCTGTTAGCATTCAGCACTATGGCAAGATCAGGATGGTGGACAAGATCTCCCACAGAGAAGCAGATGAGAAAAAGAAAGGGAAAAAATTCATCTCACTTTCTCAATGTCTTGTTCTCCCTCTGTTTCTCCTTTCCTCCTTCCTCTATGTTTCTTTGTAGCATACATACAAGCCCTGATCACACTCCCATTGAAGACTCAAGTACAAAACCAAATCTAACAAACAACTACAGGTTCTCTAGCTTGTTGCCAGCTATGGTCCTGATGCAACTTTCTTCTAAGTCTTTGGGGGACCTTTCATTGACTTCAATGGGAGCTGGATTAGTTCCTTCTGCATTGTGTTTGAGATTCCTCTGGGATCAGAAAACCAAGGCGTTCCTTATTTTTCTACCCCAATGGTCTGGCAAGTGAGAAGCTGCTTTTGCTTTTTGCTAACCTAGGAGCGTTCTCATTAGACAGAAGAGGCTTCTTCATACTTATTTCCTCGGAATAAGAAGAGGAGGTTGAAGTGAGAGCAATCAGACAGATTTGACTTAAGTGCCTTTGAAAGGCCGGTGTTGTGGGTAGCAGCTGCAGAGGAGGATGTGCTCTGGATCTTGTTTCATTCTGCACCATCTGTTTTCCCTTGGAGATTTTACATACAGAGCATGTATTATCTATCTAACCTATCTGCCTATCTTCATACGGGGTACAAATACATCTATTGCCTCTGAGCAGATAAGCAATTTTTATTACAGGTGAGGAACGTAAGACATTTATTTTTCGTAACCCCAAATACCTGGCGCATGGTTATAACCAGACCTCAGATCAAGCGAAAATGCTCCCCATCTAGTTTATTATTATTTCCAAAATATCTATCCTTTCCTTATGGAGGGTCAACTATTCTGAATTATGAGGATTTGGCCTGTTCATAGCCACAGAGTGAGCCAACCTCTGGGCGCTGCCATTCTCTGCTCCAGAATCTAACCTGAGAGGAAAAGAAAAATTAAGTCTCTAGGCCCCATAGTTTCAAAGATAACTTTCAAAATGTGAACAAAATGTAAACCAATCAATGATGCCCAAGAGAGCAAAACAATAGCTCTGAGAGATGTGTGAGCTCTTACTGTACATCTCAATGGAGTGCCTAGTTTGAAGGTGAATAAGAATTTAAATGTCAATATTGCTAACTAATTTCACTACTGGTCAAAGCATGTAAAACGGAAGAGGCAAGTCCTACCGAATGAATATCTGCATAGTTTGCTGTGATTGGCATCTCATTTTCATTCATAAGTGGGTGGCACTTGGGAGAATACCACAAGTTTCTTTTTTCCAGCATCACCCATTTGAGAGTTATAAAGAGAAAGGTGGGAGAAGTGCTGTTCAGGAGGATCCTTGGACAAATAACTGAATTTGGGGCATTAAACAGCACTAAGGGGCATTGAGTTTAGTTGCTAGAAAAGCACTGTTAAAAAGTGAGTTCTAGACGTGGAAAGAGGTTGGAGCAGTGTATCCTGACACATTTAAAAATAGCCTGGGTCCATGCACTCCAAAATGGACTACAGGTAACAATTTTGTGTCAGTAGTGGATGATACACTAGGTTTTTCTCCCCAATCTCTAAATGTCTATGGATTTATTAAGCCTGGCATTCAGTTGTGTTTCACTCTCTTGCCCACTGAAAGAAAGAAAGAAAGAAAGAACTAGTAAGCAATACTTAGTGAGCTACCGAGAGAGCTGGGGGCAGGGGAGAGCAAATCCATCAGAACAAAGCCAAAGAAGTAACAAATGGCATTATGCTCCAGCATTACATCTTGGCATCAACATTGTACTACTTATGGGACAAACAAAGCCACTTCCTGTTAGCCAGACATATTTATTCAATTGCCTCCTGTGCACCTTCAGCATCTGTCCATTATGTGGCAGTGCACAAGTACAAACATTACTGCAAGCATTACAGTTTCAGAAAAATAATCTGTCTCTTCCATTTCCCTGCATATACTAGATTGAGAGACCTCTCCTTGCATTAGAAGTGGGGATTTGTATTTCAGCCAAATCATATGGCTGGTATGATTGAATGGAACTACGGTTTAATATTTTTAGTCATGATAACACTTTGTAGGACAAGTGCTTTCTAAACCCCACAGACAGAGTGTCTGGAGTGGCATTTTAAAAGGGAAAATTTAGACAAGATTCATTACCGACACCAGTAAATGTCAAACATTTTATCAACTGTGTAAAGTGGCATGTTAGAGGTCTCTTTTTTCTCCCTAAAGCTTGATTAAAACTCCAAGTGCCTTTTTAATATTAATATTAGTCTCTTCTATTTTCTGCTTGTTTGGTTATTTAGAATAGCAAGAAACAGATGGATCCCATTGTTGGTAGCTGAGTGGAGTAGCTTTGCTCAGGAAGCAGAAGGCACACACTACCCTGCAGGACATGCAGAAGGACAACCTTCATATGTATGAACATAATTAATATTTTTAACAGTTGAAGTGTAAGATGGCTGCTCTCATTACAATCTATGGTTATGCACTGAAGACAAACTGACTTTCACACAATCTCTAAAGGCCAAATTTTGCAACCCTCACTCACAGTGAGTAGTACTTACTTATATGGGTAGACCCATCAGACTTGTTCATCATGAGAATTGTCCCAACATTGATCTAGAACAAGTTCAGTTCCACCAGTGACAATAACACTGGCTGCTGTAACGCATGTGTGGATGCTACCATTTTAACCACAGTGTCTTCTGACCCTGCTCTTGGCACGTCTAGAGGACAAGGTGATAAAAATGTTGGCATCCCTTCTACATTAGCTACCTTTGCGAGCACTGATGGATCAGCCCCGGTGAGCTAACGATGATGGAAGAATCTCTTGCAGTTTCCAATGCAGATGCATGCCCTGCATTCATTAGGAATACTGATGTGAATAAACACATCTCATGTGGATGGGTTGTAGAATCAGGCTCAGTAGCACGCAGGGATATTTGAAATTACTAACTTTCAGGTTTGGGAGGGGAGGGTGAGGTTGGCAGTCCTATGCATAATGGCCAGGGAGAAGAGCATTCTGGGTAATGGCATACAAAGCAATCTCTTTGCCAGTTTGCGGAGTGCATCCCCAACAGTGCCAGCTGGTGCATTCATGTCCTGGTCTCCCAAGCACATCTCACACTTCTTGACCTATCATAGCCCAAATCTGTATCAGGTTGCATGACTGGGTCTCTCCACAAGCTACAGTGGGCTTGCTGATTGGATGGAGCCACACCCTCTATCCCCTCTGTTAGGCTACTGGTGGTGAAGGTAAGAGGACAATTTTTTTTGCCTCCATAATAGCAGCAATGGTTTCAGAATTGACCATTGCCATAGTAAAGCTGGGCATCCCTTGCATACCCGGCACCATGGAGGCCCGTGTGGCTGCACTAACAGTGCAATCTGCTGAGGCCCTTTGAGCTGCAGCCATGGCTGGATGTGTTCTGTCCTGTGTCTCCCCATCCCCATGTTGGCAAGGACATCAGTACCACGGTGAGGAACAAGAAACCATGGTCAGGGAGTCAAAGCAGCAGCTCCCCATCCAATCTCTGCTTACAGTAGGCTCCCTGTGGATGGAATTAAGCAGCATTTTATATTACAATTGTGAGCAACTGAAAGTTTGCAAAAAAAATTGAGTTGTCTTGGCAATTTCTAATAGATCCCTCTGCTGCCCATGATACGGATAAGGATAACCTTCTGCAGAGGTTTTCAGCTTCACTCAAATGGTTATGGAAGAGTTTTTCAAACTCGCTAATGAATTTCCAGAGATCTGTGCTCTGGAACGGTCATCTAACAGATGGAGCTCAATGCTTTTATCTGTTTGTGTGTTGTTCCAGGCTCTTGGTGCACTTACACCTTAGAAGCATAGCTCTTCATCACTGTTCTTACTGAGAGCGCTGCATTTAATTAAAGACCAGTTTTATGTTGCAAGTACTAATTATCACTCCTTGCTTGGAGGCTGAGAATAAGTCAGTATCTAAATCCATGGTTTAACTTTAGGACAATAATATTTACCTGCATGGAGGATTTCAAATGAATTCCAGAGTGTTGTTGTTGATGCTGTTTCTTCTTCGTGAATTTTACTCCAGCATTACTGGGCAGCTCCGAATCAAACCATTCATTGAGAAAATGGAGAATTCACAAATTCTCTCAAGATTCAGTGAATTCAGAGAAGCTGGCTACCACTTGCACGTTTCCACTAGCAAATTCCTTTTTTTCCAAATATGGGCCTAACCAGCCTAGGAGAGAGCAAGCATTGTAAGCCACAGTATGTGGAATTTTTTAGGAATTCTTTGGCCAGGAGGCAGTATTGTTCCTCTCAGAAAAGTCCTATAAAAGCAGTTGAGATTACTATTCTTACCCCATAGATACCGGAAGATTTATACAGTTCTCTGAGGCTTAAATTCTCTGAGATTTCTTTAAAATGTTTGGTTTGTTGGGGGGGGGGGGAAGATGTATGGTATTAGGTTAATCAGCATAACAAATAAATGATTGGCAATTCTAATTTATGACGGGGCAAGGACTATCCACATGGATTTCCAAGGTCCTTATTACCTTTGTATCAAAGCAATGAATATCAGTGAATTGCAAGTGGTACATTTAATTGTAATCATCACAATTCAAACAAGTTATTCATTAACAAATAATTCCTTCTATAATAGAGACCTCTGATACTTAACCCATGTCCAACCGTGTGTCATTGGCTTAAGTGCATCAGTGAATGCCATATTCACAGAAGAGTATGTAACTATTCCACAAGGAGAATATTAATCCAGTTGTCTATGATATATCATATTTCTGATGTGTACTGCTATTTGAAAGATTTCATAGATAGTTTGAGCATTACCCAACAAGAATCAATGAAAACATTAAATCATTGATACATTTACAATTAGATTTTGTGGACAGCAAACACTAAAGGTTGGAAGCGCAAGTATATGTTACTATGAATCAAATGTTATTAGCATTGTTTAAACATTACAAACAGCTAATCTTTAAGGTGTCTGATGTTTTTTGAGTAATGTATTAGCTAATCAGCATAGACAATAACAGATGTAGAATGTAATTTGTGATGAGAACAAATTTCATTACAGTGAAACACTGGTCATTGGTCATTGTACCCCCAATGTAGAGAAACCACTGGAAAAGCAGTAGAAATCAATACACATTTCTTTGCTGCAAATACATAGTGATTAATACATGAAATCAGAAATAATTAAGCAAAGTATCAACATATCTGGATATTGCTGCAGAGCAATGCTTCTCATTTTCTACTCATCATATTAACTGGAAACGATATATTTATTTCAATCTTCAAAGAATACATTTTAATATAAAAATTGCACAGTGCTATCTCATATCAATTGATGGAGGTTTTCAAGCTGATTTAATCAGAGTAAGGGCAACATCAGAGAAGTCCCCTGAAACAGTTGGCAGTAGGGATGGGGTTCAAAGCTCTAACTTGAAACCTATTAGTTGATGAAACTTTTCATCTCTTCCTTTTTCTTCAATGCTCATTTTAATTCCATATGAAACTCCAGAACCTAACATACGGGACATGTTTGTTTGTCTCACTAGTGTTACGTTGGTGCGATGAGAAAAGATGCCCTGCATTCTCAGCTTAACTGACTGCATGGCTATTCTTTGACACAACCTGATGCTAAGATTTTCAGACGTGACTAGGTGCCCAACTTGAGATCCTGTAACAGGGCTTGGTGTTCACATTGCGTGCTGAGCACTTTCTGAAAATTAGGACCCTCTAATTTGGGCATCCAGAGGTTCTCATCTTGGTAAATCTCAGCTTTTGGAGGCAGTGGGATCATTTATTTGCTGACACCTTTGCAGAGTTGCTGTCTTGCAAACCTCTGATGTGCCAAAGCCAAGGCTGTTCCTCTTAAGCCACAGGGAAACTCAATGTTTTAATCACCATAAAGGATGTTCTGTTTGCTGTGGTTTTCTGCTAATGATTTCAGGCACTGACGGTTTAAGCATCCATTCTAATTCCACTCCTCATTAATGTGTAAACAAGTCCTTAACTTTCAGAAAGCTCCTCTTGATTCAAAGACTGAAAGTGTACATCAGCCATTTCCAATGGGTTTTCTCTATCACTGTATCACTAGGCCAGGAGAGGACATAAGAGTGGACAGTCTGTTTTCTTTATCATGTTTAAATTAAAACATTTCCTGATAGACTACACTGTTAGGGAGACCCAGGCTTCCATCCTCCTCTTACATTTTGGTCTCCAATTCTAGCCTGGCTCCTTCAATCTCATAGTTATGTTGATCAGTGACTGCACTCTGGTAGGCCAGAATTACGGTGAGGTATGCCATAGTTAGAAGGCTGTAAATAGACCACCTATACACAAATACATATGTAGAAAAAGTAGCAGACCGCACCGCCGGTCCCCGGCCCAGCCCCCGGCACCGCCCCACTGGCTCAGCACCACACCGCCGGCCCGTCCCCCGAGCCCCCGGCCTGGCCCGGCACCGCCGGCCCGTCCCCCGAGCCCCTGGCCCGGCACCGCACCGCCGGCCCGGCCCCGGAGCCCCCGAGTCCCCGGCCCGGCACTGCTCCGCTGGCCCGGCCCCTGAGCCCCCGGCCCGGCCCCCGACCCAGCCCAGCACCGCTCCGCCGGCCCAGCCCCCGGCCCGGCACCGCTCCGCCGGCCCGGCCCCCGAGCCCCCGGCCTGGCACCGCACCGCCGGCCCGGCCCCCGAGCACCCGCACCGCCGGCCCCGCATGTCCCGATTTTCCCAGACATGTCCGGCTTTTTGGGATTTCCCCCCGGACGGGGATTTGGAGCCCAAAAAGCCGGACATGTCCGGGAAAAGCCGGACGTATGGTAACCCTAATAGAAACACAACACACAATGCTTCTGAAAACAAAACAGGGGTACGTAGATGCAGGTTAATGGCATATTGAATAGCATCGAATGAAAGTTCACAGACACAATCTTATAAATCAATGTTATACGCTTACACTATTGAACTACAGATACAAGGGTTATTCTTAAAAACCAGCATTTGACCAAATATTCTGCTATTAGCTGATATTAATTGATATTTCCCGGCTATGATTTTATGTAGGTGCCTATCGCTGTCATATATGTCTGCAATTTAGAAGAGTCCCTTAAAAGAGAACTTTAATATAACAAAATTGAGATAAAGTTAATACATAAAAAAATCCCAATATGCCATGGGACAGGATTAAGATTGTTCTGTTGTGACGAAATATGCATTTCATTATACCTGATCAGAGTAATCTGTGTGTGAATTAAGATGTCTTTCATTCTTCAAATCTTTTGTAACTTGTGTAACAGACAACTGCTTTGACTTCACATAGCTGTCTTAACTGGTTTGGGATTTTGCACATGCTCACATTGTATCCCACATGGCTGGAACCATCTAAGGGATATAACATTGCATTCTCTCATCTTGTGAAATGCAGCATCATGTGGCGTAGAATGTATCCTATCACTTTGTGTTGTATTGATTATCGGCTCCAAACACATGCAACAATTAGGTCATTTTGTGATGCCTAAATACCTTGTTGTCTTTAGTAATGAAAGTAGTTCCTCACCTCTGCAAAGACCTTTTTAAACATCTCCACCACCCAGCCTGAAATAGACAGATCTGGGAGCTGACAGATGTTTTACACAGAGATGGCCAGCTTAATTTACAGCTTCTAAATCTGTAGAAAAGCGGTGTGCTATCATTAAAGATCCATTTAGACTTATCTTAATAGGAAACAGTGTAATTCAGCCTTGCACCTAAATGACAAATTACAGGTGCCTGACAGTGACATCTTAAAGGGAAAGACACCAAATGTAGAGAACTTCTCAGGGGTCTAATTTCACCTACTTTGGAGTTTTGAACATAAGAACAGCCATAATGGGTCAGAGCAATGGGCCATCTAGCCCAGTATCCTGTCTCTGACAGTGGCCAGTGCCAGATGCTTCAGAGGGACTGCACAGAACAGGGCAATTTTGTGCCTGTCGTCCAGTCCCAACTTCTGGCAGTTGGAGGCTTAGGGACAGGGACACCAAAAGCATGGGATTGCATTCCTGACCATGTTGGCTAATAGGTAAATTCATGGAGGATAGATTCATTGGTGGCCAATTCTTTTTTGAAACCAGTTATACTTTTGACCTTCACAACATCCCCTGGTAACAAGTTCCATAGGTTGTGTGAAGAAGTACTTCCTTTTGTTTGTTTTAAACCTGCTACCTGTTAATTTCATTGCGTGACCCCTAGTTCTCGTGTTATGTGAAGGGATAAATTATACTGCCCTATTCACTTTCTCCACACCAGTCATGATTTTATAGACCTCTATCATATTCCCCCCTCAGTCATCTCTTACCAAGCTGAACAGTCCTGGTCTTTTTAATCTCTCCTCCTATGGAAGCTGTTCCATACCCCTAATCATGTTTGTTGCCCCTCTCTGCACCTTTTCCAATTCTAATATATCTTTTTTGAGGGGAGGGGAAGGATGACCAGAACTACACACAGTATTAAAGCTGTGGGCGTACCATGGATTTGTATAATAGCATTATATTTACTGTTTTATTATTTATTCCTTACCTAATGGTTCCTAATATTGTTAGCTTTTTTGTCTGATACACACTGAACAGATGTTTTCAGAGAACTATCCACAGTGATGCCAAGATCTCTTTATTGAGTGGGAACATCTCACTGGTGCCAATCCTTATATTAAGTGGAACTGTTCAAAGGATGTTCTATATCTCCCATACTGACAATATCATTCAAGTGGTTTAGAGCCATATAGTTAATTATCATAGCAAGGTTTTTCGTTTCCCTTTCTAAAGTAAGGGCTGGAAGCTGGAGGTTCCCATGAGGACAGAGGTAATTGATAGTTGGCATCTTTCATTTTATGTGCAGCCATTCCACATTTAAACAAAGCTTCTTGTATGGAAAACAATCTTGTTAATAAAAGCACAAGTATAAAGCCCAAGGTAATCCAGCAAGTGTGACTAACTAGAGATATGCTTCCAAATGCATAAAGCAGAAGATGCCTTAGATTTTACAGAATTGAATTCTCACCTGGATACTGTGTAGTATTTGTTTCTTTTCCCAAGACAGCAAGGAGGCCAGTGAAAGGGTCATAAGTTAAAAGTAACTTTTAATTTCCCCCCAGGATCATAACATACAAAAAATCAGCAAACTGGATACTATCTCTTTTCCAGATTCCTTTGCCTTGATATGGAATAATATGGGCCCAACCCACTGCTCTTGTAAATACCCTCTCCTCCAGGACACAAACAGCAAAGCTAGAACTTCCTAGAAACCAGGGTGCTTGAGTATAAACTATTCTTTGCCAGCATGTATCCCACATGCTCTGTAATGACACTGAAAAAAGAAAAACCCACACCAGCTCCATGTTCTAAACTGTACAGTTCATACCCACATAGTCATTAACAACCAGGGTTCTCTTCAGTGATTGGTAAGACCTCTGATTGCATCACTGTACAGCAGCTCTTATCTTCTCTCTTTTTTTCCCATAGAAAGCATTTCAGAGCTATTTAGAGAGACCACGAAAGGGGTGGTCACAGAAGAGCCATGATTCTGATCTCACGCTGGTTTTACACCAGTATAAAATCACAGGACTGGCTCCAGCGACCAATCTTCACCCATCTTAGTGAGAGCAGAATCTGACCCAGTCTGCTCCTTCACTGATGTGTCTCTGTAATTCAGAGGGGAAAGCTATCTTTCCCATATATAAAGACATTATTCTTGGATTCTTACAGCCTCTCTGAGTGCTTTCACAAAGACAAATGTCTTGGCAGGGCCCATACCATTTTATATCTTCCCTATAGGCAAAGAGGTTTCCTGGCTTTCCATCGTCAGTTTTGGGGTATGATGGAATTATTGCAATAACTTTTGCTCACACTATTTGTCATGCCTGAAAGGAAAATGGTGAGTTGGATGGATTTCATGCACTATCCAGAGAAAAATGCTTTTTAAGAAAGATGCTTTTTGAGGACCCTGTGTGTTTGTAGAATATAACAGTAATGGCATTTGCAGATGGTCTTTGGACATTATAGGTCAGCATCAGTGTTTGCCTCTCCATCTACCTACAGTAAATTCGGATAGTACACACATCAGCATGGTATCATTTTGTCCTCTTTCTGAGGGAGAATAAATATCCTCAACTTTGTTCCAAATTAGAAGCGAAAATCCAGCCAGTCCCCCCTCTGGCTGGGTTGGGGTATCCAGTGAACAGATTGTTTCACTGCTTTCACTTATGCCTGGAAGCAGGAAACAGGAGTGAGAGAAATGTCAACAACTACACAAATAATTCAGCAAGTTGCATTTTTTTGGCACAGTTTGAGTTGGTTCTTATCTGATCCAAAAATGGGTCTTGCCTCCCAACAGGTCTGAGCTAACAAAATCTTCTATAATAAATAAATTAGTTTATGGTAGAGTTGGGAATGAGGTGTGAATTTCAGATCTGGTTTTGGATGCCAAACCTCTGACCTCAGAATATGCACCTAGGGTTTTGATCTGGTCCATTAGCGAGAGTGGCCAACAGATGTGTTTAGAAGAATCCAAAGAATTCCCTTAGGCCTGTGCTTTTCTTCTCAACCTTGCAAGGGCATTCAGCTGCAGCTGGGCAGAACGGAGTTATGGGATGATAACCATTTGCACTTAGAGTTAGCACTCTTTGTACAGGCGCTCAACGTTCTTTGCAAATATTAATGACTGAGAGGTGGGTTACGTTCAATATAGTTGATTGATGGCTAACTGAAGTAGGTCACTTCACCACTCTCTCTCTGTGGTCACACACTGAGTTGGGCTAGAGCAGGAATCAGAACACATGCTTCTGGAGTCCCAGCATCCCGCTCCAGATGCTAACTAGACTTGCCCCCTTCATGCAGCTTCATTAACAAATAAGAATTTCAACTAATTTAAAAAAAAACTTTTTTTGTCCTATAATTTTCCCATTGGAAGTGTGGTGCACCAAGGCTACTTAGTGCTGAAGAGAGGGACAAGAACCTTGCGCTTAGGGGCCATCAGCTTGAGTCAGCTTTGCACATCTGCCGGGTCATGCATGCCACCGGGTTTATGTTCCTTCTGCTTTCCATTTGCTTTTGAGTGATAAAGTTTAAGGCAAGCTGACATTTTAGCTTGTGTAGAACATAAATACCTTGCCAAACAGGCTTGCCTAAGAGACATGGGAATTTAACTAATACCTTGAATCTATATAACACCTTTCATCCCAAAGGATCCCAAAGTGCTTTACTAGATCTATATATGTGTGTGTGCAGGGGTCACTTCACACACTTTGAAAATCAGCAGTGCCTTGGCTGGAAGACAGCAAGAAGTCTGCACTAGCAGTTGCACACAATGGGATGATAGGCCGCAGGAAGTGAGGCCGATGTAGCTAGTTCAGAATACAGGGTGAGGATTTTATGCAAGCCCTATGTAATCACTCAAGCTGGACTATAACTTAGACACTGTAACTCCCAAAACCACCACTTTGTTGAGTGAGCTGCTATTGCAAAGTAAGGATGTGGGTGTGGCTATGATAGGGTTACCATACGTCCGGATTTTCCCGGACATGTCCGGCTTTTGGGGGCTCGAATCCCCGTCCGGGGGGAAATCCCCAAAAGCCGGGCATGGCCGGGAAAATCGGGAGGGCTGGGTGGTGCTCGGCCGGGGCCGGCGGTGCGGGGCCGGGGGCATGGTGCCGGGCCGGGGTCCGGGCTGGGAGCCGGGTTGGCCGGGCCGGCGGGGGGCCGGGCCCGCGGGGGGCCGGGTCGGCCGGGCCGGCGGGGAGCCGGGCCGGTGGGGGGCCGGGGTCCGGCAGTGCTGGGCGGGCCGGGGGTGGTGGGCCGGGGCCGGCACCCCAGGGCCCGAGCCGACCCAGGCTGGAGCCGCCGGGGGGGCTAGCCTGGGCTGCGCCTCCTCCCCCCCACACCCTCCTTACCTGCTTCAGGCTTCCCGCGAATCAAATGTTCGCGGGAAGCAGGGGAGGGGGCGGAGACTTTGGGGAGGGGGCGGGGTTGGGGAGGGGGTATGGGCGGGGCTGGGGGCGGGGGCGGGGGCCGTGGAGTGTCCTCCATTTGGAGGTACAGAATATGGTAACCCTAGGCTATGAAAACCAGGAATGTCAGCTCTCACAATTTTATCACAAGTCTCTGAGCATATATAGATTATTGTATTTCACAAAATATGTACAGTGAATAGACTGGAATAAAACTAGAAATGGAAAAGAGATTTATCATTCATGTGTGTGTGTGTGTGTGTGTGTGTGTGTGTGTGTATGTGTATTTTGTTCTTTCTTGTTCACACATTTGTTATATTTCCTTCCAATTTTCTTTTCATGACTCTCCAAGCATTTTGACTTGGGGTCAGAGTTGAGTTCATAGATGCTTAAAGCAAGGAAGGACCATTATGCTCATTTAGTCTGACTTCCTGCATGACCTAGGCCAGTGCTTCTCAAAGGCGGTCCGCCGCTTGTTCAGGGAAAGCCCCTGGCGGGCCGGGCCAGTTTGTTTACCTGCCGTGTCCGCTGGTTCGGCCGATCGTGGCTCCCACTGGCCGCGGTTCGCTGCTCCAGGCCAACGGGGGCTGCGGGAACGGCGGCCAGCACATCCCTCGGCCTGCGCCACTTCCTGCCGCCCCCATTGGCCTGGAGGGGTGAACCGCGGCCAGTGGGAGCTGTGATCGGCCGAATCTGCAGACGCGGCAGGTAAACAAACCGGCCCAGACCGCCAGGGGCTTTCCCTGAACAAGTGGCGACCCGACTTTGAGAAGCACTGCACTAGGCCACCCAGTGATTCCTGGATGAAGCCCAGAACTTCTGTTGGTGCTAGAGCACACCTTATAGCCTGCAAGTGATGGATAGTTCTCCCACCTCCCTACGTAAGTTGTTCCAATGGTTAATTATCCTCACTGTTAAATTGTGCCCTATTCTCATCTAAATTTGTCTAGCTTCAGCT
Organism: Malaclemys terrapin pileata; assembly: GCF_027887155.1. Taxonomy (NCBI): domain Eukaryota; kingdom Metazoa; phylum Chordata; order Testudines; family Emydidae; genus Malaclemys; species Malaclemys terrapin. The sequence continues at coordinate 20,521,467 of NC_071523.1, forward strand.
TCTAGCTCTGTCTGCTAGATTAAAGATCCATCTATTATCAGACATCTTCTCCCTGTTTAGGTACTTAGCCCTAGTTCGGTGCTCTTTTACACCCCACTCACAACTGAATCTGATGGGGTTGCCAAGGGTATATCTTAGTGTAGCATTTGACTTTTCAGGCCTGATTCCTCTCTGTCACACGGCCATAATGCCCATTGGCAGAGTTTGTGGTCCTTAGTAGAAAACCACTGACAAACACAAAACCCTTTGGAGTCAGAATAGCCAGTAAAATTGAGTCTTTAGCCCTCCCTGCAATGGGAATGACGTGCATGGTACTGAAAGCGGCACTTAAATTTTAAGTTCTTTGAAGGAGCAACTCTATCTTGAATTTGCTTGATTCCTGCTCTAATAATTCACAGTAATGACACCTGGATGAGGGGCACTGTGGACGCCTATATTTCGTGTTTATAATTGTATAAAACAGAAGCATGAGAACCGATGCCTGCTGCTAAGGATTAGAAATGTATCTCAAGAGGGTTTAGCAACAGGACTTAACATCACTGTAGGCCATACTTATGCAGCATTCCCATGGAAATCAATAAAAAGCAACAGAGGGTCCTGTGGCACCTTTGAGACTAACAGAAGTATTGGGAGCATAAGCTTTCGTGGGTAAGAACCTCACTTCTTCAGATGCAAGAGGATCAAGCTTATGCTCCCAATACTTCTGTTAGTCTCAAAGGTGCCACAGGACCCTCTGTTGCTTTTTACAGATTCAGACTAACACGGCTACCCCCCTGATACATGGAAATCAATGTGGCTTTCACCTAAGGATTTGGCCTGAGTTGTCTGGGGCAGGTCATGGCATGTAGGACACTCATCTAGACTGAGGCTGTGTTTAAGGACAGGAAGAAAAGAGGACAGGAGTTGAGTACAGTGCATGTATTTTTAGCTTTGGGGTACTGGAGATATGGCCATGAGTTATGGTCATCATCTCCTTTAAAATACCCATATGCCTGTTTGAATAGGGCAGCTCCTAGTCACGGGAAACAGAAGAGGGAAGGACAAGGTCTTTCCCACCTGTAGCTGCTGCAGCTCCATCTCTGCTGTAGCCCATGTGTTTCATTTCACTGAGGTAGTGAGTGATTGGTACTTGGACACCCCACTGGAGCAGGGTCTTTGGGCCCTAGCTCCATTGACTAACATCCCCAGTGGCTACAGCAGCCACATCCCCTCTCTTCCCCCCGTCCTTCCTCCCGAGTCTAGACTTTGTGAGTAGATTAGAGGTCCTGTGTTCTGCTCCCAGATCAGCTGTGTATGGTCTGGAGCAGGTTGCTCAAATCCTCAGCTAACCCAGCTACAAAGTGGTTACAATAAATATTTGTCTGTCTTAGGGGCTAGTACTGAGGCTTGATTCATGCTCAATTGTAACCATGGTTTGAGAACTATAAGGGCAAATTCTCATTAGACTTTCCCAGAACCTCTCCAACTCACCTTGATTACAGCCTGCTCTAGTAATTATATAGGGACCCCAACTTTTGTGTGAAAACCAAGCCAGTGATCTCCCAAATAGTACAGCATATGCCCTTTCAATTTTGCTGTGTGCCTTACATCATCTTACCTTGAGTTTTATTGGCAAAGACTTCAAACATCTGGCTCACCGTTTCTGAACAATAAGGAAATCATTCAGAGACATTTTATGGAGCTTACAGTAAATACGTGGGTGCCATTAGTATTCAAGGTAACCTCTGCACTCTCCACCAAACAAAACTGCACTTCGGTAAAGCATCACCCGTCTCTGCCTGAAATAGACAGAACTGGGAGCAGACACATGTTTCAGATGGAGATGGCCAGCTTAATTTGCCATTTCTAAATCTGTAGAGAAGCAGCATGCTGTCATTAAAGATTCATTTAGACTTGTCTTACTAGGAAACAGTGTATTACAGTCCTGCACCTAAATGACAAATTATGCTTCCCACCCCAACCATGAGGATTTTAAAGTGACAGACACACATTTTCCCCGTTTGACCTTTAGGTTATCTGTACAGAGTGTGATACTTGTTTGGAGTGTGCTGCACTTCAGTGAAACTGAGATTAAGTGGAAACAAATTAAACACCTGTCAGACCTTCAGCATCACGGAAATCCAATAAAGTCATATAATTATGAGACTGTGGTTTAATTATATATTTTGAGAACTAAGGGTGCAGAGCTGGAGTTTAAAAAAACCAGCCAATTAACACGTTCCTTTTTGTAATCATCGAGGACCAGAGCTTTACTTGTCCACAGGGGATTTCGATGTCACCGTAATGGCACTTACCCTAAACACACTTGTTAGCAATATTGTCCATGTGCATAATGAGCAGTGGGAGAAGGGACTTTCAGAAGTTCGGTGTTAGGACAAATATCTAGCAATGTGGACACGTGTTTTCCAAATAAGCTGTTATGGGGCAAGATGGCACACGGTGGCCGGAGTCAAATTCAGAGAGAGTGGAAGTGGTACTGCAAATTGCACATCAGTGGCTGGATGTGAGCCTAAGGTGGGAGTAGACAGACAGGATCATAGTGGGGGAAAGTAACCAGCAAACAATTGTAAAAACAGGTCACCCCCTCTCCCCACCTCACACACAGACATTTTGGGATAGATCCTCAGGTGATGTAAATCGGCATAGCTCAACTGAAGTCAATGGAGCTAAGGATTTGCCCTATATCTTGCATTTCCCTCCTACTGATTGTCTTTCCAGCTGCAGCCCGGGCTGTAACCCTCCTGGGATATAAGTGGCTTCAGCAGACACACACACAGTGACATGTAACACACACTGCTATTTAGGTCACCTCTGAATCTGCCCTTTCATCTGCAAATTATTTAAAAGGAAGGGGGGAAGGGTCTGGGGTCAGTCATTACAGTCCCTCCTGGTTTCATCAAGGGCAGGGTTTCCATTGCAATGCCCTGGCGAGAGGAGGCTGACTGCAGAGCAGGTGAGTTCTGGGGTGGAGTTCCTCTGGAGTGTTCCACACGCTGCACACAAATGGATGGATTTCAGCACCTTCCCTACCCAGGCCTAGTGCTGGACAATCTGTGTAGTCCTATTGGGATGGCTCCCAGCAGCGTATGGTCCTCCCCAGCATGAGTAAGGATGGCAGAACCTGGCCCATACTCACTATAGAGGCTTGGGGCCAGTAGACAGCCCAGCACAGAGTGGGTGCAGTCTGTCTTTCTCTGAGTTAGGGGCTTGGAGGCTTGTGGTGGTCCCTGGAGTAGTTCAGTAAATGGTGACCCCGGTGCAATGTCCCGGATGGGATTTTACAGGGACATAGACTCATCAGGGCTCACGTCTGCCACAACAGTTCTCCCTCTCTTCTGCCCACCCATGCTCAGCCCTGTCACCCCAGATTGCCCCCTGCAAACAGGGCTGCTGTGAGGATGGCACATAGCTGACGACAGAGGTATTCCCTGGAGAGCCCATATGCTCGCATATGGTGTGTTTATGTCAGCATAGCTGGTCTGGCAGGGCCCAGAGGCGACAATGAATCAGGCCCAAATCAAGAATTCCTCTGGACACTTCATCTGGACTATCTCTGATCACTGGTAGGCATACACGGACCTGATCACAGACAGTCCCCGTGGGCATCAGCTGGAATTGTGGATACTCAAAATTTCTGAAAAGCCAAGAACATAAGAACGGCCATACTGGGTCAGACCAAGGGTCCATCTAGCCCAGTGTCCTGTCTTCTGACAGTGGCCAGTGCCAGTGCTTCAAATGGAACGAACAGAACAGGGCAATTATCGAGTGATCCATCCTCTGTCCTCCACTCCCAGCATCTAGCAGTCAAAGGCTTAGGGACACGCAGAGCATGGGGTTGCATCCCTAACCATCTTTGCTAGTAGCTATTGATGGACCTATCCTCCATGAACTTATCTGACAAGCTTCTGTCATTTTCCCTGGCCATATCACTGTCAATAAACGTGTTGTAAGCTGAAGGACCATACGTCATTTTTCCCTGCAGTCTTTTTTAGAATGCAGAGAAAAGACGACTGCATTACGAGGCACAGCTGTGATCTTTACTCAAGCATATGCTTTGTATGCATATATTTACAATGTTATAATGTGGACAACATGTAGTGTGATCTGTTGCTGGACTATTCTGTAGACCTTGAAAAGTATAAGTGATAGCCTACTAATGGCCCTTGCAAAGAAACTAACTTAGTAGGATGTGTTCACATCTGATGCCTCACTCATAGGGGTGAAGCTGTGATATACATACAGCAAGATTTAATCAAGCTGTACTTTGTTAGTTCCTGCACTCTATAAAACGCACAAAAGATTTGGCAAGCAAAGATCTAATAGCTAAGTGTGGTAGAGAGGTCTTGGACTAATAAGGCTTCATAATTTTTACAAACAATATTATTAGTCTATCAGAAAGTACTGTAAATCATTAAAAGCAAACTACAGTCACCAAAGCAAATGAACAAAGTGCTTTTCATGATACATTTTATAGTGTTCATTCACTTACTTGCTGATCTCAAAATTCAGTCGCTTGCAATGTTTCCCATTCATTAGAGTAAATGTTCCACTATATTTCTATAGATTTGCAAGTCTGCTTGTTCTTTCTTTACTTTATTGTTCTTTGAACTCTGTGTTATGTTTCTGAGTTGCTTTCCCAAAGCATTCTAGACTCAGAGCATATCCCTGGATGGCGTCCATCCATATCAATAAAATTATAAAGTAAAGCAGTTCCTAGAACTTCTCCCATTCTAAGAAGTATTTAATTAAAACCCAGTTTTATGGGGCATGCACTAATTATTACTTTTTAGCCTGAAGGCTCAGAATGAACTTGTTGCTTCTAATTCTATAATTCAAATCCACTGCGGTTAGCTTGAATGCTCAGATGTTTTCAAAAAAAATACAGCTATATAGGAGTACTCAGTGATTTAAAAAAAATTGGAAACCATTGTTCATCCATGTGTGATGCAGAGAAGTCATCTGAGGAGAATTTACTTACAAAAAATTAGAGGTTTTTAGTTTTGAAAAATGATTACAAATAATAACTCTTAATATTTTGTAATGCAGACCTGCCTGGATGTCCCAGCTGAGACTGAGGCCCTACTGGGCTAGGTTCTTTACGAACACACCTTCAGCTCTAAACAACTCACAATCTAAACAGAGAAGCCAGGCAAAGGTCAAGTTGTCATCCCCATTTTGGAGATATAAGGCACAGCAATGTTAAGTCCCTAGCAGAGTAAATAATAGAATTTGCTCCCCCTCTTCTGAGTCCTAGGCCAGTGCTTTCACCACAAAACCATCCTTCCTTCCAGCAAACAGTCTTCATTCTTCATTAATATTAGTGAATTGTTTACATTGATTGATTGGTTTCAACTTCTAGAACCAGAAGGCACCTGGCCAAACCTCTACCCATCACCTAAAATCCCCCCCACAATTACAGAACAAGCCAGTTGCACCCCTCAGCAAAGTCCAGTATAATCACATAAAAATACAGAAATCGGTATCCCATTCTGCCACGGGAATCTGGCCCGCTCTGCTGAGGAGTGTGCGACCCCAGCTCTAACGTGCAGCCTTCATGAGATTGAGTTGCACTACTTCTGCTCTGGAGGGGAAGCAGAGCAGCACCTGATGGGCAGTGGAGGGGGCAGATGAAGGGCTCAGAGATGCTCTAACTTATGCTGATGGTTAGCAGCTCTTACAGAGGCTCCCTGCTCTGGCCAGGAAATGTCACGGTCCAGTCCCCAGTTCCCCACCCCCAACAAAACACCGTCTACCAAGAATCCTCAGCGATGCCTTAATGCAGCACTAACTCCTCTTTGAGCCACTCCAGTGGCAGAACAGGGACTGAAGATCTGCTCAATATGTTCATGTATATAAAGTGGGGATGTCTGATCTGGCCCAGTATGCACAAATTCCCTTTAATGATGCATGAAGCATCATCTAAATTCAAATATATATGGTTTCAAAAGCAATAGCCTGAAGGAAAAGCACAAAATCAGGCAGCACCAAACTTAGTACTTGATTTCTTTATCTGGTCTCTGCGCAGCTCTTTTTATACAGACGTGAACAGTCACCATTGCTGGATTGGGAGTTACCGTCCAGGAAAGAACTGTGAGCTACGGATGCCCTTGAGACTAATGGCAATTGGTATATTTGTGGCAGATTTTGTATGGCTCAGATTCCCAGCCCTCAGAGATCAGTGCTGCTGTGAAAACACTAGCATTCTCCTTACATTACTGCACTGCAAACGATGTGCCATGATTCACCTGGTTTTCTTGAAAGAGAGGGGCTATTGGAAATGCTTTGTTTGTTCTGCTTACCCGGCTTTGGGACTGACTCTGTCCTTGGCTACACAGGAACGCTCCAAGACAGAGATTTTGTACCCAGTGAGAGCAGAACATGTTTCCACAGATGGCGTGTGCATCTGCCTGTATGCATAATCCATGCAAATCATTTCAAATGTCTAATTGTGAAATTCAGCCTTTTTTCTGGGATCTTTTATAAACACAAGGTACACAGAACAGACACTTCTCTGTCCCTGCTAGCAACCCAATTAATGCTGCTGCCCTGATCCTGAACTGTTACGATATCCTTTAACACCACCTTCTGCCTCATATCCTGAAGCCAAGTCTATTCCAATCCAATAGCTATCTTCCAAATTTATAGCCCTCATAGATCAATCTTTCACTTTTATAGATTGATCTCCTCCTCAAGAGTGGTCAAGGGTACAATATTTTCAGGGAAAAGAATCCTTCTCCTCTTCAGTATCACTCTACAGAAAGAGCTGGAAAAGAGAAAAGACATTAGTCACTTGCTAATCATCTGAAGGTACAGGCAGCTGCTAAAATCCACAGCAGTAATAAAGATGGTTTGCGTTTTTGGCTGTAGTGCTTGTTAAATAACATGTATAGTACACTAAGGCTTTAAGAGTTGGTTAGCAAAATTGAGAACCATTAGTGAATTACTAGTGCTGGAGACTCCATTTCCAGACAATGGGATGAGAGCTAAACTCTCTTCCAATTGCTTGTAGAATAATGGAAAGCAAATTAATTGGTCTCTACACTCAGTAGCTAATCCTATTAAATCCCTGGCTGCTACCAAATGCTCCAGGTACATCCAGGAGGATGCACCTATTGTTCGGGTGAATGAACCAGTGAATCCAGGTAGAAACATGCTAATGCACGTTCCAGTTGCAACTTAAAAGTGTCATTGTTTCCAATGGAACATTAATGGGTGTCAGCAACAGACCTGGAGCAGTGGCAGTTCAGAACAGATTGTGAATCACTCACACAAGATAGCTAATGTACCAATCATCCTTCCGACTGCTGCAGGGTTCATCTGCTGCCTTGTGAGTGAAATTGCCTCCACCTGATTAGAAAAGGAAGATAGGACTTGCCAGACTTGATCAGATCAGGGTCCATATAGCCCAGCTGACTGTGGTCAGTATCAGATGTTTTAGAGAAAGCTTAAAAAAAAAAACTAATCAGTTGTCCCCAGCCCTCATCAATTAGAGATTGGCTCATGCCCTGAAGTGGGAGGGTTTTTATCCCTTCCAAATCTTTTGTTGTTTTAATCTATAGCATTTTAACTCCGGATATGCTCCTTATTGATACAATTGTCCAGTTCTTGTTTGAATCCTGCTAATCTCATTTGCTCCATAACTTCCCATGTTTTCCCAAAGAAACAATAAGACCAAGGATAAAATAAAAATCCTCCCCAAATATGTTATTCCCTTTTTGTTTGCAAACCAAAAACTGAGTAACATAAATACAAAACAATGTATTTAAAAGAAATAAATATTTTTTAGTAACTAGGAGTAACCAAGCCACCCATCCTGAAGTGCTACAAGATCACAGCATCCTGTAATATGAAAAGTGCTAAACTGCGTTTCACCAGTTGGTGAGAATTCCCTGAAAGATGTTGGCCCAGATTATCCACTCCAGCACACTGGTTTTATACTAATAACCACATTGGTTTTATCGACTTGTGTGTGCATGGTCCCATGCTGTAGGTGGATTGGCATTAACTTCCAAGGTAAAGCTGCTGTAATGGAGAGGAGACCAGTGCTGCTGTGTTTGAGGAGGTGGTCCCAAAATAAGTTTACCATGACCAAAAAATCTTCTGTAACTTACTTGTAAATTGGGTGTGTGTCACATTCCCTTCTATGATTAGCTCACTCAGAGAATCACAGTTTATTACTGCTATTGTATTCTGGAGTTGCCCCTTTAGCTCAGCAGGTTAAGGTCTCTGCTTTAATACTTCCGTGGTTCTAACCCTGCAGGTGACTCAGGGCAGAGGATGTTACATTGCCATCCGTTACTTTATTTTAAAAAGGGTTTGGTTTTCACCTTGTTATTTCTGGACATCATTAGCCTCTTGATTTTAAGCAAGGTGTTCACTGTATTTTTATTTGAATCACTCACAGCTCTGTGTCAGATCTATCCTGGTTGCTTTCGTAGAGCAGTCTGGTACCACTGATTGCATGGTTCAAGTTGTTCTCCATTGTTTGTTTGACATCGATTACGAAGCCAGTGAATCAGAAGGGTTGTTGCTATTCCTAATTAGGATTTTTTTGTGTGCATGGTCCCACTCTGTAGGTGGATCAAATCTATTTTCATACAAAGACTCTTTTGTTTAAGCTTTTAGTCCCTTTGCCACAAGATGATAATGATTCAAAATGACATCTGCATCCCTCTTGGCATGTACAATACAGATCATGGTAATTCTCTTTCCTTCTGTGTCCTAATATAGTCAGTTAGATTCCCAGTTCTTGTGTGCATAGTAAAGAGGTGTCTGAATAAGTCACCAGAACAATTCCACCGTGCTAATAGCAAACATTTCTACTTCTGGGAACACACAGAGACTGATCCAAGGCTCACTGAAATGGACATTGGATTGGGTCCATAAATCTCAACTTTTTTCTCCTCAGGTGGCTGTTTTGCTGATGTCAAAATAATTTGTTACTTGAGCAGCACTGAACACATCCCTACTGAGGAAGAAAAAATGAGAGCTGGGAAGAGTTAATTTGTAGGTTTGAGACTGTACTGACCATCTAATCAGATAGTTACAAATTAATCACAAAGTTCAGACATTTCAGCAGTTCTGCTGTCTTATCATCCCCAGCTGGACTCTAAGAGCCACATCCTTAGCTGTTGTTGAAGGGTCTAAAATGTCTGCCTTCTGAAACTACTACTGAAATCAATTATGGTAAAAGAAATCAGGCAAACCCCAAGGCAGTTTCATCAAGGTAGTGAGCAAAGACCCAACTTCTTATGCAATCCCCATCCCCACCTCCCATTTCAGTAATGAAGTCAGTCTGGTGGAAAAAACAGACAGCAGCATGTTAATTAGCCAGCAGAAAGGCAGTGAGATCTAATGGCCTGGCACTGGTTTGAGAGACAGAAGACCTGAGTTTTATTCCTGACTCTTCCTCTGAGTTGCTGTGTGACCTTGGACTAGTCCCTTGACCTCTTTTCCCCTTCCTACCTTTTGTGTGTGCAGTGTATGTAGAATGTAAATTCTTCAGGTACCAGCGGTCTTTTTCTGGGTGTCAATTCAGTGTCCAAAACAACAGGGTCTGGATCTCAGTTAATAATATATGGAGATATTCCTATCTCATAGAACTGGAGAGGACCCTGAAAGGTCATTGAGTCCAACCCTCTGCCTTCACTAGCAGGACCAAGTACTGATTTTGCCCTAGATTCCAAAGTGGCCCTCTTAAGGATTGAATTTATAACCCTGGGTTTAGCAGGCCAGTGCTCAAACCACTGAGCTATCCCACTCCCAGTTAATACCACTTGGTGCTACTGTAATAGAAACAATAATAATTAATAAGCCCTCCCAGCAAGTAAAAGTAACTGTAACAAGCAAAGGTTGAAAGTAGGTGGCCCCTGTGGATGATTTTTGCCTGGAGAACTCAGGGATGGACATATCAAAAATATAGAGAGAGATAAATAATGGGTTTGTTTAGTTTAGTTTAGTTTCCCCACCAAAATAAGTATTTCAGACATTGGTGCGAAATCTCAGTGACATGCAAGGAACAATAACTAGCATGTTTCTAAGTGTAATAGCAGATGCTGAGCTGGGCTTCTTCCCCAGAGGTCTAGTGTTAATTCCTTCATTTCCTACAATCAGTCTACACCCCCCCCTCCCCTGCCCTGTTTTCCAGTCACTAGCCTTGAAGCATATTCCTACTTCAATACAACCCAGGCTTTTCTTGTTGCCCCCTCCCCACTTGTGTACATTAACTCCAAGGACATGAGCAGTCCTGTTGCACCTGGGAATGATCATTGTGCTTTAATGATTAAACTCTAGGGTCAATTTATCCAGGACCAATCTAGGGCATTAGTAATTATCCAACAGCCCAAAGCCCTCCTCTTTTCCCATTTACTTCAGTAAGAGTTTTGCTGTTAACGTCATTCACAACAGGCTTGGGAGCTCAACCCCGAGAGCCCCGCTAGGGACTGCAATGACAGTGACAATCAGCTTGTGGTAGGTATGAAGGGGTGTACATATCCTGCACCTGGCAAGGGGAGAAAAGGATTAATGGGCTTCCCTGGAGGAAAGGCATATCCGCTGACTGTCCTACAGGGAGGGCCAGCTGGGGTTCATTAGGGAAAGAAGCCTTTAAGATAGGTGGGAGGGGCAAGTGTTGGTGTTAGGAAGAACAAGCTCTGGCCAGGCTCAGGAACCGCTGTGTGTACAGGGACTAGGTTAGACAGTCTATATTTCTCCACTTAAGACTTCTGAGGCTGCTGATGGAGGGTCCCCTGGGGCAATTTTGTGAGGTGACCCCTTTGGTGGGGTCTGCTCCCTGCCAACAGCTGTGTCATGCCATGCTAGGTGGGTGCTCTAGGAGAGGGGCTGACAGACTCTTCAGTTTTAATTCCCCCTTGGGTCCCAGTCCTGAGTCATTTCAGCCCAAAGCAAAACCACAGCTCAACTCTTACTCCACTCAAGGAGGTCCAGAGACCCAGGGTGGCCAGTTTCTGCCTCAAAGCCTCCTCTGGGTGGGTTTCTTAGCCAGTGTCCAAGCAGAATACCTTTGACAGGAAGATAAAGGTCCAAAAGAAAGGCCACCCTGAAAGACTACACCTAGGCTGCCCCATCACAGCTCTAGTATAACACACACTAAACCAACATACTGCCACGCTATATGGTAAATGAGTAACTGTGCCCCGGTCAGAGCAGCTAACTGTCTGTCTGGGCTGGGCTCTGCCCTGCTATGAGTTTGACATACAGCCTGGGCAGATGACTTAACCTCCTCATGCCTTTAGCTGACCGGGAGACCGGAGTTGCCTAGTTCAGGTGTGGTGTATGTTTCAATTGCTGCCCAGTGCTCTTAGAAACTCAGTGGGGAGGAAGCTGTGGTAGAAGTGCAGAGTGTGACTATTGATACGAGAAAGATGTATGAGTGAAGCATGTGGGTGAGGGCAGGGGACAATGTTGGCTCTCCAACCGATACACCTTCTCTTCGAAATAGAAGGAAAAACTGGAATTGAATGTTATGTAAAAAGGCCATTGGCCAGGTTCCACTCTACTCACTCCAGCCACATGGATATAGAAGAAATGGTGAGAGCCAAATCAGGCTCTGTTTCTTCCATGTTAGTCTTTATTCAACTTTCTCGGTGGGGGTGGGGGGGTTTACTTTATAAACCGAACTCCAGGATTCCCTACATCAATCAGCCCAGCGTCTTGTGGTTTGGCTGGGGGCATTTTCCAAAGTGTACTTGTTGTAGAAGGAGGAAAAAAGAAAAGAACAAGGAGCTGAGCCAAAGCTCCAAGCACAGTGGGAGAAAAAAAGCAAGAGGGAACAGAATGAGGCAGCAATACATCTCATGCTCTAGGACTGAAGATGAGACAATCTGTACTATAGGCAGGAAAGCTGCAGATGCCAGGATGTAAATATTGGCCTGAGCTGTATGGATGTGAAAGAAGCAGTCATGGCCAATATATTACAAAGTTTAGTTCAAGACAGACCAATAAAGTGAAGAAAAAGAGACATGTCTACAGATGGTAATGGAAAAAGGGTGATGCTGAATTTATTCTAGAGAATAGATTGGGATCTCCTGGGTATAGGCAGCAGCTGTTTTTCCTGAACACACAGTAAAAAATTGGGGCAAATTCTCTCAGGTGTTTTTAATTTTCTATCCACTGATTTCAGAGTTATTTCCCTCTAAAATTGCAAGTCATGGTTATTGGAGGCTGCTAGGATGCTAATAAGTCTGTGCAAAGGGATAGGTACAGAGCACTCCTGCCTTGGACAGGGTCTGAGCAGAATCTTTAGTTTAAAATTGCGCTAGTGCATTTTAAAAAATTCTATCTACTTAACCCCTAGCACAACTCGCATTTCTCAACTCGGTTCCAAGCAAATTCTAACAGGCCACGTGAAAGTCCTTGCCAAATAAAGCACAATGAAGGAAAGCAACATCTATGGATTGCATATTTGCAATGGTTTCAGTAAACTCTCTGGCACAGACATTGCTGCAGTCTGAGAGAACCAGTCCTTTGTCTGCTAGGTGTCTGCTCTTTTGCCCCCAAGATTGCGTCCTGGGAAGGAGAAGTTAGTGAAAAGTATAGTGTCTACAACTGGTTGGAAATTGCCAACTGTTTTTTTTTTTTCTCTGACAGTTCCCCCCTCCAAAAAATGGATTTTTTTGTGAAAAAAAAGTATGTTTTTTTTTTTTTTTTTGAACATTTTTGAGGTTTTCACTGAAAAACCAAGGCACTTTTTCATTTTAAGTCTTAAAATGTTTGGTTTTCAGGTTTTTGTTTTTGATTTTTTTTTTTTTGACAAAAATTAAAACATTTTTATTTTCATTGAATTTTTTCATGGGGGAAAAAAGAATTCCCTGGTCAATGCTAATAGCATCTAATGAGGGCAGCAGGAGAGTCAATGGCCATGGGTTCTGTTCTGCCTTTGCCCTCCAGTATGACCATGAGTAGGTGCTGGGTTAGCCTGTGACATGGGGAGATAAGAGTTATCATAAGTAAATTACCCTACGGGGATGGAGTGAAACTTAGTTATTGTTTGCAAGGCACACAGAGATCCTTGGATGGAAGGGAAGTATAAAGTACTATAATCTGTCATCCTCCTCCTTAGTGTGGTAGAGCTGAAAGCAAGGTGACTGGGTCCAAAACTCTTCTTCCTGTTGAGTGTGAGATTTGTCGGGTCTGTGAGCGTCCACAGGTATGGTGTGGTACAAGCCAAGCGTAGCCTAAAGTGCATCATCAAAGAGAACTACTCAGCCTGTTTTTGGTTTTGGAAGCAGTTTCTGAATGGTACCAATCGGTGGAGTTGTAATGACTGTAACTGTGGGTGGAATTTGTTTAGTGTTTATACTTATCCCAAGGATATAAAGGAATGAATCTGCTGTCATACCATTGTATATAACTGTCCTAATCAGTGCTCCAAAAATCTGTCTGAAAGACCGTGTTTTCAGTGCATCACTAGCTTCTGCTACTCTATTCAGTAAGCATTGGCTAGATGTTCAATCACACTACACTAAACTAAACTACATGGGATGGGACTGTAATATAAGATCATATCTATAAAGGTAGATAAGTTTCTAGAGTGAGATGTAGAGGACTCAGTGCGGTCTAGTAGTGTGAGTGCAGGGCTTGGTGATAGGAAGTTCTGCTTTCTCATCTCAGCTCTGCTACCAATTGTCTCTTTCTGGCCTTGGGCAAGACATTTAACCTCTCTCTGGCTCAGTTTCCTCATCTGTGAAATGGAGATGAGAATGCTTGACTCACAGGGCTATTGAGAAGATTAATTAGCTGAAGCTTGTAGTGTGCAGAAGATGAACAGTGCTATAGATCTGCTCATTATTTATTATTATAGAAAGAGATGAAAGAGGATGTTAAATCCTCTAAGTGCTAAAGACAGAGAGATTATTCCCTCCCACACCATAACTCCCAGCACCTGGAAAAAATAGCTTGAAGGAGACAGAAAACCACAACTCTGTGAATTAAAATGCAAAAAACATCTTTGTGGTTTTCAGTTTAACAAGTTAGATAAGGAGGTTGGTAATTCATTCTAGATCTATGAATAAACATTCTCCTGTTCAAGCTATTCCTATCTATTAATCTAGCCAGAAGTCAGATGTGAAGAGCACATAACTGTGGGAATGTGCCACCATCTCAGATATAAGAAAGGGGCAAAATTAACAGGAGTTAAGAGTACATAAGAGCTGGACAACAGGGAGATGCAAAGAAAGAAGATAGATGCTTTAAGGCTGTAGCTTTGGGCTTTTCCAGATGTAATGGGCCAGCACAAAAAAAGGCCTGCTGGGGAGGAAAGGTTCTTACAAGAGGGCACCCCTGCATTGCAGATACTTCGTGGCAAGCAGACGAGAAGATGCCTTTGGGGAGAGAGCTGCTTCTCTGTATTGCATGCAGCCACTAGCGGTTCCTAGCACTGCCACAGAGCTACAGTCCAGCCACTGTACAAGGGCATGACTGGGAGAACACAGTTGTTAGGTTTGTGGCAAATATCAGACACATTCTCAACCTTAAAGTGCACCCAGAAGCAATTGTCATTTGCCACATCGATCAGAATTTTGCCTCTTTTTCTTCTAGAGAGGTGTGTGTGTGTGTGTGTGTATATATATATATATATATACACACACACAGAAATGTGGGTCTAAACATATGAATATATGTGTATGTATCTGTTCTAAAGAAATGTAAATGCATTAGTGTCTATCAGTGCCGTTCCCTTTGTGGGATCAGGACCTGTCAAGTCTCCAAACACTGCTAAACACAAGGAACCAACTTATTCAGAGGGAGAACATATTTATTTATTTATTTATTTTATTCCTTTAAAAAGCTAAAATTCACCAGTTCCATAGTTATGTGGAAACTTTTCTCTGAGCTCTGCTGGAAACAAATTTCTTATTGATCCATGAAAGACCTCTCATCATCAGGTTCTGGTTTTGCTGATTGCTCTTGCTGTTCGCTAAGATTTCCTGCTATCAAGAAACCCATTTTGCAAAGCAATTTTGAGCTACATCCAAACTGGTCCCACTGTACAAGATTAAGGTATCACCATCATCCACATGCAGCTTTTCCTCTTCCAACTAACCCCCGACGTTATTAGTATGCTAAGTAAACAGCAAAGTGCCTAACGCTCGGAAACGTTCCCAGAACCAAAAGTTTTGGAGTTTACACTTTGAAAGAAAGCAGGGTCAGTTACACATTTTAGCATCTGATGACCAAGACCACATTGCAGTAACAATAAAGATATGTGAGCCACAAGGCAGAATTCCTGCTCCTGTCCACACTGGAGCATGTGTGTAATTTTACCCACATGATTAGTCCTATTTCAAGTCAAGGGAACTACTTTCAGCTCTATGTTTTTTGCCGCCCCAAGCACGGCACTCAGGCAGCCTTTGGCGGCACGGGTCACACGGATTCGGTGGCGTTTCTGCGGGTGATCTGCCGGTCCCGCGCCTTCGGCGTACCCACCGCCGAATTGCCATTGAAGCCACAGGACCGGTGGACCTCCCACAGGAAGCATGCCGCCGAAGGCTGCCTGACTGCCGCCCTCACGGCAATCGGCACGCCGCCCCTCGAGGCTTGCCGCCCCAGGCACGCGTTTGCTGTGCTGGTGCCTGGAGCTGCCGCTGCTTCCAGCTCTAATTCAGCAAGGCGTTTATTTTAAGGAAGGGAATAGTTCCATTCATTTCAGTGGGACTACTTCCTGGAGTAAAGTTATGCACGTGGCTGTTTACCATAAGGTATATTTTACAATGTACCCCACGCCATTCTTGAAAACACATTGTAATACAACATTCAAATACCTTTTCTGTACAGTTCCATCACCTGAGCGTAGGGGAGTCAGATCCATAGAAGACTTCACCCAAAACTTAAAATCAGCCTTGAACTCATTTAGAGGTTCAAAAATGTCTGAGCGTCCTTTATTTGTGCTTCAGATAGCACATGGGTGGATTGACTTTTTATTGTTTTATCTGTCCGATTATAATGGGCTATCTCTTCTGAAGCCAGGGGAATATAAAATGAGTTCTTGGTAGCCACATCTTTTCCTGTTTTATGTTAATCTTACACTGATAAATTTCAGTCTATGAACACCACGATTAGTAATAGAACAGAGGGCCTAGTAAATATTTTTCACGCTTGGTTTACAAAGTGCTATTTTACTGGTGCTGCAAAAGGCAGCTAGGTCCCTGAAAAACCTGTGGGGAAGGTCAGTGTTTGTTTTGGACTCATGGCGACTGTTTGTTTCAGACCAAGACCTGGGATGATGAGCTTCATAATACAATGCTCAGAGGTTTAGGAGCTAGTTATTATTGTTTGTGTAATATTAACCCCGTAGAGGCCGTATCAAAGATCGCATCTCCCAGGTACTAGGCACTGTCCCTGACCCAAGATGTTTCCACGTGGACAAAGGGTGGGAGGTGAAACAGAGACTTGGAGCCCTCTGAGGTCACACACAAGTTCAGTGGCAAAGCTGGGAATAAAATCCAGGTCTCCTGGGTCCTCTATCAACGCCTTATCTACTAGATAATAATGCCTCTATGAGCCTGGAAAACCACACAGAGCTACAGTTACTATTTAAGAGTTCAAAGCAATGTGTGCCAAAAGCAAAAGGCTTTAAGATAAACCTGTGCTTTCCCATCAGTGCTTTCAATTGTAACTGCAATTAGCTGCTTTTTCTACTTCCATGAGGGAGGGCGATATTTTTACTTTGGTTCATTATAAATAAGCATCCAGGGAAATATTAAGTCAGGATCTAAATGCCAGCTACTTACAGAATTGACACAAGAGTACATCTTCTGAGTATCTTATATCTGACAAATAAGATGTCAAAAGCTTAGAGCCAAGTATAAGTTGTTCTATTTACATGTTTCCTTGTTCTGCCTTAAGCACTTTCTAAACCACTAGAACCTGCTGATTTGCATCCAAATAATGTAAACCAACTTATTCAGTAGGCAAAGCCAAGCCAGTTATCTCTTTGTGTGGAGCTGACTCACTAGTTTGGGTGCCAGGGGGTGCTAGAAATAAATCTTTACTTTGCAGAGTATTATCAGGAATGAGAATATGAAAGATTAACATGGGAATCTAATGGGGGCTGGTTGGAAAAGTTTGGGTTGGATTTTCTTTTAAAAACATCAGCAGCGTTGGGGCATGTCTTGGTTGAATTGATACATTAACACCTCTCTTCAACTTGCAGAGCAGGTGTGGAAGGACTGTGTGCACAATGATGTTGTTTAACCAGTAGATGGCATTGTTTGTTTCAATGTTAACTATAGCCACCTCCGGTAAGCTTTTAGTTTTCAAGGAAGTGGGTCAGTAAGCCGGAAGTGTTGCTCCAATAGCCTTTAACCATTGCTGTCTGCTTTGTATTCCAAACAAACCAACCAACAAATAAAACTCTAAGAGTAAAGCAAAGGTCTTTTGATTTGGGGCTCCTTGTCTTAATTTTCCATCAGGGCAATACAGCGAGGGATCTGCAAACTATAAAAAAGGGTCTCCCTAAACCAACCCCCTAAATCCAAACACTACCTTAATTTGGGAAGTGAGAAGAGTCAAAGCAAGATTGAGAGTACCCTTTCTCTGGTTAAACTGCACTGAGTCTTTGACCAAATCTGCAATTTCTGCTGAACATTCAAAATCTTTTATGTTTGTGGAAATTGCTGGTTTTGCAAAGTTCTGATCCCAAACCCAGTTGGATCTATTCTCCATACAAACAGCCCCCCCCCCTTAATGCTAAAATAAATCAGAATAATATTTGATAACATGCTATTTAAAATCTATAAATCTCTGAAAATCTCTTCTCAACCAACCTCCATCTCAAAAAACTAAACAAAAATTAACATGCTAATTGTTGTCTTTTTATGCCTATTTGTCCAATTTGTCTACTGAGATTGCCCTGAAAAGTTTGCAGAAACTGTTTCGGTTCTCTGTTTATACAGGGCATAGCACATGGGACCCTGCTCCTAATCAGAACTTCTAGGTATCATCATCATCACCATTATCATCTATGTGAAAATGTAACTTTGGCAACTTCTTTGGGTGATTTCCCATTGTAGATAAAAAAATATCTAACCTCATTTGAATGAGACTGTATTTTTGTGCCTGGAACAGGATTTTTGGCTGCCCAAAAGCAATCCAGTCCTATGTGATGAGCAGAGAGTCAACAAACTCAATTTATGCTCTTCAATTCAAATTTGCAACTCATCTTTCCTCAGTGCTCATGCATACAATCCAATCTCACAACTGGTTACAAGGAGTTTAAATTCAAAGAGAAACCCCTCAGTAAATCATCACAAGTTTTACTGAAAAGGTTGCGATCTGTTAATAAGTAAATTGCACATTTAATTATCCTAATTATGGTTTCACTGAACTAATGTCATTGTCAATACAAAAAAAAAGAAATCTCCTGGATTGACAAAACCTTGATTACAGCTGTGAGTAACATGTCTTTTCTTAAAGGTTCCATTATTTCCTGTACATTTTGATTGACATATACTGAAAGCATTGATAAAAGGAAGGTCGGACTATATTTACTATGATGTTATTAGTGCTGTAAAACTGCTTTGTGTCGAATAAGGGCTAATAATGACTGCCTGGCTGATGCTTCATTTGGCTTTTCACCTACATGAAATTCCTTCGGTTTAAGGAATTGAGCCAAATGCAATAAAGATGCCCAGCACATCTCAGAATGATGGATTGCTATGTCTCTTTACTATTTTGTTAATGTAGTAACATTTACTGCCTAATTACTCCCTTCCATTCTTCTGCAAGATGTAGAGGTAATCCTGTTTTGCTATAAAATACAATATATAGCTCCTAGCATGCTGTGCTATTGTTTTGGAGTATTCACTACAGAGTGTTTTTAGACAGAGTTTTCACTAGTTAACAGTTGGTATTTTTCCGGCAGGGATCAGATTTTTTTTTTTTTTTTTTTTATCATTAGTAAAAGACAGCGGAGTTAGCCGAGTTTTATTTCAAGATACTATCTTGGCATACAAGCTGCACAGCACCCTCCTCAATATGGATAAACTTCCAAAGCTTCTTTCCTCATCCTTCCTGTGTTTGAATTCCTGGATGCAATAATCTCTTTATGACAGACTCCGCATGAAGATATAATGCTCTTGAAGGCTTAAGCCTGTTATGATCATCCACTGTTTGGTCATGTCTGTGGATAAAATAACTTATCTTCTACATTTCCAAGATACACAAATGTCAGCATCTATTACAGAAAAGTAAACTCTAACCTTATGGGCCCAATTCAGCAGGTCCTTATTCAACAAACACTTAAACACATATGTAACTATGTGCTTAAGTGCTTTCCTGAATAGGGATGGACAGAAGCACATGGTTAAATGCTGTGTTGAATTAGGGCCTGCATGAACAGGTGTGGTGATCACATTGTTTTCAGTGAAACCTGCAGCTATTATAGTTGGGAGAAGAAACAAAGATGTTTCTTTCCACCTTGCATAGTACATTAGAGAAAGCAACACCATCTGCCTTAAAATATATTTATTATTCATTTAGAACATATTTTTTGAGGAAAATCTCAATGAAATACAAATATTTGGTTTCCACAGGCATGCTGGGAATTCTATGAAAGCATTTTAAGGTGTCAGGGTCCAAAGTCTAAGTCTGGCCTCTGGGCATGGGATTGGTAAGCAACATGCATACAGTGACAATGAGAGACAGCTGCTGGAATAACACAATCAGAGCAATTAACAAAGACACTTGTAACACATGCTGAGTGAAGAGTTCCCTTCCTCCTCCCCACCCCTCTCCTCTTTTACAGGCAGTGACTGAAAACGTAAGGGGTAAAGTTCACCATTAGTTTCCATACCAGTTTCCTATTGACTCTGTGGATAAATAAACAGGAGTGCATGGCCTCTGAACTGGTGCTGAGAAAGAGGAGGGTGCTGCGATGGCTATGTGAGATCTGGGATGGCTGCCACACCCAGCTGCGTGTGATGATTATCTGAGTGCAATACCCCTAGAAAGAGATGCAGAGAATGAGTAGAAATGAGGGTGGAAGAGATCTAAGGGACTGGGTTGGGGTAACGCACTTTCCAGTAGAGCTAGGCTGGTAATGTTCTTTTTTCTTGCCTGATCTGGCAAGGGGGAAGGACACAGAGCAGCTGCGGGACACAGACGTTATCTGAGACGCCATGACTTACATATTCTGATTCACAGAAAATCAGGCAGTAGATGTGTCTTGAGCTGGGCTCCTTATCATGTAAGCAGAAATTAAGGAAGCAAAGCACTGCTGTTTAGCTAATGAAAGCTGTGGCAAGACCAAGAAACTAGAAGAGAGCCTGAGGGGAAGGTGAGAATAGCTGAGATATAAGATGTGACGTGACAGGGGAAGGTTTGGGGAACAGAAAGCGGCTGGAAACAGAAGGGACAGAGACATAAGCTGACAGCACAGCATGTTTCTGGGAGAGTAAATGAGATTAGAAGAAAGAGAGAGACAAGTGGAAAGAGCACTGAATTGGAACCAGGGCCGGCGGGGATGGAGGATAAGAGTGTGAGGAAGGAAGAGTCTGGGATTGGTAGCCGTGCTTCCAGGGGGATTCAGCCTAGAGCAGCTCAGATGATGAGATGCAGCAGAATAAGCGGAGGAGTAGGGAGATGAGTTGAAAGCTAAGGCCATGATTAAACAAAATACTTAAGCATGTGTCTAAGTTTAAGCAAGTGAGTGGTGCCACCGGCTTAATGGGCATGTGCTTGCATACCCTGTGGAATTGGAGCCTGAGAGAGGCACAGAGTGTCCCTACATTAGGCCAGTCTTCCCAAGCATGTCCCACAGTGGCTAACACCAGTGCAACTCCCGGTATCAGCAGTGGAAGCCCCGCCAGAGAATGGCTATTGGCAATAGAACTGTGGTGACCTTTAACCTGGCCAAAGCTGGCCTGCACGAAAGAATGGTTAGACACTGGTGCTTTGTGTATGCTGGGGCTCCCACCATTAGGCCCCAGTGGTAGCTATGGGGTGAGAGATGGACAGAGAGAATTTGAGGAGGAGGATTCGGGTGGTTTTATAGGAGGCTGTCCAGACTGGCAAGCAGAACAACTGGAGTCGCTTGAGCAGAATTGTGTCCTCCCCCTACTGCCTTATAATAATCATCATCATCAATAATAACTACACTGCACCGCTAGCAACATTAGATTTCAAATAATCATTTTACCTGATTGTGATTCGTATAAAGTGACAAATGTGGTATCTTCACCCTGTCCTCTCATCGGGGTGAAATGCTGGTTCTCTCCCGCCAGGTTCCGCCAGCAGAGGAGCTAGGAAAGGCCCGAGGCTGTACATCCTAGTGGCCCAGGTCTAAAAGGAATCCTTCTCTGCGGTGCCTTGTCCTTTCTCCCCCAGTGCATTGTCCCTTTGTTCACATCTTACTCCCTGCTATGCTAGCCCAGGAGATCAGTGTACTGCAGTCCCAGTAGCAGCTGGCAGAACCTGCCGGCTTTACAGCAAAGTGAATTCAGTGCTCACGAAAGGGTCAGCACTGAGAGCCTGTAGAATGATTTCCCTCCTGGCTCTCCCGAGCAGGAGCTGGGTATCTTTTATCCATAGTTAGGCATCTAAATAAGTGACTTGGTTTCCAGAGGTGCTAAGCACATGCAGCTCCCAGGGACTCCCATGCTCAGCACCTCTGGAAACAAGCCCATGGCAAACTGCAGACACATGTGTTGATGTGTCTCCACCCTGACTTAGCAAGACTTCTCTTAGGATGTTAGGGGAGTTCGGTCTCCACCCAGCTTCTAGCCTTGCCCTCTACTGAGAATGCCAGTAAGGACCAGACACAAAAAATGATCTCTCCATCTTCTGCTAGGAGGACAGTGAAGAAAACAAATGCCCCGAAATCTACTGTCAGAATAGTCCTAGAATACTTACCCAGTGGTGGGTACAGCTTCCGCAGGCCATGAAATGGGTAATGCTGTCAGCCAGGGTGCAAGCCTACAACCAAATGTAAGATGCAGAAGGAGGGAAGAAGTGACCAGAGAAGGAGAGCAGCAATGCACTGTACTTTATTAGTGTGGAAAAGTGATGCCATGTGATGTTTGTACTAAAATATAATCAATTTGTGCCTTCCATGCATAGCAATTACAAACCATTGCTGGAAACCTTATTCTACTGTTTTTTTTGTTTTTTTTTTTAATGGAGATATCCCATCTCCTAGAACTGGAAGGGACTTTGAAAGGTCATTGAGTCCAGCCCCCTGCCTTCACTAGCAGGACCAAGTACTGATTTTGCCCCAGATCCCCAAGTGGCCCCTTCAAGGATTGAACTCACAATCCTGGGTTTAGCAGGCCAATGCTCAAACCACTGAGCTATCCCTCCTCCCCGATCAATGGAGTGTTTCCTTTCCTTAAAGTCTGTGTTCCATGAATCCTACCTTATGAGGAAACAGAGTAATAAATGTTGCTTACAAGCTAATAGATGTAGGAGCATAAATAAATCAGGCTTCCCTATTGAAAGTGGGGCATGTCCGTGGGGCCGGGAGGAGGAAAGGGCAGCTGGGTGATGGGTAATGGGAAGTAGAAACTTGTGAAGTCACCTGGTCAGACTATGACTTTGAGATCCTCAGGGTGAAGGTGTGATGGGAGATGAGTTCTCCACACCAGAACCGAGGCACACGGATGGGAGAGTTAGATGCTTTGCCCATATGGCTAAGGCACCGGGCTGGGACTCGGGCGACCTGGGTTGAATTTGTGACTCTGCCATGTGACCTTAGAAAGTCACTTAACCTCTCTGTGGCTCAAAGCCCTGTCTGTAAAATGGTGATAATAGCACTGACCTACCTCTCGGAGGAGGATACATTCCTTAAAGCTTGTGAGACTCATACTGTGCCTGAGTGAGGGGGTACATGTAGCTACCTGGATGGATAGCCACTGTACCTTTTCTGTTGTCAGCCAGGCCTTACTGCACAGCTAGAAGCTACTCGGATGATGAGGGTGGAATGATAACTGATACTGAATAGAAAAGAATCAACTTTTCTATGGATAAATGACTTGGCTCTGTGCAATCCTGAATACACCTTCCATGAAACCAAACCAAAAAAAAAAAAAAAAAAAAGCAGAAGGAGGGAGGGAGAGTGAGTGGAAGAGCTCTCTTGATACTGTAACAAGCCTCTGATAATGTATTTAATTACACCAAAGTCACCAATGTATCCAAATAGACCTCTTTGCTAGGAAAAAAAATATAGGCATTTCATCCCATTAGTTCGTGGTCATTTTCAGTTAAAATTATGATAATGGCTCTCAGGGAAAGATGCTAGTTATGGATGAAACAGGAAGGACAAAACTGTGTAAAACTATCATAAACAAGACCTTTGGCCTCAAATGAGCACTTAGACAAAATGGAATTGATGATTCCCACTGCCCGATGTCCCTGCTTTCTGTGAACTAGGGACAGCTGTTTAAGATTAATTCTTCAGCATGGGATGTTTTTCCCCCTCTGAAATAAGGCTAGAAGCATACTAGGAATTGGAAGGCACCAAGGGAAAAGGAATAGCAGGGCTGAGATCTTTCCCTCTTCACCTCACTGCCACCCCCCCTTCATTCAGACCTCACCTCAGGACATCTTTCTACCTTGAGGTCCATGACGAGTGAGCCAACCAGAACCAGATGACTTTTTCATTTGATTTTTATATTTATTGAAGCTTTTACAAATCCATGAAGGCTTTGTTCAGGCATGCTATGGAAAACAGGACCATAGAAATTGACAGCACACAGCAGACCTGTGGTCCATCTAACCCAATGTCCTCTCTCTGACAATCACCAGCATCAGATGCCTCAGAAGAATGTGCCAGAAACCCTGCCATGGGCAGTTGTAGGATAATTTGTCCACCGGGAAAATCTCTTTCTGGTCCCCAATATTTAGAAGTTGAAGATGGAGGGGTTGAAGTCCTTCCAAAACTCTTATTTTAATGTTTTTTTTAATCATCCTAGCTATGGATGTTCTCATTATCTGTGGGCCTGTCCACTTAGCTTTGATGGGTAACTTTCATCTTATCTCTGAGATCCCTCTTTTCTCCCCACCCCACTGCTTTACTGCTCTTTCATTGTGCCAGGCTATGAAATTAGACACTTGGTGCTTATGGGCAAGGCCATCATGCAATTTAAGAAGCACAAGCACATGATCATCCTTTAAACCCCTCCAGGAAACCTTCCTCAGCTACGAGGCCTAGGAATCCCCACTATCTGTCGTGGTTAGACAATTGTGAACAGAGACCTCCATTGCTCTGCTACTCTCTCTCTCTTCATTGTGTTACCTTGGCCACCCACTCTCCTGCACCCTGTTTGTCTGTCTGACCCCTGGACTGTAAGATCTCTGGCACAGAGGCTCTCTTCAGCACACAATGGACCCCTGATCCTGGACTGAGGTTGTAGGTGGTACTAATTTAATAATGGATATATTTGGTGAGGCCCCTAGCATGCTGTCAGGTGCTGTACAAATAAATACTACAACTAATAATAACAACAGGAGAACAATCCATTGGCATTTTCAGGAGAACAGTTTATCCACCCACCTTCCCTGATCTGCCTGTAACCCCAGACATGTGGCCATCATGACAAGAGCTCAGTGACCAAAATGGAAGAGCCATGAGCATCTAACTTCCACATGTAAAACGGAAAAGGCTGGGATTCCCCTGCATACTGCTAGCCGTTTTTCAGACGAGATCTATGCTGTAAGTTTAAACCAACTTGCAATACATTTACCATCTCTCTGGCAGTTTAAGTGGTATTCAGATGTCTACAGTTCTCCTCTCTTTAGACTTACAAGGCTGAAATATTATTTATTCCACACTCTCCTCTAGGACAACTGGAATATCCAAGGACAGAATTTTGAGTTTAACTAAGTTTTAAAGAGCCCCTGAGATGAATTAACTGAGGTCAGAGATCTAAAGCTGCCGAATAAACATATTGTCAGAGACAAAAATAATGTGCATTCCTCTCCCCCTTTAAAACATTAAGAAGCTGAATAATCCATTTCTTCCTAGCCCCAGATAGAGCAAGCAGTTGATAAATATTCATCTATTCAACTGGAAGCATTAGCCCTTGTTACTTCAAGTGGAACTAACTGAAAATTAATGATGGTTTTCAGAAAATGCAAGATTATATACACAGAAGCAATTAAATACAAACCTATTAATTATTTAACAACTTGTTAATGAGTAAAATTTTAGTATTATAATTCAAGCTAGTTCCATACATTCACTGCTGAGTTACTTCTGAGCATACATCTTCAGAGCTTTTGAATTCAGGTCACCGGGAGTTAATAATGACAGCGAAGAGCTTACACTGGGAGAGAAAAGCAAAGAAAGGTTCCTACTTTATGTCCAAGATGCAGATCTGCAGCCAAGTTCTTCATTTCATTCTCAAAATGTCTCTTGGCAGCCTTGAAGCAGCCTAGCTACATTTATATGCCTTTGAAATCCTCATTAAACATGTATCAATGGATAGAATTTGTTTTTCTAATGTGAAGGAACAATTTACATTTATACAAAATGCACATTCTTTGTACAGCTTTCATCTCCTAGTTACCATTTGCTATGGATGACCCCAAAGAGGTCTCTTCCAGCCCAACTAACAGTGTGATGATCACCCTGGCCTTTGAATCTAGGGCTGGAATTCCCATGGGATAAGAAGTGAGCATTTGGTTTGGAGGTATGATAAATAAGGTTCTGACCTCTTGTAGTTATTGAAGACTCTATGGCACTATTATTTAACATTTATATTTCACCAGCTCCTAGTGCCCTCACCCAGATCAGGCCCTATTGTGTTGGTACCTGTACAATCACATAATAAGACTCAGGAATAATACAATTTAATTGAAAAATATGTGTTTTATTTCCACCTTCAGAAATATTTTTAAATGATTGACACAAGTAGGTTAGTTGTATCTGCCTATCTAATCATGATAAAATGTTGCACGGTACTCCTTAATCAGGAGGGGGTGGGGAATTCCAGGAAGTGACTTGACTTATAACTCATGAAATATTTTTGCATTGTTGTCTTTGTCATATATTAAAAATGAAAACTAATACACCTTTCCAACTCTCAGAAAAGGTAAAGCAGATTCCCCAATATCTGTTATAGACTCTGGCCTTGTTCAACATAATGTTAAACGTAGCTGTATATTGTGAGTTTCTTTGCTATATTAGAAGCAAAAATCTCCAGTCTGAAGACACCCAATCTATGCAGGCCAGATCTTCAGCTGGCATAAATTAGTGTAGCTATGCCGATTTACATCAGCTAAGGATCTGCCCCCTGGTATTTCAAGGATCTCAGGCAGGAGTAATTATTTGTTCTAGGGGCAGTGGAATGAACAGATGTGATGTCTGCTTCTTACATTACATTAAACTGAAAAAAGTTGCTTTTTGTCGATATTAATGGTGATCCTGCTAAGTGCTCCCATAAGACAGCAAACTGGGTCTTATCACTTTCACAGTCACTTGTTCTTTTGTTCAGTGTCAAAACAGTTATTCTTTGCAAAGCAAAGCAAAGGGCTAGAAATGCAGAGAACGGAGCCTTTTGCTCTTGTCCCTTGTAGGACTGGCAGAGAGCATGTAAGCAAGGGATACCCTGCTGCACAGTGAAAGACAGCAGAGAATGAATAAGAAAATAACAATAGTAAACCGGAAATGGAGAGAGGAGGAAAAGAAGGTTGGAAAAGCCCAAAGGCTTGCCGGCAGTACAACAGCCAAGATCCAGAGTTCACACCACGGAGGCCCTGTTGGAGGTGAGAGGGATTGGAGCTGTGGTGTATGCAGGGTTTATGTAGCTTTGCCACCCTGTCCTCTAACCCTGGGACTGTTTGCAGTTTCCATCCATTAAGGATGGAGGATGGTTCAGTAGAGTAATCAATAGGCAGACCCTGGGCCAAATCCAGACCACCAGCGGCTTTTGAACAGACACTGAAATGGTTTTATTTACTTATTTATTATCATTATTGTTGTCTAATTATTATTTTCTCCGAAGTCTGGCCCTTGACTATACCTTCACCAAGAAATTTGAACTTTGACAAAAAATACTGGACTCACCCTGGTTCAATGGTGAGGGTGCTAGCCAGAGACCTGGATTCCATCCTCGCTCTGCTACAGACTACCTGTGTCACCTTGGGCAAGTCATTCATCTCTCTGCCTCTGTTTCACAAATGGGGATAACCCCTGGGCATTGTGAGGGTCAATACATGAAAGATTGTGAAGTACGTCTATGCCATGGTCATGCAGGGGAGGATATAAGTGTCTCAGATAAGAGATCTGGGTTCGATTTCTGGCTCTGCCACAGATTTAATGTGGGCAGGAAACCTATTCTTTCTTTTCCTCAGTTCCCCATCTGTAAAATGGGGGGTGATAATTCAATTCTCCCACCCTTTGTCGGACTTGTCTCCTTAGACTGTTAGCTCTCCAAGGCAGGGCTCGTCCCTTACTCTGTCCGTAGAGCCTCACTCAATGGAGCCCTGATCTCAGTTGGAGCTTCTAGGTGTTACCAAATAAACAGCGGTGAAGATTCACCCATGGTAAATTGAGTCCTCACTTTCCTAGGATAACCACAGGGGAAGAGACCAGGGCAGGGTAAGCATTCAGGCACTACTTTGTCCCATCATTCCCCTACTTTGGACCCTGTTTGGCTTTTGTTCTCATCCTCCTCCTCACCTCTGCCCCAGTGATTATGTCCTCTGCTGTTCAGTCAAGACAAGCATTTCCAGCTTGCGCTAGAGTTGGGTTTTCCTTCTGCTACTCTTCAATGTTTCTTTCTTACCTGATTAGCCATACTTGCTGAGAATACCTGTTTGTGATGCCAGATGCTCTTCTCCTATCGTGGGGCTTCCGAATGAACACACCCCTCATGCTGAGACAGTGTTTCTCACTTCCAAGTGGACTCTTCCCTCGTTAGTCAGAGGCATTAATTCCCTATGTCATATTGCTGTAGCTTCCTGTGGATTAGGGCAGATCAACAGCCTGTAGGAACAAGTGAAGCCTCTCCTAATTAGTGACTTGTGTCAATGGGAGCAAGGCAGAGAGTTTGTTCCTGGGGCTTCCCTCTAACCAGCCCAGATTCTCTTTTCTGAAAGGTTGCCTGCATTTTGTGTGTGTTCTATTCCTGGCACCCACCTTTCGTTTGGGCTTTTAGGAGGGGTTGGGAGCAGCGTTCAGATAGCCCTGGGCACATTACACAATTCCAGCCTTTTTGTTTCTAAAGAGCTCTTTAGTCCTGTGGTTTTCAAACTGTGAGTCGTGACCCAGAACTGGGTTGTGGAATGTAAGGCACTGGGTCAGCACTGCCAACCAGGCCATTAAAAGTCCGGTTGGCGGTGCTGCCCAGCTAAGGCAAGGTAATGCCTACCTGTTCTGACACTGCGCTGCGCCCCGGAAGTGGCCAGCGGCAGGTCCAGCTCCCAGGTGAGGGGGCCATGGGGCTCCGTGTGCTGCCCCCACCCCGAGCACCGGCTCCGCACTACTGGCCAAAGGGAGCTGGGGGGCGGCGGTACCTACAGGTGAGAGCTGCGTGGAGCTGCTTGTATGCCTCCACCTAGGAGCCAGACCTGCTGCTGGCTGCTTCCGGGGCGCAGCGCAGTCCACAGTGCCAGGACAGGCAGGAAGCCTGCCTTATCCCCCCCCTCCCCTCTGCACCACTGACCGGGAGCTGCCTGAGGTAACCCCATGCCCCAATCCCCTGCCCCAGCCTTGAGCTGCCCCCCAAACCGAGAGCCCCCTTCCTGCACCCCAAACCGCTCATCCCTGGCCCCAGCCCAGAGCCCTGAGCCCCTCCTGCACCCCAATCCCCTGCTCCAGCCCAGAGCCCCCTCCCGCATCCTGAACCCCTCATTCCCGGTCTCATCCTTCAGCCCTCACCCCTGCACCCTAACTCTCTGCCTAGCCCTGAGCCCCTCCCAGACCCCAAACCCCTCATCCCCAGCTCTGTTGTGTCGCAGGCATCAACAATTTTCTTCAACTGGGTTGCCAGAAAACCACTGCTTTAGTCCCTCTTTCTGTGCAATTCATGACAACTGCAGAAGGTAATTTTTCATATGATCCTTCATCAGCAGATTGCTAGCCATTCCGAGCTCGGGGTCTGAGGGCTGCTTTTGTTTGGAGATTGAATACATTTGTGGATGTGCTGGACTATGGGTGGAGTTATTTATAAATGTTGAAGAGCCTCCTCCAGGTAGCTTTGTGTGTCCTGGCTTGAGTCAGAGACAATACAGACTTTACCCACCTCTGTAAGCTGCGTATCCAGCTATAGAGGTCAGCAGCAGCACACCCGCTGCACCTTCGCCTTTCCAATAAAAGAGTCTTCCACCAAACAGATTTCAATTAGGAGTGTGCCTCTTAGCCTCCCATACTAGCGTTTAGGTACACCTCTTGCATTTACTGTCCTTTAGGGCACACAGAGATAAGCATGTTTTAGAAAACCCCAAACACATCATCTAATTATTCTCTCTCTCCAATTCTCACATATGTTCTTCTTGGAGTCAATGAACAGAGGCTAACATTTGCATTCATTCTCAAGCATTTTTAAATATGTAATGTGTTATATAAATAGGCTTGGCAGAATTTGATGTTTAGTTTTTTATAATTTTGTTGGATAATGTCAATGTTTACTTTAAGCATTTTTGTTTCAATTTTTATCATTTTAAATGTTAAGTTGTACAAAATGATGGGGCTTAAGCAAATATTTTATTTGTATTGATTTATATGTTCACAGTTGTGGGAAATTAGGGGGCATCAGACAATAATAATTTAATGACCGTAGATGTTGAAATTCAAAAAGTTAAAGCTTTATAGCCATGAAAACACAAATTGTCAACATCACATCAAAATATACAAACTTCCTTAAATTAAGCTCTAAGTTCTCAAGCAGCAACTTTTACTTTGCCTATCTGTAAACTTTACTATCTTTAAAATATTTTCCATCAGTTTGGATGTATATGGTAAAATCAGCATTTACGGATAAAAAACCTAAGCCTTCCAAGCCTATATATAATTAATAATGGGCCTGATCTAAAGCCTAATGAAATCAATGGAAAGGTTCCATTGACACCAGTGAATTTTAGATTAGGTCCAATAGTTCTTCTATAGCAACTTTCATCCAAGGATCTCAAATCATTAACAAATGAACTAATTACGACTAATAGCATCCCACATGGTAGGTGCAGTAAAAAACATTGCCTCAGTCTTCACTAATTAGCTTAAACATATGCAGGGAAGAGACACAGACTTTTGCAAGGAACTTAACTGAGTTCCAGAACTGTAACTTTCCCCCACCAAAACAATGAAGAGTCCAGTGGCACCTTAAAGACTAACAGATTTATTTGGCCATAAGCTTTCGTGGGTAAAAAACCCACTTCTTCAGATGCAACTCCCACTCCCCAGTTTCCCTCACCAGTCCCTTTCTTCAGAATTCAGATCTACTGTAAGTGATATTAGAGCATATGAAGGATCAGTCCAACACTCATTACTCATCAGGAGCTGGCAAGGTGCCACATGGCTTTTTGAAGCATTGGCTGGGGTATTATTATGCGATTAAATACGCTAATTCATAGAAACCAACTGCCTACGTTGGTTCATTCCCTCCCTTCACCCCTATAATTAACTGTAGATCCTGCATTTGAATATTGTGCTTACAAAATACCTCTGTCCTCCTCCTGCAGTCATGCCTTAAGAGTTACAGGACAGAGCCAAGCACTTAATGGCTAAAATAAGAAACCGTTTTTGCCATTGCACATGTGCTTGCTTTCCATCGCCTGACAGAGGTGTGTTACTAACTCTGTGCCAGCTGCATGTGGGAGAATGAAACATACTCCATGCAGAGTCAATATCAGCAGTCAGATTCCAGAAGGACTCCAGCACAAGGTGGGAGCACTGGGAAGGGGGCGGCTGGCGAAATGTGCTCCCTCATTGTGTAGGATGCATGAAGGGAGCTGAAATGCATTCACCTTTGTGACCAGTGTCAATAGAGGATTGCAGGGAATTGGTGGGGATTTCTCTGAGAGCAGCCATTGTGGGGCTTGGGGGGGGGGGGGGGGAAGGTTTGATTTTTCCAAATCTAGTTGCATTTCCATGTGACATTACACTCTTCATCCAAACCTCTCCCATATACATATATCACACCATCACTGACCCAATCCAGCTTTCATTTAAGTTAATGGGGGTAGCGGGAACTCTACAGCCACTGGGAACCTCTTGAGTCCAGGGAATCCCCACCTCCCTGGATGCAGCCAGTCTCAGCAGCTCAAAGAGAGCTGAGCAGGGCTGAAAATCTGCCCCATTAACTCTAGGAAGGAGGAAATACAACTCCCAAAAGCTCTGGTTTTCTCAGTAGCCTGAGCTGGATGTGTTGGGGCTGATAATTCTCTCACACAGCACAATCTGTGGGTGCACTGTAGCTTGAGTCCAGCACTCAGTCCTCCAGGATTCCAGGGTACTGTAGATTGGCAGGTACTTGTGCTTCTCTTGCATTGGGCTTGTGCATCTCCCTCTCCCCCCTCCCCACTCCCCAGCCCACCCCATGCACTTGGTTCATTGTTTTCGGATGAATGATTTCACTCTCTGAGTTGTATGAGTTAACTGTTTACATTCTCCACTGCTCCATTTACAGGTGTTTGCCTAGTGGATCCAGCGTGTGCTGATCTTGCTTTGTCAAAGATTTCCGCTCATCCTGTTGTGCTTTATTTCCTGAAACTCCTGGGTTCTATTCTAAATCAGCTGGCTCGATGCCAGGGCTTCCTTCAGACGACGTGGTGTCGAGGCAGGATTTTAAGAATGGTGTGCTTTAAAAAAAATGACACCTCTGAAGTTGAGCAGAGAAGAGGAAATGGAGCTAGCAGAGACAATGTGGTTAGTTCTGAGTGCCTTGATTCACGGAAGAGTTTGTGTGGAGGGAAGCATCCGGGATTGCTTGGTAAATGGTGAAAAGGCCGTTTGAGAAGAGAGAATGCAGGTGGTAAGCTCCTAGGAGGGGTGAACAACCTACACAACAGCTCACGTCAGGTGCTGAAGGCAAACAAGAAAGGGCTCACGTTATCCACAAGGCTGCAGTGATTGAGGAGGCTGTGCCGTACTTTGCAGAAGATCCAAATAGCTACAGCAAAAGGAGGCAATGGGCATCAAAGAGAAGAAGGACGGTTTGATTGACTGCACAAGGGCAGAGTTGTGTACGTTGGGTGAGGGGGTGGACATAAGTGGCGGCTGTGCTTGTTGCTGCTGGATGTGGGATACAGGAATTGTGAAGCACAGCGGAGTCCTGGGTGTGATTCCTTCTCTGAATGCTGTTCTAGGGTCAGTTATTTCATAGCAAAAGGAAAGGAGAATGAAGTAAGCTGCTGTCACGGCAGTGACACAGATGTTATAAAGTAATTCACCATTGCCTCTCTGGAGATAGCAATGGATGGACCAAGAAATCTAGGTCTCAATGATAAAGATTTAATAACCTGCCAGTAACTGAAAGGTTATTTATTTAAACTTGCTATACAGGAGAGCAGAGCCTCTGTGTCTTGGAGCAGGAAATACCCTATACAGTAAGAACTGGTCTTTGAGGAAGAAAGGAGATAGGATTCTGTAACACACTTTTAAAGTTTGTACCATGTCCCCTCTAGTAGCTAGTCTACACAGAGGATAATAGCTTACCACTGCTGTCAGCAAATGGTGTTATTGCCTTAGTTCGAGTGCTAGGCTGTCTATGATTTGATGCTGAAGGTCTCAGCTGCTGATAACCCCTGGAGAAATTTGTTGCTCCTCACTCTGAATTTCAGGCTCTGAAATTTTAACATTTTGCGGCACTAAGCTCCAGCACCACCCCATCCTGAGAACTCGCCAGTTTGCAAAATGAATTCAAACCCCCTCAAACAAGCACACGAAAGGCCATTTTTAAATAAAATAAAATAACTCTAAAATTTCCAACTGTTTCAAAGTTTCAGAACCAATTAATATAAATTATGTTTTGCCCAATGGACTGATTGCTACACCTAGAGGAATAAACATAGGATCTTGTTAATGGAAGTCTATACAGATCATGTTATAATTTCAGTAAACAGGAAAACTGTCAGACTGTAATGTGAGCAATACCAAAATTATGAGGGCTATTATGTTGTTAGAGACACATAAATCCCCTTAGCATCAATGGGAGCAGACATGCAGATTTTTCAATGTCCCAATGGACTGCTACATAGTGAAACAATACAATGTATTTTTATTATTATTTGATCAATTATTATTAACTTAAGTCTGCTTAGCAGAATGAACCATATATATATTTAACTGTTAATTTTAATCTTTAAATTATTGAAAGAGTGATCCAGATACATAAGGACAGGGACCATGTTCTGGATAGGTAGTCACTCAGATT
Organism: Malaclemys terrapin pileata; assembly: GCF_027887155.1. NCBI lineage: Eukaryota > Metazoa > Chordata > Testudines > Emydidae > Malaclemys > Malaclemys terrapin. The sequence goes on from NC_071523.1 coordinate 20,554,796, forward strand.
GCCAAGGTTTCATTGTCCTGCCTTATGGTTATTTCATACTTTGTCCATGAGGTCCTGAAGAAGCTCCGGTTTTCACAGATATCCCCTTACATTTGCATCACTGCAGAGTGTGGAATGTTGCTCCAGACACAGCCATTACTGAAGTACCGGTGCCTTTGGTCAACCCCAGTGAAGACTTAAAGCAGCAAAAATTCTTTAAATCTGAACCCACGTTAAGAAGTGCACAAAGAAAGGCATTCAGAGACCAAGGACTGTTATTTGTCCAGCAAACCCCAGGAACTGCTACATACTCATGCATGCTACCCCCGGGACTTTATTGATTAACTATTTGCATACATAGAAACATCTCTTTCAACAATTCCCAGAGTGATCTAGATATACCGGAGTAATGACATTTTTCCAGTTAGGTACAGAAAACATGGAATGCAATGAGGGCACAGTCAGGAAAGAGCCAGACGAACAAATTCACCACTGGCCCAACTGGGTGTGCCTTCCATGAGTCAGTTGAGTGGTGACCCAATGGTAAACTTGCATCATAACTGCAACGCAAGAGATTCCAGCCTGAATGTCTTATGTTGCCAGTAAAGTTCTATTAGGGGGAATGTTTTTAAGCATACAAATACCACTGGGAATGGAACAAACTGCCCAGGGAGTGTGTGGAATCCCCATCACTGAGCCTAGACAACCCTCTCTCAGGAACGGCTTAGGGGCAGTGCATGCAGTTAATACCATGCAGCGAGTGGAAGGACAGCTTGGCTGCCCCAGCTGAGATTGCTTCCGCTTCATCCTCAATGATTTTAGGGGACAGACATCCACCGATGCGGCAAGGACAGTGTGTGTCACTCAGCTCAGTGAATTAGTTTTGTGAAGCATTCAGTCAATTCCCAACTCCTCAGAATCTTCTCCTTTAAAAGAGATGGTGTATGTGTATATCAATGGATGTATAAATCCTGTCCCGATGTCGCAATGGCAATTTAATCCCCACCAGCAGTGTTTGCCATAAATCTTGGCCTGGGATCAGATCTCTCTTGTGAAGTCACTCCTATCACCACTTCAGTTCCTTGCTATTTTTAAAAAAATCTTTATTGTATTATCCTGGTACCTAGGAGCCCCAGTCACAGGCCACGGCCCCACTGTGCTAGGAGCTGTACAAACACAGAACAAAATGTCTAGTTATTATAGTAATGCTGGGTTTGAATGCAGCTCACTTCACTTCTTTAGGCCATGTGAGCTTTGCCATTGACTATCAATGGGTGCATAATCGAAACCTAAGTGCCATGTAGCCTATCAGGAATGGTGGAAGCCACATAGATTGCAACATTGAAGACTATACTGGAGACAGCACTCAGAAAACATACTCTAGGAGACAATCCCACACAAAGCCTGTGGATATGAATTGGGTGTGGCCTTTAAGGGTCTCCCCCATCACTGATCTTTCTGATTTGACTCTGTTCTAGCTTTAGCAGCTCTTAACTTGGTGCAGTGTTAAAACCTGTTCTCACCGTTGATTGACAGATTAAGTGAAGTCATTGAAATTATATTGATCTACACCAGCTAAGGATCTGCCTGGCATACCTATAAAAAGGCTGGTCTCAAATGTATTTGTTTGTTATTTTCTTTAAAAAGTCAGGTGTGATGCAAAATGTAAACAAAAAGGACAGGAGGTTCACTCAAATTGCACCAAGCCAAGATTATTTCAGGAAGTCGTTGGAACAATATAAATTTACTTCATACAATTTTGATTCTTAATATGCACTTTTAAAAATTTCCTCTAAACTAAAAGTAATTAGTGAAGCCTGTTGGCAGCAGATGTTTCAGATCTCTGAACGGAGTTCCTGCAGAACTCACGTAGAATTTAGTGCTCTGGCAGAAGCAGCTCTTCTTTACACACAACAGCAAAAACTGAATTTACAGCGGCCTGTAGTTTTAATCATTTTTATCATCTGCTCCGATTCTATATCATTTGTAATGACAAAATTTAAAAAAGATGTCATCTGACTGATCTATTTCTGACCTATTTAATATCACATAGCAGGAGTTTGATTTTATTATCCATTCTGAGAATTGTATAAACCAAGAAACTTAAAGGGAAAAAAACAGTCATCGTAAACTTATATATTGTAGCATGAAAACAATGTTCTACATCCTCAGTGACAATAATGGTACAGTTTTTACTTTAAACACTGTATGTTTGATTCAGTATCTGTGTAGTTACTGCTGTGTTCCTGCCCTAGCTAGACCCTAAGCATAGTTTTATGAGGAAAGCCTTTGTTTTTAACAGTTTTCAAATCACAGAGATAATTTAACTGAACTAACCCCTTCTGGCCCCTCTTCTGCAGCAGCATGTGGCATGGGAAGAGGATTGTCTCCATGCATCTAATTGCGGTCTCTGAGCACTTGCTCCTGCCTAGTTTTTGAAAATGATTGCCGGTATTTATTTTTTGTAGAGTTGCATTGACTCAAAAGGGGATTTCGGGGCGTGTGTGGGGAGAAAGGGACATTTCAGTGCAAAACCAACCCACCTCCTGCCATTTGTTTAGGAAACAATCCCCTATTTGGAGCCTGTGGTGTCTAAAGGTAAGAGACACCCAGCATGTCCAGGAGTAGGTAACAACAGGACCACATTTGACACTCACTGAGGAGGAAAGAAAGAGCCAGATTCCTCCCTGCCATGGAGCTCCACTGGCCCTGGCTGCCCTGAAGGTCCTCCCTGTAATCTCACTGAGCTCAGCTCAGGTTCTGACATGACAGACCCCAAACAATAGACACCCCACTCCACTACCAACCAATCCCCAGCCCCATACTTTGCCATACACCCATCCCTCCCTCTGGTGAATCCTTTGACCTGCAACCAGTTGTATGCTGTGCAGACTCCCAAATCCTCCCACTGAGGACATATCTCCCAATGGCAGCACCTCCCCAAATCTTCTGTTGTTATTTCTCTGCTACCATTAATGGGTCCTGAGTCTGCGACCATCTCTCCTTGGGGGAGGACATAATACATCAACCACTTACACCACCTCCCAGGATAGTTTCTGTTTCCCAAGAGACACCATGAACTTTGTTTGAAATGTATAAAAAGAAAGAGACATTGGGAAATACTCCCTGACAGGACTAATGTGACAAACACTCTTTCATGTCTTGTTTGGACAGTGAGCATCATGGCCAAAAAATGGGATACATCATAGGAAGGGAAGGGCCAGGGAAATCAAATATAATGCTTTGTACCTGGATAGCTCTTCATCTGCAAAGAGCATCATAAAAATAACTGTTTTCCATAACAAGGCAGGCAAATATTAACCCTGCCCCCAGCCGCTTTTATTATTTTTATTTGCTTTTTTAAAAATCTGTCTCATTTATAGCCATTGGTTACCTGGGACTCTGAACACTCCTGCAAAGATTAAACTCCATAAGACAACTAAATGTACCCAGCAACAGAGGGTCCTATGGCACCTTTAAGACTAACACAAGTATTGGGAGCATAAGCTTTCGTGGGTAAGAACCTCACTTCTTCAGATGCAAGTAATGGCATCTGAAGAAGTGAGGTTCTTACCCACGAAAGCTTATGCTCCCAGTACTTCTGTTAGTCTTAAAGGTGCCACAGGACCCTCTGTTGCTTTTTACAGATTCAGACTAACACGGCTACCCCTCTGATACTTAAATGTATCCAGACTGTATATAGAGCTTTAATAATCACCAGGGCCAGCTCCAGGCACCAGCTAAAGAAGCAGGTGCTTGGGGCTGCCAATAACAAGGGGCGGTACATCCGGGTCTTCAGCGGCAATTCGGCGGTGGGTCCCTCAGTCCCTCTCGGAGCGAAGGACCTGCCGCCAAATTGCCGCCGAAGAGTGGAGCGGCTCGATTGCGCTGCCGCGGCTTTTTATTTTTATTTTTTTTTATTTTTTGCCGCTTGGGGTGGCAGAAAACCTGGAGCCGGCCCTGATTATTACTCATCAGTTATTAATAATAATTAATAATCAAAAATCTGTTTTCTATATGTAAGAAAACTGAGATTCAGAGTGATTAAGGCCAAACTTTCATTTCACTGGAGGCAGCAAGTGCTCAGCGCTCAGAAAATGGGCACCAGAAATGAGTGGGTAGCTTTGAAACCGTTGCCTTGAGTGACTTGTTCAAGGCCATACGAAGAATCCAGGTCCACGCTGGGATTAGTGCTCTCAGTGCTACACCACACGTCTACGTCTGTGAAGCTGACAGACTTCCGAGCAGTTGAAATGCAGCAGCGTTCAACAGACAGGTGCATTTTTGTTTTACCGAACGCTAGAACTTTTTTCAATATTCCAGAGTATTTCGGAGCTGGGTACGTGTGCAAGCTATAGCCCTTTCCCTGAAAGTCTCACCTGCATCTCCAGAAATTCTAAGCATTATTCCAGCCAGGCAGGAACACACTCTCCTCAGGAATAAGCCACTTTGTGCCAGGGTAGTGTATTGTCCTTCAGATGTAAAGGGGGGAGGGGAAGGATCTTTTTGTCTAACGACTTTTTTAGTAGGAGTTAAGTGCTTAATGCCTTGTGGAGAATGCAGGTGAAACACACTCCTCTTGCCAAGATGCCCCCACCTGCTTCCTGCCACCTATCAATTGGTGCTAAGGTTCATGGTTATATCGTGCTGGATACACACCCAGAACAGAGGTTGATTCATAGCGCCGCAATGTTTAATTGCATCAGAGCTATTATAAAAGTCCAAATTCTTGAGGCTGCTAATGTTCAGGCCATTTAAAGTCGAACTGAAGAGCGGTAAATGGCAGCCAGGCAGATACCCTGGCTTCCTCTGCCAGCCCTGAGGGAGACCAATTAGATCAAAGAGGACATCTAAATGAGATTAGATTACAATGGACCAAACAGATTGGAATTGATGCTTATTAATTATTTATTTAAAAACACTTTGGCGGGAAGTTAACCGTGAAGATGCACCCGTTATTCAATGAAAGGAGGGGGGGCTTTCCATGGAGCAGAGACTCTAAAGGAATTGCATTTTCTAGGTTTGTAGGGGTTTTTTTGGGGTGGGGAGAGCGAGGGGTTGGCAGGACCTTTGGGTCATTTGGGTTTCACTAAGGCTTTGCGAGCTACCATGATTTTGGGGAGGTGAACATCCCACCCCTTTAAAACCAGCACCCTGAGCCTTGTTCTGAGGTTCACGGGGTAGATTTTACATCTTTTCTGTTGTTCCTTGATGATTCACTCTACATGATTTATCACCACCCCTCTGTATAAAAGGTCGGTAATCCTGTTCAAAAGAAAGAAAAGGGGATGACTTTTCCCCAGCCAGACAGTGCAAATCTTTAGCCACTATCTGGAGCTATATTTTGCTTACGGAGAGTATCACAATGTGCACCCTCCACAGTGTAGCTTTGCTTTGTGATTTATCTTCCTATGAAGCATCTGGTATTCGAGAAATGCCAGAGGCAGAGTGCCAGACTAGATGGACCAATAGTCTGATCAGGTCTGTTCCCATGTATAACATTTTCATTAGCCCTCTGTTTTAGGATTCAGCATTTCTGACAAAGCTAAGTTACAATAATAAAAGCAAGATCATACCAGGTCTATGTAGAACACGGGTAAATTTGGCTCAGACCTGACAGATATTGCCTATTAATTCAGGATTTGCAAGTTCTTGTCTATTTCTTATCAGGCATTCCTGTATCTTGACAGATATATTTTTTCCTAATAAGCAAAAGTTTGTGAGCGCTACCATATAATATTTCTGCATATGTTGCAGATAAGGAAAATATGTTCTCATTTTTAGAAAGTAACAGATTGTGTGAGCAGGATGATACAAGGGAAACATTGCAAACATTTTGCCAATATGTTTGTTTGTATTTACTCCAATACTTGCCCAGCTAATGTTAGCCAGCGTTGTTCAGATCTGGACCATATGCGCACATGAGCAGAGAGAGGCAACACACTGAGATTGTGGTAACTAGCAAGTCAGCGTCCCTAGTGGGGACAGTCACATTCTCAGTGTGTTGTGTCACTTACTGGTGTCAAGTGAGAGGGACAAACGTTGTCACCGCATAAAGCACACTCTCAAGTCACAACAGAATGTGTTAGATTGTGCTGGATCACGTCATATTATCCAGGGTACATCTGCCTCCAGTGAGAAGAATGCCTCATGCTGCAACTCTAAGAGCATGGCTACACTTGCAGATGTAGAGCGCTGGGAGGTAAACCAGCCTTCGGAGACGGCAGCAGGGAAAATGCTGCCGTGTGTTTACACTGTCAGCTGCAAATGCACTGGCATGGCCACATTAGCAGCTCTTGCAACGCCTACAAAGAGCAGTGCATTGTGGTAGCTATCCCTGTGTGCAAGTGGCTGCAACGTGCTTTTCAAATGGGGGGGGGTGGAGTGTGACAGGGAATGTGTTGTGTGTATGTAGGGGGAGAGACAGTGTGTTTTGGGGGGCAGAGAGTGTGTCAGCATGCTGTCTTGTAAGTTCAGACAGCAGCAGATGCCCCTCCCCCATCACACACACTCACAGCAGCATTCCACACTAATGGTTGCTTTGTCCCGGAGCAGATAAGCAGTTGGCTGTCAGAAACGGAGCTTTGAAAGGGGATATCCGAGCCGATTTCAAAACAATGAGAAGAGTGGCCACTTGACTTCAGGGGATTATGGGACATTTCCGGAGGCCAATCACGGCACATTAATGCAACACCTCATCCACACTGACGCCCAGACATTTCAGCCAGGGCGCAGCAAGCGTTATGCTTCTCATGGAGGTGGATTACCAGGAGCCATCCAGCTGCAGAGTCCAGGTGCTCTACGTGCCTTGCCAGTGCGGAGACATTGAGAGTTAGGGCGCCCAGGGCTGCTTTAATGTGCTCTAACTTGCAAGTGTAGCCAAGCCCTAAGACTAGCCAGACTTCTGCAGTGCATTTTCAAAGAGATGCCTGGAGAACTTGCCCGGAGGTGCCCACTGATGTCATTAGGCCACCTCCTGAAGTCCTTGCTCAATACTGACTAAGACAAAAAACCAATTGCCTTCAGGATCCACCGTGCTCTCATTTCCTGCTCTTCCCTGCACTTTATGCTCCCTATATATGTTCATCAACCTGAACTCTCTTTCACAGTCATAGCATGCTCTATCAATGTAAATCACACTGCTTTACTTACCTCAGCTTGCTGATCATAACGATGTCTAATAGCTCTCAGTCTACACACATGTAAATGGCATCTGTCAATCTAAAAGTAAGAGATGCCAACAGCTTCTCTGGCTCACCGCATCTGAATCCTCGCCAAACTCACCACAGCTTAAAAAAAAACAGGTCACTTTTTGGACTTCCCGTTTACAAGCAGATGTGCCATAAATCTCATAAGAGAATCTGTCCTCATGAGATTTCCAGCTTTGTCATGCAGGATGTGGAGAAGCATCCAAACTTAGCCCCAAACAGCTTGAGGTTCCTCTATCCCTAGTCTACATCTATTGGAAAGTCTAAAATCCTGTTAACCAGACTTCACAGCTTTGTTTGCTGCAATTATTTTGCATTATATTGCAAAAGTTAATTACTTTTACCGCCCTGCCAAATACCCAAGTGTTCTCACAAAGCTAAAGAAGAAAAAAAAAAAGCTAAGCTTTGACCCCTTCACTTGTCAGTGCAATGTTTCACAGCTCTAAAAATAGGGCAGCTTTGACAGAGGAGAGATATTTTTGGAAAAGCTCGTTATTGTAGCCAATCACACATCATTATTAGAGCCCCTGCTCTGAGACTTCTTTTCATTTTCTTTTGCACATAAATTTTATGAAGTGCCAAAAAGATGTGATGAATGACCTTGAGCATAGGCTACACATTAGGAATTCTCTCTTTTGAGATGCCCTTCCTACCTTCTGCACCTTTTCAATGCGCTTGGGAGGGTGATATAACTTAGAAAGATACCCCCCCACACACACACACACACACTTGCTTTGGAAGGCTCTATTTCTGCACATATAAAACTTAAATTGCGTGTCAATATCCAATGTGACATGAAATATAGGCTGCTGGAAATTTTAACCAGAAAGGCATATCAGACCGAATCATGAAGTATAGTTGAGACTATCAAAGCTGGCAAAATATATATCTGTATCAATATATTTGCAAGAAGATAAAGCCATGCACAGCTTAGAAAGCTTAGTAAATTCATGCAAGGTATCAGAACTGACAGACACAGAACTCCTGTTCGTAAATAAATAAATAAATAAGTAAATAGTCTGTGAAATAGATCATTTTGGAAGGTGATTCTACACTGATAGGTTATATAAGGATACCAGATAGACCTGCAGTTTTGGATATCTCACTTAAAGTCAAGTAGAACAATTACCATATGTAAAAGCAGCAAAGAGTCCTTTGTCACCTTATAGACTAACGGACGTTTTGGAGCATGAGCTTTCGTGGGTGAATACCCACAGATGCATGCATCTGAAGAAGTGGGTATTCACCCACGAAAGCTCATGCTCTAAAATGTCTGTTAGTCTGGATCTGTAAAAGCAGCAAAGAGTCCTGTGGCACCTTATAGACTAACACGGCTACCCCTTTGATACTAATTACCATATGGTCATTCTAGTATCTCTTTTATCTCATTAACCACTTCCTCAATGGCTTTCATTACACAACCAAGAATACATCCTTAGGATTTATCCATAAGGCAATATGTTGTGCTCATGGGTTGATCATTGTCTCTTCCATTATAGTTAGACTCCATGAGGCACTGTTGGAGACTTGCTCAGATGGAAGTGTGATATGTCATTACAGAGGCAACTGGAGATATCACAGTCAGCTATAGCACTGGTTTTATTAAATGCAGGTCTTTTTCTCCTACGGTTCTGATATAACTGATAAGCCTCTTTGCCAAGCTCCATTCTGGTCTCTGGAATTTGCAGCGAGGCAGTGCACAAACAAGGCTACACTATCAAATGTGGGCAGTTTAATGTCATGCTCCTTCTCCCTCTCGTCTACCTTCTCCTCCTCCTCATCATCATCTTCCAACACCAAGGCTAAGTAAAACCAAGGTTATGAGCATATTCCATCCAAGTCTGTTTTGAGTTGCCATCTGAGCCTGTTGTGAGGGTGCCTGTTATACCACTGGCTCCTTTGACATCCATGGCCTCACCATGAACTCTTCCACAAAGAGCTATTTCAGTCACTCAATATGAGGTCATTTTAGCAACATGGCCGAACCTTTTGCACTTTTCAGTCTTCTATGGATGCCATAGTTTTTTTTAGTCTATATAGCCTTGTGACACCTACAAGATGGTGCAGGCACTTCATTTCAAAGGTTTGCAGCTTTTGCTCTAGACACTTTGTTAGTACCTATGTTTCATGACCAGAATGTAGAGTGGGTAAAGTAAGCATTGTATATCCTCTGGTTTTAACTGTCCTTGACACTTATTTAAGGTTCCAAATGTTTTTACTCAAGCATATGAAGGTTCTGCTGGAACTAGCTTTCTCTTGTTGATGTTATCTTCACAGTGGTTGTCATATGTCATGATGGAGCCCAAGAAGCAGAAGCTGTTTACTTGCTAGACATCTACACCGTTAATGAGTAGTTTAGCTCATTTTTTTGATGTTACCATTAGTTTGATCTTTTGTTCATTCATTTTTAATCCTCATTCTCTGGCTATTGTCTACAGTTTAGTTGCTGCTCCTTGGTTATATTATTCTGTAGGCATGATATCATCTACAAAGGCTAGGTGATTGATGATTTGCCCTGATATCCTACAGCCTCCATCAATATTACTAATGGTGCTGGACAAGATGTTTTCTAAGTGTAGAGCAAAAATACTAAACCGAGTATGGCTTCCTCTTTAACTCCAGTTTTCATTTCAAACCACTCCGTCAGCACACTGTTGATTCTTACCACATGGCATGCTATGCTATACAGACTCTGCAGTATTTGAATGAGCTTGCTGCTAAAACATACCACTTGAGCCTTTCCACAGAGGCTCTCTGTTAGCAGAGACAAATGTTTTATTTAAGTCAACAAATGTGCAAAACAAGGGTTCTTTGAACTCCATGTGTCTCTCCAAGATGTGATGAAAAGCAAATATCTGATCTACAGTGAACGTGCAGGTCTAAAGCCAGCTTGTGACTCAGAAAGGATTTCCTCAGTTCTTCTTCTCATTCAGTTGAGAATCACTCTACAGAACACCTTGCTAAGAATGCTAATAAGACTGATTCTTCTGTAGTTATTGTAGTCTTAAAGAGTGGTAAAATGATTGGATGTTGCCAATCTTCAGAGACTTCACCCTTCAACCAAATTAGGTTAAATAGTTTGCAAAGGAGCATAACCATGCCTCTTCCACTGTGTTTTAACATTTTAGGCAGTATGCCATTTGGACCAGGTGCGTGGTGATTGTGGCTTCAATTTCTGCTTCCAATATGCATTCTTCTCGTTCTTCTTTGTTGCCTTCACAATTGATGGCTTCAAGGACAGGTGAGTCAACCAGACTGTTCTCGTTCAATAGCTGATGGAAATATTTTTTCCATCTCTTGAGCTTTTAATCTTTATCTGCTATATGGGTCCTGTGAGCATCACATAGTTGACTTGTTATAGGTGTTACCCTCTTTGATAGTAATCTAACTTTCTGAAAAAGCCCTCTTGCCTTACCTTTCTGAAGGTGTTTTTCAAGCTCTTTGCCTTCTCTCTCAAGCCAGTCTTTCTTAGCCTTTTTGACCATTCTTTCTAGTTCCTTGTGTAGCTTTCTCTATTTTTTCCTCCTCTGGGCAATCTTCAGTTTTCAGATGTTCTTAATATGCTTCCTTTTTTCTTCTTGATAGGTTTTTGATCTCTGGTGTCACCCAGTCTTTCCTTTTTGGATACAACCTCATCCCTAAAATGCACAAATCACCTTATAGTGTCCTGAAGTAACCCTCTGTGAGTGCCATTACCCCACCGGCAAGTGCAAAGAGAGGGGTTTACAAATGTTGCGGATATAATATAGACACCTGTTACTGAAAGTGTTTTAAACATAACAAAAATCATCCAATGTCCTTTGTCTGTTTGACTGTAGAGAGAAGCCCAGTTGTATTGGTCTTTCTATTGTAGACTAATAAGAATATACGGAAAGTAACTTTGGGGGCGGATGGAGATTGCTCCTTGCCTCTCATGTTGAGCACCCACCGCCACCATTCTCCCCCTTAGAAAGTGGTACCGATCAGCACAGTTGTGAGCATTGGTCAGTGAGGAGTACACAATAGCAATGCTCAGATACTTAGGTACTGGCAAAGCAAGGGAACTTGGTACAGGTCCTGGGGTCCCAGAGTGCAAGGCTCATGTGGAAAGCACTGTCTATTTTCTACCTGTTTGTGCAGAGCCTTGCCCAATGGCATCCCTCATCTTTGAGAGTGGCCTCTTGGCACTAATAATTTCATCATAAAATTATGGTGCTTTTGTGTTGCACTTCAGCATGGCATCATGTTGAAAACAGACATCTGCTCAAGTGTCCTCATGCTATTTGGACTGGTTTTCATCAGTATCTCTCATTTGGGGTTTCTACCCCTGCATATTTTCCCCAGGCCTAACATTAACAAACCCCCAAAGATAGCAACCTTCTTACTTGAGTTATAGTCACCTTCAGTTTAGACAGCAGGAAACGTGTTGATATGGAAATTCTTTAATGTTGTTCATTTACAACTGCAGAGGATGTGAGGGAGATTCCCACACCTGAGCCATTCTTTTTAGATGACAAATCTGAGGAACTGTCCCAGATTGAGGTGTCAGTAGACAAGGGTTTGGAGCAAACTGATACATTAAACAGTAAAAAGGCACTAGGTATTCACCCAAGAGTTCTGAAGGGACTCAACTATGAAATTGCAGAACTACTAACTGTGGTGTGTAACTTGTCACTTAAATCAGCCCGTGTAACTGATGATTGGAGGCTAGTGTCAATTTTTTTAAAAGGATCCAGAGATGATCCTGGCAATTACAAGCTGGTAAGCCTAACTTCAGTACCGGACACATTGATTGAAATATAATAAAGACCAGAATTATCAGACACATAGATGAACACAATATATTGGGGAAGAGTCTACACAGCTTTTGTAAAGGGAAATCATGCCTCATCAATTTATTAGAATTCTTTGAGGGATGCAACAAAAATGTGGACAAGGGTAATCCAGTGTATATAGTGTACTCGGACTTTCAGAAAGCCTTTGACAAGGTTCCTCATCCAAGACTGTTAAGCAAAGTAAGCTGTCGTGGGATCAGAGGGAAGGTCCTCTCATGGCTCAGTAAGTGGTTACAAGATAGGGAACAAAGGATAGGAATAAATGGTCCCCATGTGATCTGTGCTGGGTGACTGGGCAACAAAATGGCAGATGAAAGTTAATGTTGATAAATGCAAAGTAATGCACATTGGAAAATGTAATTCCAAAATAATGGGGTCTAAATTAGCTGTTACCACTCAAGAAAAAAGATCTTGGAATCATTGTGGATCATTCTTTGGAAACCTGTGCTCAACGTGCAGTAGCAGTCAAACAAGTTAATAATGATGGGAACCCTTACAAAAGAGAGAGATAATAAGCCAGAAGGTGTCATAATTCTACGATATAAATCCATGGCGCACCCACACCTTGAGTACTGCATACAATTCTGGTCACACCATCTGAAAACAAATATAATCAAATTGGAAAAAGTACAGAGAAGTGCAAACAAAAGTTTTGGAGTTTGGAACAGCTTCTATATGAGGAGAGATTAAAAAGACTGGGACTGTTCATTTTAGAAAAGAGATGACTGAGGGGAAATATAATAGAGGTCTATAAAATCAAGAATGGTGTGAAGAAAGTGAATAGGGATATGGTTTTTATCTATTACCATAACACAAGAACTAGGAGTCAGCAAATGAAATGAATAGGCAACAGTTTTAAAGCAAATACAAGGAAGTACGTTCCCGTACAATGCACAGTCAACCTGTGGAACTTGTTGCCAGGGGATGTTGTGAAGGCCAAAAGTATAACTGGGTTAAAAAAAAAAATTAGATAAGTTCCTGGAGGATAGGTCCATCAATAGCTATTAACCAAGATGGTTAGGGATGCAACCCATGCTCTAATTGCCAAAAGCTGGGAGAATGGACGTGTTATGAAAGTAAATTAGCAAATGAGAGTCAAACCAAACAGCCCAATGAATTAAAGGCAGGGAGGCTAATTTTCAGATGTGCTGAGTGCCCACAACTCCGTCTGAAATCAGTGGACTCAGCGAATGCTGTCGTGCAGAGGCCAGTAGTCTAAGGTATCCAAGATGACAAAAGTCTAACACAGCCTGTTACATAAAATGGCTTATACAAGTCAGCAAAGGTTGAAGACAGAAAGAGTGAATTGGTCCAAACAAGAAGGTCTCCTGATATCAGGATATCAAGGAGTGTGGTCAGATGGTGACTGGTAAAGAAGAGGAGAATGGAATCACAAATTAATGGACTAAAACATGTGTGTTTGGAAATTAGGCCTAGTTGGTGGACACAATATTGAGGGGCTGAGCTATTTTGCCCATCACCTCCTTTTGAGATCTTTAAACAAGGGGGTATCAAAATGGTGGAGATGGGGAGAGGGGTGAAGGAAGATGCAACGTTTACCCTCGTGGCTGGCCCTCACTATCATCTCCTGGGATCCCAGCATCCATTCTGACACCCTCCTGATCCTGAGAGATGTTCTGACTGCACCAGGCCAGAGGGATGGGCCCAGAAAACCTCGCCACCTCCACCTGATATGTGAGACTCAGGTTCCTGCTCTCTCACCTGCTCCCTCATGTATCTTGCTCATTTCCCACCTTATTTCTTCTCTTTCTTATCTCTCTCTCTCTTTGCCTTTTGTTTTAGAAGAGTCTGGCTTTGCCAGCCAAGACTGTGTATTTTGCAGCACCTCGGTGAGTCTAAGGCCAGAGAAGCAGCTAAAAGCAGAGCCCTGAACAAACCAAGGTTGGTACAAGTTTTGGAGGTCTCAGAGTGGCTGATCAGACCATGTGCTCAGCTTGTGTTTCTCCAGCAGCGAGGTTACAGATGTAAGCAGAGTCAGGCTGAGCTCTACCCTTACATCTGGTGGTGAATTGTGGCAAGTTGTGGAAAAGAACTTGAGGGGCTGATCTTGTTTGCATAGGCACACCCACCCCGCTTAGCATGAGCCAAAATGGTCACTTTGGCTGCTGTGGGATTCCCAGTTTCTTTATTATTGGGGCAGGAAGAATAAAGTGTTATTACCCCGATTATGTGAATCAAGGACAATGAAACTATTTTAGGACAGAAAGGAGTACTTGTGGCACCTTAGAGACTAGATGACAGAGGGACTCGCCATCAACTAAGTCCCCTCTTTGGTGTATGTTTGTCTTGCTTTATAAGGAAACAGGATTGGACTTAAACAAGAATAGCAGCAACAACAAGACCTCTAGCCCCTCAGAACTAACTTCTTCTCTTTTCCCAAGAAGGACAGTTAATATAATCTGTAATACTATCTAAAAGATTGTCATATGGGGGTCCCTCTAAAGGGAAAGAGAAAGTCTGTTAAAATGAAAAGCCTTACTTAATACTTTACATTTCAAATGCTTTAATTGCTTTTCCTTTCTTTACTTTATTAAAGGTTTAAAAGGTTTCTCTGTGGTGATTGTTGCCATTGGGCTAAGCAGCCTGGTCTCCGTCCTCAAAATCCTGAACCATATTTAACTGTTTAGTGTTGTACAGTGAAAGGGTCGTGCTGACACCTTTAACTCTCTGGGGCTATTTAGTCCATCAAAATTAACACAATTGTTCCCTGCGCCAGTGAAAATCAGGCTTAGAATCTTTTTTTCCTCTTTATTAGGAAAGTTACAATAGAACGTTAACATACTACATGGTGCATTACTGAGTACTTAGAATCTTTAACCAGGTTCTTTGAATACTAACCTGACCCTGTCTTGCTGGCCAGGGAGTCCACCTCCTCTGAGTATGCTAAAAAGCATGACCAAATTTCTAAATACTTATCCACTTTTTGGCACTTCTCTTGTGTACGTACTTGGTGTGAAAGCTTTTCCGTTAAAAGAACAGTCCATATTTTACTGAACCATGATTCCACAGGCGGAGAAGTCATTTTTTCCCAAAAATATGCAATAGAAAGTCTTGCTGCAAACAATAAAAGAGAAATTCATTTGTCATTCTTTTGAAAATGTAGATCCTTCACTGGAAGTCAACACTTCCATTGCATACGAGAGACAGGTGACCCAGTTGGTCACAATGGATTTAAGAGTATGAGTAATGCAACCACTCTACCCAGCCCTGTGAGAAAGCACACTAATCTTTGCAGCATTGCTATGAGGCAGCATGTAGTTTACTATACATTTTAATGGGCAGGAAATACAGAGATTAAGCAATTTATCCAAAACCTGCAGAACCTGGATTCGATCTCTGGATCCTTTGCTCCTAGTTCAATACTCACTGCACTGATTTTCCATGCTATAATATTTATTATTCTTAATTGTCTATATTTAAAGGTGCACAGCACACATTGTTAAAGAAAAAAAACTCATCAAATGTTTGCAATACCAAATTAGCAAGAGACCACGGGCTAGATCCCCAGCTGGTATAAATTAGCATAGCTGAAGTCAATGATGTTCATCAGTTGAGGATTTGGTCCTACAGGTGTAGACTTAAAAAACTGCATGTAAACAACTTTTAATACACAATAGTGGAAAAATCCTTTCTTGCTGTGTTTACGCAAATCATTGCTTATAGCATATTGTGAGAGGAAATCTCACTGCAGGACAATATATAGAAATCATTAAATCCAGCCAGAAAAATTATCAGCATAAAAGATGTATGAAAACTGAAGAGGATATTTCTTTTTTTGTAAAGCTGTTAGCTCTGATCTTTCAGCAGACAGTTAATTCAAACTCTGCCACAGCTGTTTAATAAAAATTGAAAATGCCTTGGATGTCTCTTTAGAAGAATTGAAATTACTACCACTCTTCATTAGAAATGGCATGTCCAAATAG
Organism: Malaclemys terrapin pileata; assembly: GCF_027887155.1. Classification (NCBI taxonomy): domain Eukaryota; kingdom Metazoa; phylum Chordata; order Testudines; family Emydidae; genus Malaclemys; species Malaclemys terrapin. Next base: position 20,570,741 of record NC_071523.1, read on the forward strand.
TTCTCAAATGGCGAATATGAATGCTCCTCAGCAGGGTCAATAGATGGGTGTTTTAGCCTGAATAGTGCCGTGATGCAGCGATGACAGAATTTACGTCTGTAGATAGAATCTCTGCGTCTGAAAATCTGAGTCTGATCAGCCTTCAGTTCTTCAGGGAATAAAGCATCAAACTGAATCTAAAAACAATCCAACATAGTCCGACCAAGATCAGTGAAGGAGCACAAACTGCTTTTAAGGTCAAATCTTGAGGTCCACTTTCAGCGTTTACACAGGCAGATCTCTCAGTGAAATGAACAGGAGCTGTGTTCCAGGCTAAATGTGCCTGGGAAGCATGCCTGGGATAAGGGGCTGAGCACTAAGGCTGAAAGAAATGAGTTCAGTTTCAGTTTGCATACTTTGCTGCTACATGAATGTCACTTTGAGTTTTGGATTTGAAAAGACTCCACCTCCCCTGCCCAAGCAAACAGAGTTGATGGGGTTTTGAATGACAGCAAAGAAGGATGGAGGGAACTGGCTGCAAACTCAGAAACGAGGATTGATCCGACAGCTCAGGAACCCTGAGAGCTTTCAGTACATCTGAGTAGAGCTGCTGGGCAGGAATTCTTTGATAAAACGGGGTGGAGAGTTTCTGAAAAATGTAAATTCATCAAAACTGAAACTGTTGGTGAAATGGTGTCAGGTTCAGTGATCCACCTGACTCTCTTTTTTTTTGGGGGGGGGGGGGAGGGGAGAAACAGTTTTGAGATTGTTGAACCAGAAATGTTGGGGTTTTTTTTAAGTCAAAAAGACTGTTTTGGTATGTTTGTATAATTTACACTTAGAAAAGCAAGGGTTCTTTTTTTAAAGCGAGAGAGGTCAAAATAAAAACAAAAAGTTTCAATTGACCCGAACTGAATTTATTTATTTATTTATTTGAACTGTTTAGTTTGCAAAAATCGTTGGGGTTTTCATTTTTTTTCTCCTGATTTGGGACAGGAATTTTTTTTCAAAATGTCAAAACTTCTGTCAGGATGGGGAAACCATTTATCGCCCAGCCCTATATCTGAGCTGAGGTTCAGCTGTGTAACGAGTTTGGCATAAGTCTAATGGAGGGGCACCTGACCTCCTTAGGGCAACTAACACAGAGATGTTGCTTTAAAATGGCTTTTCCTCATGCCTAAATTTTCTACCTCCATTTTGTGATTCTGAACAGGATTGTGCATCTCATCCTGTGCCCCCAGGGACATGTCACCCCCACTATCCCTGTAGGGAGGGAACTCTCTAGCCAGCTGTGTTAATCAGCTGAAGGGGGTCACTCTGGAGTGATGGCCCATACTGGCTCCGGAGTGTGCTTTCTCTGCAGTATGACAGTCCGTAGCAGTTAAGGAAGCAAAAATCAAATGAAGCAGATCAGAAAAGGCTGCTCCCAGTGACTCACTTGGCCACTGCTCACAGCGCTGTCAGCCCAAAGGAGTAAGAGGCTGGAAATCAGAGCTAGGTCTCCTATTTACCTATGAAGAACATTTTTGGAGGCCTCCATTTCCCATACTATGGTAACAGAATCCACTCTCTGAAATTCCAGCTAAGAAGCGGAGCTGATTGAAAAGCAAGAAACACTTTTCTTGAACATTGCTAATTTAAAAAGTTTCACGTTATTAATCAAAAACCTTTTGATGAAATTGTTCTGACCAGTTCGACTGCTGCTAATGGAAACAAACACTTTGCACATCCGAGGATCTCAAAGAGAGAAACAAAGGCAACAGGTAGCAAAATACAATGTTAAATCTCCTCCACAACCAGCCCTACAAAGAGCTCTGAGAGCAGATAAAGTATATGATAGTGCTCTTGGCTTCCCAGTCTTTGTCTTGGAAGATCATATTTTCACTAAGCTGAAAGCTTGAGTAAGACACACTGTAAATATAGCGTGCTTAGGATGCAACCGGCATCACCAATAAATTTCAAGCACACATTTTTCATAACATAAAGGTTGTGTCGTGATAGCTGCTGCATCCCATTGAAGGATTAGAATGTTTGCAGTATAAAGAAAGGAAAGATAAATCTTCAGAGATGCAGCTTCATTATCCAGGTGGCATTTCAGAGTAAATTATGCCCAATATCTTAATGTGTCGCTCAGCTGGAAATTGTATTGTTGGTTCTCTGACTCGCAGTCACTACAGCAGCTGTGTCAAAATGTACTGAAATAAATGGATCTGACTTGAGTTCTCTGGGCCTTTTTATGACTGGTTTTTCAGTATCGTTGAGATAATACAAATTAAAATACATATCTTTCACAGAAGCGGGAGGGGAATGAATCCTCAAAAACTTTCAAGACAAGCAACTCACACAAAAAATGTAGTGCAGTCCTTGATAGAATGATGGATACAGACAGTATCAAATCTGGCCTCAGAATGGCTAAGTTGTTGGTTATTTACACTAGAAATCAGCTTTGCTGATTCCTTGAATTTATAGTCCCCTGTCTTCTCACGCTATCCTGCTTCTTTAGCGAAAACAAACTCATCCACTTAGTGGTCGACCCTGCTGCCTGCTATGCTGACCATGTTGAGTTGTCTAGATGAGCATTTTTTTCTAAGATGCTATTCGCAAAACTAGGAACCAAATCCTCCAGTGTATGAATGAAAGATTTGTCTTTCCTAGCAACTGTCTGTTAGGTCAAGTAAATGTCCGCATCAGGTGGCAGAGGTCATTCAGGAGCTGGGAGGAGAAGGAAAGGTGAGAGCCGGAGGGATAGACAAAAGAGAAATATATACAAAGATAAGTCAGAGACAACAATAGCAGAGTTACAAAAAATGAAAGAAAGGAAACAAAGGGAAATAAATGAGGAAAAGTAACTACAGAAATAGAGACAGCCATATCTGCACAGCATAAAAAGACCCAAAAGAAGGTAAAGTAGTGAGACGATGGAGGGAGAGGCCCACGTTTCCAAAAATGCACTCACATAAATGCTCACCTATTTCTGAGCATGCTTCATGTGCACAAGCACAATGTCTGGTTCAAGAGCTCCAGTCAGGACTACAGACACATAGATGTGTTCAGACAACTCCCATGCTATATAGAGAGTTCGCGCATTCTGGACATATGCACAAGTACCCGAACTGCTTTGCACATGAACTTCTAAAAATTTGGGCCAAAAAAAGTTTAGTATAACGTAAAAAGGAATAAATTGAGGTGGGGATTCCTTTTTTAAGCTGCTCAGTACACTAGGTAAGTAAGTAGCACAAAGGCAGAAATAGGGCGTATATTTCATTTGTATATTTAATCAAAATTTAGAAAGGAAAGCTCTCTGGAAAATGCAGTCAAAGCAGTATATCCCTGTGCAGTTTGAGACATATGTAAGAGTCAGGGTCTGAGAGCAATCAGATTAGAAAAGGTAGGTCGAATTAGAAAAGCTGTGGAATTTTAATTTAAGAGTAAGAGAATTAGGAAGGGCACAGGAATAAAGGAACAAGCTAAACACAAACAGCCAGGTTGTGCCGGGACATCTTGGAGACTGGTAAATGGCAAGTGTGCGTTGAGCCCCCGAGACGGGATATAAAGGGGATCAGACAGACAAGAGGAAGGCTGTGTCTGTTCATTTTCCTACTGTGCTTATCCTTGAATCGTCCCTTGAGTTGAAAAGTTAGCCCACAAAGACGTCTCACAGGAGCATGGCTATTTCCTTCACCTACTCCCAATTCAGAATAGGTTTGTTAAATTTTAACTCGATACTTTGTGCATAAAAACTGCTCGGCAGCCTGTGTCCCTCATTCATTTCCTTGGGCAGAACCGTTGGACTGTCCAGTTAGAGCTACCCCCAGCTCCTCTGTCCCCAGAGATTAGTTGCAGGTACAGAGCACTGCAGGTTAAGGAGCAGGAGATATTTAAAAGGTCCTGGAAAATCCTGGTCAAAGGCATTTTCCTCTCTTTTTTCCAAACTATCACTTTCCTGCTTCTCTGTAATTGCTGTGAAATCCTCTCCTGGGCATTCTCGTGGCAAGGTTCAGAGGCTCGCTCTGGCTTGTATGCTCGCTCACTCGCTCTTTTCCCTCCTAATTCAAAAATCTTTGAGTTCCTCTACAGCCCTGGATGGAGAGCGCTTTAAGTGACCGTGTAGCCAGGTTTTTATCTCTTGAACTGTCAGGGCTAATGTTATAGCTCTGGTGTTTCTTTTTTCCTACATTCAAATCAAGCCAGTCTTATGGGCAGCCTGTCTTCCCCAGCCCTGGTAAGCCCAAGACATAGAAATTCTTCCTAGGACATTAGCCTACCTGTAACCTCCTTTGGACATTTGTCAAGCTCTCTGACAGCCCTGTCAGCCTCACTGTGCTAAGCTGTCTCCCTCTCATTATAATGGACCTCTGGAGGGATGTGGCTGAGTTACAGTTATTGAGCACAAGTCTAAGAGAGAGCCCCGATCCAAAGGGCTGAGCATCACTTGCTGCCCATACTGTTTTATGGCTGCTGAAAGGAGGCGTTAGAACACCGTAGAACTTACTGGCAAAGTATTTATTCCTTTCCACCGAGCCATCTAGTGCAACTAAAACTTGTTCTGATCCTCTGAGAGGGTGGTTAGAATTGCTTAGAGCTCCAGGGCCCATGTCAATCTGGGGTAAGCAGGCAATCTCCTTGCAAGCCCAGTAGTTGCGTGCCTCCTGCGGACTGTATCGAAGCAAACTCGCTGCCCGGAAGGACGCTTCACTTCTGCCAACTTACCAAACCCCACACAGCAGCAACAAAGCAGAAGGAGCTGCTGAAACCTGAAGCCGGAAGTGAACCATCTTCAGCCAGGCCAAAGGGAGAGGCCAGCAATGGAAGATAATATATAGAAATGCAGACCAATATTGCCCACACCAAGAATTAAAAAATCATGATTTTTTAAAATAAATAAATAGTGGGTTCTCTTTTCAACATTCAGGACACACCTGGGTCACAATTTCAAGCTCCTCTCTGTAACCAGGAGGGCTAGAAATGTACATACCTCTCTCCCCAAGTTTCTCATGAGACAACATAACTCCTGGAGCTGGGGCTTTAATAAAAGCATTTACGTCTTATGAAAACAAGTGGGACTTAGGCACTTAAATGGCCCATGCCCAGATTTTACAAAGTATTTAGGCATTGCTGTGCTCAGTGTCGTGCCACCTAACAGATATAGCCATCTACATCTCATCTGCAAAAAGGATTGTCTCACTTTGGAATCCATTTTGAAAATGAGATTTAAATTGCTAAAAGTGTTAAGCATTGCAACACAGAGAACAGCAATGCCTTTAAAAATCTGCCTTTTGAAAATGGCGCTTAGGCTCCTAAGTCACTTAGCAGTTTTGAATATTGTACCCACTGTAATTAAGAAACCTTGGCATTCGCTCTCTTGCAATAATCACCGTGGCTACTGGCCACTAAACAAAACTGGACTCCGTTATTCCAAGGTTGGGATGTAATCTTTTGTACCATTTATTTTGAAATGTTCCCAGTTAGTTGTTAATGATATGGGTGCAATAAAACCCAACATCGTTTTCAGGTTTGGGCCTCTAGGTTGATTACGGAAAATTTATTTAGTAGAGGACCACTAGGCGACCCTTTGAATGATAAAACAAGACTTTTTATTTAACAGGAAAATAATTAGTTAGCAAGCAGGCATCTATTTACCACTTATACAATATTACTTACACTCAAGACAACAGAGGGAAGTACACAGTCTTATAATCCTGGAACTCAACAGTACCCTTCTGATGTTGGCTGGAGTTCTCTTACCTTTTAGCAAGGTTACTCTGTTTATAATTCATTATAATACTAATTAACATTAAAAAGTCCATAATTATATTTCCACCACCTCTTTATTGGCTCTGACATTGCACCTTATATAAATTAACATCTACACCAATGTCCTTCCCATATTATCAACATAGATAGCATTTTAATAAAACATTCACAATTCTCAAAAACACTCATTAAAAGCTTCCTGAATGCAGCTATAACCAAAACATAACCACAACGTAACCTTGGCTCATGTCCTCACTAACTCCAATTTTCCCATCTTACTGTCTCCAACTAATTTCTTATTTTCTCACACTAGAAACAACAATTTCCCATACTCCTCACTTAGGTCCCAAACCTAATTTCTGCATATTTTTTAACCTAAACCATCCTGTAGGTTACAGGGATCAGGCCAAAAACACTGCTTACTTGCATTCAAATTCTAATTTCATTGCCATGAAGAAAGGAACCCAACATCAGATTAAAAAGCAACCCCAACTTTCAGACAGAATAGTTGCTTTCCATATGGAGAGTAGAGATTTTTTTTCGTATGCATGTTGCAGTTCCCTCCAGGCTGTGAGCCCTGAATAAAGATATCTAGTGAAAACTGAATCCTTGGAACCTTAGTTCATTTTAATTGTATTGTGTTGAATTGTTTTTATATCTCTCAGTCTTAATGGGGGGTATCTGGGAGTTTACTCCCATGATAAATTGTTTTTGCAGCCCAGATTCCTTTGTCAGTCAGAGAGAAAACAAGTTGTGGTTTGAACTAACAACTTTTGGCTCTTGCTGTCATTTGTTTATGTATCAAGTAAACACACAGCCTGCAGCTTCCTTTTTCTGATAGCAAATGGCCGGGTAGAATCAACAATAAATACCTACTGCCTAGAGGATGCATCTTTGGGTGCGTTTGTAAACAGAATCGCCAGCCAGCGGAGCAGCTGCTAGCGTCACACCATCTGATGCCCCAGATGACAGCCTAGCTGCTGGTTAGCCAGAGTATTCCTATCCGCAACAGCTCTCTTAATCATTCCTTCTGTTCCCCAAGTTGCATGCTAAACTCAGAAATGGGGTACATGCCACAAGTGGGGTCTGTTTGCAGTGGTGGTGTAGCCATGTTGGTCCCAGAATATTAGAGAGATAAGGTGGGAGAGGTAATATCTTTTATTGGACCAACATCCTTTGGTGGGAAAGGCAAGTTTTCGAGCCACACAGAGCTCTTCTTCAGCTCTGAAGAAGTCATAAGTTGTGTCTGACAATCTCTGCTGAAACGGCTTCTTTTTGTCCCCAAATTCTCCCCAACTTGGGCTTTCCCTGGGAAGCTCCAACACTTGCAAGATTTGCAGAAAGCTGAGGGAGGCCAGAAGAAGGCATGCAGGACTCAACCCCCACCCCTCTATGCACATGAGGAAGACCTGTTGGTTGCAGTAAGAACTGGCATATTCTGATCCTGCTCATGACACTGATCACAACTGTCTCACTGTTCCTTTGTGCTCCCTCTGTCTGTCTGCATCCCCTTGTTCTCTCTCATCTCATATTTAGACAGTAAGGTCTTTGGAGCAGGGGCTGTCTCTTTATTATCTGTGTGTATAGCCCTCAGCAAAAAGAGGCCCCAACTCAATCCCCATGGTACTGCAGGAATACAACTGACACATAATACTAGTCATGCAAAGGAATGATATGAATGATGGATCAAGAGAATGGAGTGATGAGGGGGGAGGAAAAGAGGAGTATCTGGCTGGCTTGGGAGGGAGGGTGAAGAGTGGGAGGGAAAGTAAAGGGCAGAGAAACTTCAATAGTGTTTTTAAAATGTGAAGAGAAAACTTTAACCCTCTCATGAAGAATTTCAACCAGATTCCAGAGATACTCCAAGAGGAAGAGCAGATTCTGACCCCCGACCCATCATATGGAATCAATGTTAGCCCAGGTTGTCATGGGGATTAACATCTTATTTCCTAAATCTTCCTATTAAAAATGGTCAGCCAGGGGCTGTTTACAATGAAGCTGCATCTTCCTCTGGCTGCTGAATGGATCAATCCCTGAAAGGCCGAGAGAAACTATTTTTACAAGTAATAAAACTGTGTATGGAATAATTGTCCTGGGGTCCATGAAGCACGTTGGATGAGATCACTGAGGAGCTAACCGAGGTAGCCATAGCTGGGTTTAGAACAGTCATTCCTTGCTTCCAAATTGAAGGACGGTGCTGCCTAAATTAGCTGTCTAGCAGAGCTGCATTGTCCTCATTTGTCTTCATTGTACAGGATCAAATCTACTATCTTTCAGAATAACCTGTCGGCCTTTTCTCTTCACAGAGCTTGCTTTCCTTTGGCGACAATTCAAGAGGTCACTACAGATTTGCAGCAGTCAGACTGGAATTGCCACCAGGTCATGGTGCCATGCATTTATAACAGAGCAGGGAGGTGGAGTACAGCAGAACTGGGCATCGGGGAAAGGGAAACTCCCAGAACCTCTCCACTGCACCAGAAAAGCTGGAGCAGTTTGTTCTACTGTGGGCATAGGCCAGGTCTCTGTTGTTGTCACTCCTCCCCTGCTTAGCGGCATTCAGACCTCCTGACTGTTTGTTTTTTTTTCTTTCTGCTTTGTCAGCACTTGGTTTGCTTTTCATTTTCTAAGCAAGATTGCTAAGAGGCTGGGGCAACATTTTCAAAATTGCCTTAATCCTGAGTTCTCTGACGCTCCAATGGACTCACCAGTGGGTTACACCAGCACTAGGAGAGGCAATAGGGAGCTAATTATTTAAACAAAATTTTAAAAAAATCCCTTTTGAGCATCTTGTATGATCCTTGTGGGTTCTTCTGTCGGCTTCTCTGGCAATCACATTCCCCAGAACTCTCAGGTGCTAGTGTTTGTGCATGTGGAAAAACAGCTGCCAGTGCTGGCATGCAGTGAGAGATTTTTACACATTCAAAGCTGCAAATAAGTTGTAAACTTCTGCAGGAGAAATTCACACATTTATGAATAATCAGAATCCATGACAAATCCCAGACCGTCCAGATTCCCTTGAGATACCCGCTACATCTGAGAACATTGCTTAATGCCACAACATAGCCAGGTGTTTTACAATAAGTATGAAGTTTTCTGATATTCATTGCTATAAATTATTAGCTAGTTAGATTGCAATCGCTTTTATATACAGCTCAGAGTATTAGCCAGCCTGGTGTTAGCTCAACATTACAACCCCCTTTTTTCATTTAGAAAAAACACAGTGTATTCAGGATCTGCAATTTCCTTGCCCCTACATTTGCTTCATTGTTGTCATTGTACATGTTGTTTGTTTCTGTTTAGCACTGATTTACTAATCCCATGGAGCTAATTCTGGCCTGAGTTCCATCCATCAACTACCATTAAAGTCAACTGTGCTTCCATGGCAAAAAGGTTTCAGACTATACTGAATAAAGTCACTGTTGTCTGTGATACCAGGGGCCTCTTGTGACTCTTGGGCTGTAGGCGTTGTGAAATGAGGCGTATCCTGAGTGTGTCTTGCTTATGTCTGGGGGCAGAAAAAAGGCTGGGGAGAGAATGTATGATCTGGATGAATTACCCTACCAGGCAGGATTCAAGGAAGAGAGAGAATGGTGGAGATGCCGAGCTCCACTCTGTTAGATTTGCCATGTGTCCTGCTTATTTTAACCCCCGCCTTCCTATTAGGCCACTTGTCTTTATTTCTATTTTTTAACCAAGTTTCAGTTACATGTGAGATTTCCCTTACAAGCACCTTGTGGCCAGCATTTCCCTTCTTGGGTGTGATTTGCCTCCAGTCTGGGTTAGTCAAGGAGAGCTTGTTGCAAGGGAAGGTTTAATAAAAGTGTATCTTCATTCTCAAGGTCTAGCTCACAACCATAGCAGAGTGGAAGACACCGGCTTTAGTGATTCCGCCAGGTAGTGGCTTGACAAGGTCCTTGCTCCTTAAAGAGTACTTTTTCTTTGCTGCAATTGTGTACAATCTCTCTCTCTCTCTCTCTCCATGGGGCCTTGGCAGCTCTTTCTAACCAGCTCCAAGACTTTCTGGTCTGCAGTGAAATGATACCACACAGTGTCCCAGTTCTACAGAACTGTTACAATTTACCATCAGAGGTTGGCAAGGAAGAAAGTTACTGTTCTTGCTTTTGTCTTTGGCACAATGTTAGGGATGCCAATGGAGACATTTAACACCTCTCGGGGTTATTAGAAACAAATATACATTGGAAGAAAACATTCCACAAATGCGAACCTTTCTGTAGGCTGTAAATCTGCTACATATTGTAGTCTCCTCTAAAACAAAAAGAGACTGCAGCAAGTAGAGGCTATTATTGCTCAGATATTGTTTAAACATTTCTGTTGGGAGATGCTGCATGAAGAGGAGAGACAATAGCTGTCCTGACACAAGATTTATTAAAGAAAGTTGGCACCAGTATATTTGTAGTGAACAAAATGTTTGTAGAGATTATACCAGATTTATAGTGATTAATAATGGATTGGACATGGCAGACATCAAAGGGTTTGGCTGCCTCGCAGTTTCTGTGCTGGATTGAGTCAGAGTAAAGATTAACGCTAGTGTTTCAAATAACCTTTTACCAAGAGAATGGTGTTTTCTCTTGAACAATGGAAAGGAAACAACAACTAAACCCAGCCGTGTGCCAAGATATTTAGGGAGAAAAAGAGGCTGGAAAGTTAACTGCTAACAACTGAGTAACGAGCGTAGAACTGTGTGTAGTGCTTCATGCACCCAAGCCCGGAAAACTTGGGGAAACAGTCTCTATTTATTTAGGGTGAAAGCGTCCTTTCCGCTGTGCCCCCACCCAGGGGAACAGAGGGCAGAGCCGTGAGTCCAGTGGGTCAGAATGCTGGGGGTGTAGGGTCGGGCAGAGAGCTGGCCTTCAGAGGGCTGCCACTCCCCAGCAGTGCACATGAGCAGGGTGTGGACACGTAGGGGTGGGGACTGGACATAACCTTGACTCTGCAGTGAGGCTCCCCCAGGGGGGTGTTGGAGATGCAGTCTGCCCTTGATTCACGGTTGTCCGTAAGCTGCAATGTAGCCATTATTTTTTTCATTAGATCTCTCTGTGTCTCTCACTCACATTCTCTCACTTTCTCGCACACACAAGGGCACTTATCCATATGTCCCAGGTGTCCTTGACATTACTTAAAAATACCCACATCAGACACGACATTACTGGGCAAAGCTAACGCTCTCCCGCTCCGTCTAGTCCTCACCCTTGCAATTCTCTACCATCTTCAAATGCTTGGGAAAGAAATGTGATCTTTGCAACATGCCTGCATGGTCATCAGGTTTGGGCTATTTTGGACCAAGTGTGGTGTGAATTCCAAAGCTGGGGGTGCCCTACAGACAACTGCCAGCCAGCAGCCTCTTCTCACTTCCAGCCAGCAGGGCTGCCGCTCAAGAGTCTTTCCTGATCTCATCTGGGAATAACGACTATTCTGCTTCGACATCAGTATTTGTCTGTAGTTCTTCCCCCTTTTTTAAATTGCTAAGCAATGTTCACCAGCTAGTGCTGCTTCTCTACTTGCAATCATAATCCTTTGTTTGAGGGTGTGCGGAGGAGGGGTTTCTTCCATATCCCCCCCCCCCCCCCCCCCCCCCCGCAGAGCCACCCTTTCAATAAAAGCCACTTTTCCGGAGAAAATACTACAGAAAGCCACTTTTCCGGAGAAAATACTACAGACTTTGTGCCGGTGCATGCGTTTTGTTACTGTGCAAGGCCTTTAATTAGGTGACCTCAAACAGCAGTATTGCACTGGCCAGCGAAACTAAAAGCTAACCAAACAAATAATGAAAAGGACACGTGCCACTGTGCTGGGGGAGCAGCTTTAAACTCTCTTAGCTAGTAACATTGCAAGCTGTACTCTGGAGAGAAAAAAAAGAGATTTTGTTGCCACAAGGATGATCCATTTCTTTGGGACGGATGGAATTAGTCGTGATTGAACAGGAATAATTCTAATATTCTGAGGGTTGTTTATTCATTCATTAATTATGAGAAGTCAAAATAATGAGCTCACATATCACAATGATGAGTAGGAATCTCAGACCCTAGCAAATAGAGGGATTAAACAAAGATAAAGAAATAAGGGAGGTTCCATTATATCGCAGAACATTTCCTATATATAGCATGGGTGTCACGGTCCTTAAAAATCATACTAAAAAATGTAGCCATATAAAGTGGAAGATCTTTTTTTTTTTAAAGTATTGTACATACAACCCTTCTCCATTTAGATTCATCTGTATCTTCCTCTGCGGTTAGGTCCCTAGAATATTTTGCATGATACTATGCTCTAAATCAGTGGTTCTCAACCCGCGGCCCATGGGCTGCCTGCAGCCCAATCAGCACACAGCTGTGGCCCATGTGATTTCCTCAGGGCCTTACAAGCAGTATATATATTATGAGGGCTGCACCCACATAACACATAGAGAGCTGCAGTGTGGCCCACCATGGTAAATAGGTTGAGAACCACTGCTCTAAATAGGAAACACATTATTAAGAATATAATCATAAGTGATTTATTTTTACTCAGTCTGTTTGGGGTAAATTAGTTATGCACTGTAGCCAATAGCTGTAATTGTATATTTTCGGTGTACTTGTTCGTTACTTACATTTGTTGAAATTTGTTATAAATTTGTGAAATGTATGAACTAAAAAGAAAAATAGGGAGAATCTGAGAAGGGGCAGACATAGAAGTGTGTTTTATCAATGATAGATTGTGCAGTATTAATCAAACATTATTATATGTTATGGTTGGGAGGCATCTTGCAGTTAATGAAGATGTTTTCCCTCTATGCTGTTATCTTGATGCTTGGAAGATTTCAGTAGGAGTTCTAGTTCTGCCTACCAGCCAGAGCTTATGGGATTTGCACCAGTCCCAGTTGCCATGGAGAAAGTGTTAGATAGCTTTAATACATCTGTGCGAATTTCTCCCTGGAGTTTTCCCATGACAAGTTGGACTGGAGGTAGCATATGAGAAGCAATAATCTTCAAACTGTATGAATAAATGATTGATTGCGCATGAGGGGTGTAAACAGCTCTCTGTGCCTCAAGACAGCATGTGGCAAAATAAAACAAGATAATTAGTGCATCAGAGAGACAGACCCTCTTGCTAGATGTTCGCATGTTACCTGTTCCTCAATGGAGCATGGATGCAGTGGACCATTCTGTTTGCTGTGGGCTTGTCCTCAGGAGAGCTATCCTCAAACTAAGACTCCAAGATGCTCTATCAGGGCCGTGAGTGTGAGTCATTTTCTTAACACACTTCAGCATCTCTGCATCTTCCTGATTAATAAAAGGCAAGAACTTTTCTTCCTCTTGCTATAAAGAAGAGAGGACAGGACAGGACAGGAAGACATTGACGTTCTCTCTGAAAAAGTTGTTGGGTGGTACCATACAAGGGCAGTAAGATACGTAGGGGAGAAAATAGTTGTCTTATTAAGGATTTATTGAAGATACCAGTTTGTCATTTGAATCTTGCATGGCCTACAGTCACAGAGAAGCAGGCAGCTCCATTAAAATGTAATTAGCATCTGCAGGTCTCTCTTTTTGTTGGTGTCCCCATCAAGGGATAATGTTTGTCACCGTTACACAGTCAGCAAAGTTGTTTGAAAATTACATTAACAAGCCCTCCAATTTCTGGACATTAGGAAGAAAGATGCTGCATTCTAATGGGTTAGCTAATTAGCAACTTCAGAGTCATGGGTGTTAAGTCTTTTTTATCTTCATTAGGTCATATCTACTTCATTCCCCCTGGGTCAGTGCAAACTTGTCACCTACGTTATATTAGCTAGTGCTGTAAAACTAGATTGAATAAAACGTCTCAAGCAGTGGTCCTCTGCTGTGTCTCTTGGAGCATCATTCTACCATCTAATAAACTACTCCACTAGCACTTTTTCTGTTATATTTTCATCCCATTGCTCGTTGTCATCTATTTCTAACAGAACTTACAGCTGCAGATACCATGGAGGGAGACAAATTGTTTAGAGTGGTTCAAGAGGGTATGACTGTCATTTGGCCCGTGGCTAGTAAAAAGTTGATTTGTTGACCTTCCTCCTGTGGGTAGCTGCAGGTATCCAATTTATCTGTGGCTGTACTTAGATCCAACAAGATGCCACCTCTATAAGGTTAATGCTTCCATTAGCAGTGTCACAGGATCAGCCAGAATGTCCTGATATCAATTCCAGGAGCATTGTTTCCAAAAATGGGAACAGCCTGGCATGACAGGGCACAGCATTCCAAACGTTCAGATAGCCAACATACTAGTAAACTAGTGCACTCAAACAGTTTGGAATTCAGCTTCCTCTCATCTCCAATCTAGGCATGTCTCTAATTATAGCTGCTTCTGTAAATATTACCAAATAGTGCTAAATTAATGTTGCCTAATTAACATGCATCCAGCACAAATTAAAGCAGATGAAATTAAATATATATTTGCTTTTGCATCAGTGCATTTTAATAAAAAATAAAAGTCCTAATGTTTACATTGACATGAATGCCTTTCAAGTTGATAAAAAAGCATGAATGATTCATAAAAAAATAAAACAATAAAGAATTTCTTATTAAACATGCCAGGAAATGTGTAATTTACTCATGCAAATTATATAACGTTAGCCCAACTTTTCTTTCTTTATATATTAATGCTGGAATCATCTATTTTTCCAATCTTTTGGACCGCCAGGTTATCGTAAGCTGAAGGAAATGGAGCCAAGAGAGCAATGAAATGGGTATAAAAATGTGAGTGAATCAGGAAACCTCATACAGCAAAATGAAATGGAACAGGTGGCTACTGAAAATCTTCACCTATGTTTTATTAGGTTTCATTCTTCCCATACTGAAAGTTGGACAGTTTGGAAATCAATCCTGTTTTATTTCATTTAGTAGCAACCAACATTCATTACTTAAAACTACTATGCACCACCTATCCAAACACAGAACTGCGATGCAGCATCTGGAGTGAAAATAACGTCTAGAAATTTGGCTGCAAATCAATAAAAAGGGAGAAGTATTGCCTAGTGGATTGAGCCAGTGGCTGGAAGTCAGGAGACCTGAGTTCTATTCTCTGCTCTGCCACTGGCTTTATGTATGACCTTGGGCAAGTCACTTTAACGTCTGCAAGCCTCAGTTTCTCTATAAACTGGGGTTGATAATAGTTACCAAAATCTGCATTCAAAGATCTTTGGACGAATATTGCTATGGAAGTGCAAAGTATCATTATTTATTTATTTATTTGTTTATTAATTCATTATTATTATACATGGTGATATCGCCCACCATCAACATTTTTCGGAGCTATTTCAGATTCCATTCTCACGTGGTACTGACAGAGGTACTTCCAGAGATGTTCCCATCTCAACAACCCAGTTAGTTAGCTGTTTTAACCTTCACTCTGCTCTATTGCCACTATGTTGATAATCTCATCCAGCAATTACCTACTCTGTCTGCATATCCTACCCACTGCCAAAAAGTCATGCTGCAAGGCAATGAAGAATTAGGCTGGTGAAAATTAGATTCAACTCCGCAGTTGGAATCCTGGTTTTGGTTTGGGCTAATTTAGAATTTAGTAAGATATGTTAGCCATTGCTAGCATGAGCATGACATCTAATTCCAAGTTACCAGCATAATTGCAGACTTGCTGGGGAGGAGATGGTAAAGGCAGGAGTCCCTGTCTGGTGAAGGTTGATAATAGAGCTAGCTGTAATAAAATGATAGGAGATATTGATTAAAAATCTCAAAGGAGATTAAGATGTTATTGTTGTTTTCACAACCCCTATAAGATTTATATCTCAGCCTCACCTTTCCCAAACATTCGCTATCCCAATCATCTTCAGGGATTTAGATAAGCAGCCATTTCTGTCTCTAGAATGGTGCCACATAACCCTGTGGAGCATGAAACAAGTGAACACAAAAGGCTGAGGCTTGTTTGCAAATCAGATAGGAACTTTCACTTTCAAAGCTTTGTCAGACTCTAGCAGGAAGCAAAGATAGTGAGATCTTTGTGCTCAGAAACTGAAATTCTGCTAGGCTATTGCATATGGTATTTGTCATTAGAGATACATTATATGAATTGTCCTCCATGTAAATGTGCTGTCACTGGAAGTAACAAGATTTCTTGCTTATTATACAGTTTGCCAGTTTAAGATTCCTTTTCCTGTTAAGGATCTGGGTTTTTGACATATTCTAGATGCCTTTGCGATCCTGTTTTAGGTACACAGAGCTGAGATTCACAAAAGTGTAAGGAAAAGTGACTCATTGCTGTGAAACTCTTCTTCAGAATGACCTAGGACTAGATGAGACATGGTTGCAATCTGTTAACATTCTGCTCTGCCGTTAACCAAAATGTTCAGAAAAATAAGAATGTTTGAAATTCCCTGCAGTTACTATAATCCCAGAAATTGGGCTCCCTTAGTGTCCTCTGACCCTCTACTAATGCCTGACACATACGGTACACCATATGTGGCACGTAACAGTTCCAATCCATTGCCACAGAATAAATACACTTCATTTCACAGATGGCACATTTCATTAATAAATAATTATAAAATAGTTCTCTAATGTTTATACTTGGCAGAAAGGTTTAGCTGGAGTTTTTGCATGAGTGTTGGGCTTTCTGGATTAAAATAACAAATGCAAAGAACACCAGAAGAGACCACTCCACTGTTAACACAGTTACCTAATAGCCCAGAAAATATAATTAACTAGGTTCTTAAGCCTGCTTTTAGGGGACTCTCTGATTTAGAATAACAAACCCTCTAGTCTAAGGTCTTCAATATTCTACAGCCTTAGAGAGGAATCATTTTAATAAGACGATAATAAATCTAGCAAATAGTGAGAAAAACATGGGTGAACGCAAATTGCATTCAACTCTGGACTTGAAAAATATAATAGTTTTTAAGTAAATTGAATGCCTATTGCAACAGCTTACACAATACTCTGTCAGGAGGGTATTACACTAATAACAAAAGGGGAGGGTAAGAAGAGGTAAGATATGAGCTCTCAGCACAGAGTCAAGATGCTAATAACAAAATTAATCAAAGGACCAAAAGACAAGAAGAGATTAAATCCTTTAATTGCCTCCACACTAATGCTAGGAGCCTAGGTAACAAACAAGCTGAATTGGAATTGTTCATTTATGAACATAAATTCCATCTGGTTGGTGTTGCTGTTGATTCACACAATCGGAATGTTAAAATCAATGGTTACAGCCTATTTAGGATGGAGTTAGTAAAAGGAAAGGGAGAAGAATAGCACACAATGTCAGAAATGGAATTACCTGTTTCTAAGACACGGATACATGGGAGAAAATGCTCTTGAATGGGTATGGATCAATGTCCTAACAGATAAAACACAAGATGGAGTGTTAGTCAGTGTCTGCTACGGCCCACCAAATCACACTAGGGAACAGAATGACCGGCTTTTTACACACCTAGCTACCAAATGCAGGAAAAAAAGCAACATGGTTGCTTCAATCTGAGTGTCCTGTATTGGAAGTCCCATGCTGCCGGTACTAAATTTTCCTTGGAATTTCTAAATATTATAGATGACAATTTTCTAACTCACAAAGTGTTGCAACTAACATAGGGGAATTCTTTATAAGACCTTGTCTTGACAGATAAAGAGGAACTGATCACAGAACTAAAAACTAATGGATTAAAAGTTGGCTAACCGATAGGTCTCAAAATGTAAATGTAAATGTAAAAGTGTGGTCCTACAGGTACCTGTTCTTGGACCTATGCTATTTAGCATTTTTATATATGACCTAGAAGAAAACATAAAATTATCACTGATAAAGTTTGCAGATGACCCAGAGTTTGGGGGAGTGGTAAATAATGAAGAGGACAGGTCACTGAGGGCTTGTCTACACTACCTACGTGAATAGCGTAGCTGAAGTCAACATACTTAGATCTTCTTACCACGGTGTCTTCACTGTGGTAAGTCAACAGCTGACACTCTCCCTTGACTGCACTTGCGCTTCTCGTTCTGGTGAAGTACCAGAGTCGACAGGAGAGTGCTCAGTGGTCGATTTATGGTATTGTAGAGAAAACTAAGTCACTTAATAAACAGGGTGCAAGAAAACAATGTGTGTTATAATATGGCTGAATGTAAATGTATGCATCTGGGAACAAAGAATGCAGGCCATACTTACAGGATCGGGGACTGTATCTTGGGAAGCAGTGATTCTGAAAAAAGATTTGGGGGTCGTGGCGGATAATCAGCTGAACGTGAGTTCCTGGTGCGACACTGTGGCCAAACAGGCTAATTTGATCATTGAATGCATAAGCAGGGGAGCCTCCAGTAGGAGTATGGAGGTTATTTTACCTCTGTATTTGGGACTGATGTGGCCACGCCTGGAGTGTCCAGTTCTGATGTCCACCGTTCAAGAAGGATGTTTAAAAATTGGAGAGGCTTCAGAGCAGACCTGTCAGAGTGATTAAAGGGTTAGAAAACATGCCTTGCAGTGATAGACTCAAGGAGCTCAATCTATTTATCTTCACAAAAAGCAGGTTAACGGGTGAGCTGATTACAGTCTTTGGTACCTACATGGGAAATTTAGTAATGGGTTCTTCAGTCTAGCAGAGGAAGGTATAAGATGATCCAATGGCTGGAAGTTGAAGCTAGACAAATTGAGACTGGAAATAAAGTGTAAATTTTCAACAGTGTGAATAATGAACCACTGAAAAAAATTAGTAAGGGTGGTCATGGTGGATTCTGCATTACTGATAATTTTTAAATCACGATTGGATGTTTGTCTAAGAGATCTGCTAAGGTATTTTTTAGGGGAAGTTCTATGCCCTGTGTTGTAGAGGAGGTCAGACTGGATGATCACAGTGGTCCTTCTGGCTTTGGAATCATGACTCTCTGGGCAGGTCTTCACTGCCCACTGGATCGGCGGGTAGAGATCGATCTATCGGGGATCGATTTATCGCATCTTGTCTAGACACGGATAAATTCATCCCTGGTTGTGCTCCCCGTCGACTCAGAAACTCCAGCTCACAAGAGGTGGAAGCGGAGTCGACGGGGGAGCAGCAGCGGTCGACTCGCCGCCGTCCTCACGGCCCGGTAAGTCGACCTAAGTCAGCTATTCACGTAGCTGAAGTTGCATATCTTAGGTCGACCCCCCCGCCCTAGTGTAGACCAGGGCTCTGTCTCTTAGCATAGTTGTTGCCCTTAACCCTCAGACTGAACATATTTGCCAGTAAATTAATGGTATCCTAGAAGACAGGAGTGGAAAAGCCCTACTAATCATCCATTGCTCCCTCTGCCAATGATTTTGTTGCTCCAATGAGCATTCCTTATGGTTGTTTTGTCCAGGCTAGTTTAAAAGACCCAAGCAATGGGATTTCCACCAGTTTCTTTCACCGACTGTCCTGCAGCCTGATAGATCTTACTGTGAAAAATAATTTCTTAGAAAGTCAGCCTAATTTTTCCCGTTACTGATTCCACTCCTTTACTCTTAGTTTTATAAATGTACCAGTCCCTCCCCTTCAAATACTGGTGTAGTCTCCATCACTTAGCAATGGCTGTTGGATGCCTCTGAGTATTATAAATAATGTGTTTCAGGATGCTGGAACACATACTTTGGGTGTAACATTATTCATTGTGTTAATAAAACAGAACTGATCAGATCTGGATGACACTGAGACAGAGAAATAGATAGATAGCTGGACTCTGATCTCTGTTTTATCAGTGGGATACAGCAGTACAGATGAAATCAGAAAGTGAAGCAAGGCTATGGATGGGCAATAGTTCACAGGGTGATCAAGAACAAATAAAAGTGCATTTATTGCTAGATGCAAGAGTGGAGCAGAGGGACACAGTTCTCAATGTAGACATTGAGTTGTTAGATCATTGCTGTAATGAATTCTTCCACCTTGCTCAATGCCATTTTCCTCATTTGATATCTTGTAGATTTCACGCTGGGTAGGAATTGATGGCTGCACCCTGGCACGTTGGCAAGCAATGCATACCTCACATAAGCTTTGCTGCAGGGAAAGAAAGGCAAAGACATGGAAGAAAAAACAATGTACATTTAACCAAGCAGAAAACAGGGCAGTTAAACTTTAGAGAAATAGAGAAATTAGATAATAGTAATTGTGAATAATTAGATCAGTGGCTTTTTAATTTTCAAAGTGTCACTCTGAACTGTTTCTCATTTTCCCAATATTCTCTGTTCGACAAATGATAAGCCTTCGAAATGAGAAGTGGAGCTGGCCAGTCCTTAAATGCACAATTAATGCCATATTTGCACAGGGCTGCCTGGGGGGGGGGGCAAGTGGGGCAATTTGCCCCGGGCCCCGCAGGGGCCCCGCGAGCCCTGGCCGAGAATCCCTTTCCTCACCCGGCGGCAGTCCGGGTCTTTGGCGGCATTTTGGCGGCGGGTCCTTCAGTGCTGCCAAAGACGCGGAGCGAATGAAGGGCCCCCCGGCGCCGAAATGCCGCCCCCGCCACCGCAGACTTGGAGCGCCGCCTGGTGCAGGGCCGGCTCCAGGCACCAGCCCAGCAAGCAGGTGCTTGGGGTGGCCAATAGTGAGGGACAGCACGTCTGGCTCTACTGCGGTGGGTCCCTCACTCCCTCTGGGAGGGAAGGACCAGCCGTTGAATTGCTGCCGAAAACCGAAGAGGCAGCGGTAGAGCTGCAGATCGCGATCGCGGCTTTTTTTTTTTTTTTTTTTTTTTTTTTATGCTTGGGGCAGCAAAAACCCTGGAGCCAGCCCTGGCCCGGTGAGTCCAAGCTCCCGCGCTTTGCCCCAGGACCCCGAATCCTCTGGGCGGCCCTGAATTTGCAGTGTTGTTCAGTCACTTGCTGGCTAAGAAGTGATGAGTGCAGAAGTCAGACTGAGCTAATGAAGTCTGGTTTGAGAAGTTTTTCTGATCCCACAGGAACCTGAACAGCCTTGAAATGGGAAATTTGTTTTATACCAGGCGTCTATTAAGGGGTAATGTGGCAGTGCCGTGGTCAATGGATTGGGTTTACCTGTATCAGTACATGCCCCCAGAGGCGTATCCAGTCAACATTTTCAAATACAGATGCCTACAGTCAGGCACCTAACTAAAAGTGGGCTGATGTTCCAAGCTGCTGAGCATTGTAACTCCCCTAATCCCAGGTGCAGCAGTGCGTTCTCAGCACTTCTGAAAATCAGGAGACTTTTAGTGAGGTGCCTAAATATAGAACCTAATAGTATCCATCAAGGTTTTAAATGTTTGCTCTTATAACTGACATATACTGATACAGCTAACGCCAATCTATTGAGCAATGGATTGGTCCACAGATTTTATGACCAGAAACAGGGGCGGCTCCAGGCACCAGCGCAGCAAGCGCGGGCCTGGAATGGCAAGTTGCGGGGGGTGGCGTGCTGGTCGCCGTGAGGCAGTCAGGCAGACTTCGGTGGCGTGCCTGCGGTAGGTCTGCCGGTCCCGCGGCTTCGGCGACAATTCGGCGGTGGGTACGCCGAAGGCGTGGGACCAGCAGACCTGCGTGACCAGCCGAAGGGCGCCTGACTGCCATGCATGGGGCGGCAAAAAACATAGAGCCGCCCCTGACCAGAAAGGACCATTACGATCACCTAATCTGACCTGCATAACACAAACCAGAGAATTTCCTCCAGGGATTGCTGTGGTGGAATAAATTATTCTTCCGTACTACTGAGTCCAAGCAACTTGTGGCTGAACGGAGCATATGTCTTCGAAAGATTCCCATTGTTTATTATTCAGAGAGGCAGAGATACCATGAGCCTAGAAAAATTTCTAACAATCAGCATTCTCCACAATGTAATGATGAGATACTCAATCTATTTCACTGTAGTATGGGAATCCTAAAACTTCATAATGAACAATCTAAATAAGCAAGAAACACTGGCACCTGGATTCCACAGATGAACTTGAAAGCTGAACACCTTCAACAATATTTGAATGTTTTTCTCATGTGAGGAAAATAATCATTCTTGGCTTGACCTCCTTTCCCCTAGCTGGCTTTTATTATTTCACTTAGATCTCCTACAAATTAATCTTCTGAGAATCCTATAATAAACAATGCACATCTGAGAATATTTACTGGCTACGTATTAAGCAAATAAAGTCAATTGATTTTGTGGGGGGATAACACAGTTGAATTTTTAAACAACAAAAAAGCAGGGTCATTGCCCAGATTTTCCTTTTTTTCTCTTATCTTCTGCATGAGGGAGTGATAAAGAATGAAGGGGGGGGGGGGAATCTCTCTCTTTCACCTGACCCCCTAGTCTTCCACTGAGTGTGACTGCTGCATATAGGTGAAGCATAGAATCAGAGAATATCGGGGTTGGAAGGGACCTCAGGAGGTATCTAGTCCAACCCCCTGCTCAAAGCGGGACCAATTCCCAACTAAATCATCCCAGCCAGGGCTTTGTCAAGCCTGACCTTAAAAACCTCCAAGGAAGGAAATTCCACCACCTCCCTAGGTAACGCATTCCAGTGCTTCACCACGCTCCTAGTGAAATAGTGTTTCCTAATATCCAACCAAGACTTCCCTCACTGCAACTTGAGACCATTGCTCCTTGTTCTGTCATCTGCCACTACTGAGAACAGCCGAGCTCCATCCTCTTTGGAACCCCCCTTCAGGTAGTTGAAAGCAGCTATCAAATCCCCCCTCATTCTTCTCTTCTAGAGACTAAACAATCCCAGTTCCCTCAGACTCTCCTCATAAGTCATGTGCTCCAGCCCCCTAATCATTTTTGTTGCCCTCCGCTGGACTCTTTCCAATTTTTCCACATCCTTCTTGTAGTGTGGGGCCCAAAACTGGACACAGTATTCCAGATAAGGCCTCACCAATATCAAATAAAGGGGAACGATCACGTTCCTCGATCTGCTGGCAATGCCCCTACTTATATAGCCCAGGGTCCGTATTCTGCTGCTCTCCTTTCTTCCTTGTGTCAGGATCCTGAACTCGACCATCTCATGGTCACTGCCTCTCAGGTTCCCATCCGCTTTTGCTTCCCCTACTAATTCTTCCCTGTTTGTGAGCAGCAGGTCAAGAAAAGCTCACTACCTTCTTATACTGTATTGTTATCTATACAAAGACTTCCCATGGAATATTTTATCCTCCCCAACCACCTGCTATTCCAAAGCTCTCATGATTGCCTATAGATTTCATTGTGTTTTTGCTGGGTCCAACCTTGAGGTTCTTATCAAGTTTTCACTCTGTCCTTATACAGGCATTACGATGAGAACTGTGCATGCATCTAGACTGAGTATAAAACTGAGTGCATGGTCCTCCCTTTCTGGGGGAAAGCCCCTGGGAGTGGGCTATTTGCTGGTCACTGTTTTGGCACTTCCAAAAGAATGCTTTGATTGTTCAGTTCCAAAAGGAGTGTTGATCAGTGAGCAACTTGGACAGAGAGGAAGCATGGCAAAGCACGGGCAGTGTGTGGTACAAAGGGGTTAAAAGGAATTAATTAGCTAGTATCCAATGTTTTCCCACCTGAAATTAAAAACAAAAATGATGTGGAGCATAGTGTAGGTATGTGAAGCACCAAACTACAACACACATTAAATGAGAGTTCAAAAAGTCTGGTGTTCAATGGCCAATATTTAGTGTAACAACTAATAAAAGCTTTGTCCCCTTGATCAAGTCCATTGAAACATTTATTACACATTGACCGTCCTTTATGGGTCTAAGCAGGGCCCTATCTGAAATTTAATTTCTAAGATATTTGCTGCTTATCCATGATCAGATTCCCTGTTTGGAATCTATTAGCATAGATGAGGAAATTGGTTTATATTTTGTGTGTCTAGTTCAGCGTTATTTTTTTGCATTTATAACTGGTCCCGGGTGTTTAGTTCACCCCTAATGATTTAGCTATGCAAGATGTTCCATCAATTCATTAGAGTGGAGTTAGTGGAACAGACCATGCATATTCAATGTGAAGATTTTTATTACAGTTGGGTCAATAATTTGAAAAGAAAAACTTTTTTTTTTTTTTTACTTTGCACCAGATGCTAGTTTTGGAAGAACAGCTTCCCCAACTTGGCATCCAATTCTTCCGATCCTCTTCCCAGAATGAATAATAGGCTATTGTACGGACAGATGACATCCCGGCACAAATGTATTTGGCTTAATTATTTATTATTTATTTAAATGTTTAATGATAGGACTTTAGCTTTGTGAATTTAAAATAACCAAGTACATGAAGGAATCAGAACTATCTTTCAAACAGTGGTGAGTGAGCCATAAACTACTAATTGTTCCCTCTGAATCTTCTGATTCTAGTCTGTCAATAAATCAGAGCTAGAATTCTCATGAGGTTCAGACTTTTGTGCAAGATTTCCAGAAATGTTTGGTTTCAGCAGAGTCAAAAAGGTTGGGCGAAGAATCTTCCATGTTGTATTTAATTGTCCATCACGCTTTCTGGTCCTTGTCTAACATGGAAAATGCAGAGACACTTGAAAGTTAACTTTCAAAAAGCTCTGGATTTTGGAGTAGGTTCTTATTTGTCCAAATCAGTTCATTCAATTATTAGGAAAGGTTCTAGAAAAAGAGCATCAAGATTTAAAATTTTAGGGGAAGATGAACATGAGCAAAAAGCAACAGAGAGTCCTGTGGCACCTTTAAGACTAACAGATGTATTGGAGCATAAGCTTTCGTGCGTGAATACCCACTTTGTCAGATGCATGTAATCTGACGAAGTGGGCATTCACCCACGAAAGCTTATGCTCCAATACATCTATTAGTCTTAAAGGTGCCACAGGACTTGCTGTTGCTTTTTACAGATCCAGACTAACACGGCTACCCCTCTGATACATGAGCAAAAAGGAATCCTGATGAACAATATAAACAGCCAGACTGGATCAGACCCAAAGCCCATCTTGTCCAGGATCCTGACTCTGATAGTATCCAAATTCAGTGTAGACGATTATGGGACAATCTGCCCAAAGGGGAAGTTTCTTTCCAATCCCCTCAGCTGGAGGTTGGTTTGTGTTCTGAACCAAGAGGATTTATATAATTTCCTTTAAAAAATATACATTGAATATGATTGTAGGTGTTCTCGTTCCCTCCAGATGAATGTCTCATCCTTTTCTTTTTCAATCCTGCAATGCTCTTGGCCAAAGTGATGACTTCTGGCCATGAGTTCCACTGGATAAATATGTATCAAGTGAAAAATCAGTTCCTTTCATCAGTTCCAAATGTGCTGCCTTTCAGTTTCATGGACTGCCTCCATGTTTTTGTATTCAGGGGAAGGTTATATTGCAGCACCCAAGTGGCCTTCTCGACACCATTTGTTGTTTCGTATACCCTGCCATGGCCTTTCATTTTCAACAAGGGAGAAGGTCTAGAGGAAACAAGATTGAAACAACTAGGAAGAGAGAAGGAGAATGGGATCCTGAGTACAACAACAAAGCAGAAGCTCATGGGGGGATAAAGCCCCCAGAATAGACCCAACAGCCTCTTCTCTGGTGTGGGTGGAGAAATGGCCTCTGAGTTATGGAAAAGGGCACTGATCCACTATTTTATTCCAATGGCCCATCTTTCTAGATCCATAAATGCCCTATTTCATAACTAAATCGAACCCTGGCATTTACAACATGGCTGCTATAAGTAAAAAGAATATGGTATGTGTGTTCTGGTGAATACAGGCAACTGCATTACTGTGACAGAATATACCCCTGTATTCATATCCTCCACATGATTGTAATAATCTTTGTACAGAGTATGACATGTAAGGTATCATTTGAAAAATCATAATTTGCTGTTCAGCATTGTCCTGATAAAATGTGTGTGGCAACATGGTATGTGAAGTTATAAGTTTTCCTTGCACGGTGTTATTAAAACATGTCCCAAACCCCACAGCCCTGCCCAGACAGAAGCTGGCAAACAAGTCTGTCCTAAACAGGGGAATGTGTGCTCTGCTCAATTTGCATTTAAGCAGTAAACAGAGTCATCAAGCCAGGAGGGGAAACAAAAAAAGCTCAAACAGGCGAGAAAAGACAGCAGGGAACATCTGTCCACATAGACTCTTTGTCTCCTAGTGCCCAGCTGTAAATGGGTTTCAAAAGCGGGACTGAAACTATAAAAAAGAGGGACAAACCCCCCAAACCCCCCTTCTCTCTCTCCCCACCCATTGTATCCACTGCACCTGAAGAGACAAAGGAAGGATTTGTTGGACTCTGGGGGAGGGGTCCTGACCTTCAGAGGTTGGTCGTGAGACTGCTGAAAGCATGTGGAAAGAAAATTTTCTTGAATCTGATACAGTTTAAGTTACGCATTAGTGAGCATTTCATCTTGATTTTTCTTGTAACCATTTCTGACTTTTATGCCTCATTACTTGTTCTCACTTCAAATTTCTCTCTTTGTAGTTAATAAACTTGTTTTACTGTTTTATCTAATCCAGTGTGTTGAAACTAAAGTGTCTGAATAACTATTTGAGATAATAAAATGGCATATTATTCCCTTAAAGGAACAATGGATTTAAAAATATTTGTATTATCTAGGAGACTGTGGGGCAATACATGATATATATTTCTGAGGGAAAGTCTAAGACTAGGGGTGCATTGGGGTCATCCTGCACTATAACCGAGGCTGGAGAGAGCCAGAGTGTAATCCAAGTGTGGTTGGCAGGCTGCAATTACACACAATCAGGGTGCGGATTCCATGCTGAAAGGCTGTTGTGGGTGGCCCAGGTGGATGTGACTTCAGGAAGGCATGGTAAGACACCCAAAGTTCCAGGCCAGGGGTGACACAGCTACTCATGAGTCTGCATGTCACTGTAGCCAGTCCCTTAATGTGCAGCGGGGACCCCAGAGCTCACCCCTCTGCCTGGTGGCTGGTCTGAGCCAGTGTGTGGAATTTTTGGATCAAATGTATCTGCTCATCTCCTGTGTATGCTTATAATTTACAGCTTGTTTTCATTCAAGATAGATAGATAGATAGTATGGGGATAGATCAGTGGTGGGCAACCTGTGGCCCGCGGGCTGCACACGGCCTGTCAGGGTAATCGGCTGGCGGGTCGCGAGACAGTGTTTACATTGACTGTCCACAGGCATGGCTGCCTGCAGCTCCTAGTGGCCACGGTTCACCGTTCCTAGCCAATGGGAGCTGCGGGAAGCAGCGCGGGTCACTGGCACGTGCTGGTGACCCCATCCTCAACTCCTGAGCATCTGATAAATGACCTCTCAGCAGCCTCGAGGTACTAAATGATCAACTCACAGAACCTGATTGGAGCTGTTAGGTCATGCAGCAATATCTTCCCCATCCAGGAAATATTGTCCCTCTTTTAGTCTTATTTGTATTCTACCGCAACTAAAATTTTCAATTACAGTTTTGTCACCTAGATCAGTCATTGCCTGTTCTTATTTGCTGGCCTAGAAAATCTGGATTGCAGCTTCATTTAAATTATTTTGCTTAGTTTATCATACAAGGGCACTAACCTGAGCCCGATGCAATGAAATCAATGTGTTTGATATCCTAGAATTAGCCTTAGGAACTCATGCTTAACGATCTGTTACCAGTCTGGTCTTCAAAATAGATGTCTAGTTGTGTCTGCATTCAGATGAGGGGACCTTTGAATGCAGTACTGCTCTCTGTTCAGTAATGTTACACGCTGGAAATATAACTCAGTGATGGTCCTGTTTCACATTCATTAAGAATGCTGGATTACAACCCTGGTCACTTAAAATTAGTGCAGAAAAGAGGTATCTTTTCACAGGATGTCAGTGTAAATCAATGGCATTTCCCCTGCATTGCAGGAAGGCATTCCTAAAGAGCCTGGACTGTATATTTAAAGGTGTCCATGGAAAAGCTCTCACTTGACTTTTAACAACTAGTCTGATATTCTGCCTGGTTTATCTGGCCGTGTGGCTTGGGGTACTTGCAATTCATTAGAATCACAGCTCCAAAACCCAACAGAATAAACTTATTTTGCCGTACTGCCTAGGAAGTGAATCCCAGGTAATTTGCTGTGCATTAAATCTTGAAAAAACTGATGACAACACTTGCCTGCTTGGGTCCCTATAGGAAGGTTCTTCGATCCATATATAGACACCGGCGCAGAAGTAGCCACATGTCCAGGCTTATTACCATTGACTTCAATAGGAGCTGCAGTTACTCAACACCCCTGAAAATCAGACCACTCATTTAGGTGCCTAACATAAGGCTCTCAAGTATGAAGAACTGGCCACAAATTCTCTGTTCTCCATATGGACTTTCTAGTTCCCATGGGGAATTTATGTAATCTTCATAAGAGCATGGGGTTTGCTCCTGTATCCTCAGCAAACAACAATCCCCCGCCAGCCCCTCAGTATTGTGCAGTTTGCTCTGCACTGCTTGCTCATGTGCTTGCCAAGATGTGCTGGAGGCTTTCCAAACACAGAAGAAGGCACGACACCTCCTCCAAAGTGCTGCAATGCACAGGCGGTGGGGACCCTTGGTAATGACACACTTGTTTCTCATGGGTTTTGTTGATACTGTTGGGATTATTTTTAAATGCTCCAAAATTCCCCTCCCCTCCTCTGATAATTCAGCTCTCTTGGTTGCCCCCATCCCAATGCCCAGCTTTCACTGAAGTAACTTTACGTCCTTGCTTCCCAGCCCTCTCTTCCTCCCCTCCCCACAAAGGAAAATAAATAAATGAAAATGATGAGTCGTTGGCACAGACTTTCATAGAATCATAGAATATCAGGGTTGGAAGGGACCTCAAGAGGTCATCTAGTCCAACCCCCTGCTCAAAGCAGGACCAATCCCCAACCAAATCATCCCAGCCAGGGCTTTGTCAAGCCTGACCTTACAAACCTCTAAGGAAGGCGATTCCACCACCTCCCTAGGTATGCTTCAAAACCTCCTGAAATCAGTGGTAGGCTTTCAGCTGATGTTATGAGTTTTGGATTAGGCATTTGGCTAGATCAGGGGTTGGCAACCTTTCAGAAGTGGTGTGTTGACTCTTCATTTATTCACTCTAATTTAACGTTTCGTGTGCCAATAATACATTTTAACGTTTTTAGAAGGTCTCTTTCTATAAGTCTATAATATATAACTAAACTATTGTTGTATGTAAAGTAAATAAGATTTTTAAAATGTTTAAGAAGCTTCATTTAAAATTAAATTAAAATGCAGAGCCCTCCGGACAGGTGGCCAGGACCTGGGCAGTGTGAGTGCCACTGCAAATCAGCTCGCGTGCCGCCTGTGGCATGCCTGCCATAGGTTGCCTACCCCTGGGCTAGATTCTGAGGAACCAAAGAAAGGCAGATGTAATGACCTGACCTATCGAAGTTCTTTGTCTCACACTTTGTCTTGACTATTTAGGAGCTATGTTGAAATGGTAAGCTCTTCAGGGGAGTGCACAGTGCTTAGCACATTAGGGTCCTGATCTCAGGAACAGACTCGCTGCACTACAGCAACACAAGAATAACAACAGAGAAGGTGCACTCAACCAAGCCATCGTCTTCTGCACCTAATATCATGTTCTTAAGCTTTGCTAAGTGAAACTCATTCTTACCATCTTTCCTGCATGGTATTTCTCCACTGACCAAGTACCAGAGTGTATGATTTATTCTGCCACTGCTAGCGCAATCAGAGATAATGTATTCCTGAGATAAAGTAGGACTAATTAACAACCAGTCAATTGCCTCTTTTATACTTTCAGATTTCTCAGCTTGTCAAGTTGAGAATGGTAACATAATTATATTAATTCATTAGGAATAATAATTTTATCCTAAATAATCTGTTTTCTCCTTTTACACTGTTGTTAGGTTAAGCTGGCCTTATTGATCCAGGTGTGGGTAGCATTCATTCCCTCTGAGAATAGTCATTCTGTTCTGGCAGGTTACCTGTCCTGACAATTAGCCGTAGATGTCTGGCTCCTATTGAAAAGTAACTGAGTGTTGGTCATTAGGCCAAAGCGCCTATTGCTAAGTAAAGGCATATTGCTGAGTGAAACAAAGCCCTAGCACGCTTTAAGGATAATTTGTAGTAATAATGCACCGTGATGACATTAAGATATTTGACCGCTACTGATAGCAGTAAGAATGGAAAAATTAGTTGCTTAATGTAATATCCTGTTTAATTAAAGCAAGTCTTTTTAACCACAAAATGTACTAACCCCATGAGTATGGAAAGTCTGGATATTACAATACGGGCTTGGAAATTTGCAGCGTGTATCAAACAAAAGGGAATATCAGTAACTGTCATGTATAAAAAAGGGGAAGTTGTAAGTGATAAACAGCTAATCTATAGTAGTTTTGTTAGAAGAATTGATCTTAAAACTGCTCAAGTCATCAGCTGCAAGCTCCGATTTCTAGAAAAACTAGGTATCGTATGGAAATATCTTCCTTTGTCTTTGTGTGCTGTTTCAATAAAGGCAATCAAGCTTGAGTACTCCAGCAAAAGACAAGACAAAGCAAAAACTTTGAAAGTGTTATTCAAGCATCTTTTTAATCTTATTCTTACATTTTTTTTCTTATCTTAGTTTAGCATGATGCAAAACTGTTGATTTATGCTTTACAAAAACTTTTGCTACATAGGAGTTTTGTGACGGGGAAACATTTTATGTATTTATTTATTTATTTACTTATTTGCATAAACATCTGCCAAGTTCCAGGCATCAGCTCTATGTACAGTGGGGTGTAGTGGTTGGAGCAGAAGACTGGACACTAGGACTTCTGAGTTCTGTTCCTGGTTCTGGTATTTACTTATTATATGACCTTGGGTAAAATTTCTAAGTGACTTTGGAGCCAGCCCTATTTTCAAAAGTGTTGTAGGCACTAAGAAACCTAAATCCCTTTAAAGGAAGATTTAATCTAATTGAAAGTCAATGTTTCTCCACATCTTTTGTACTTTCCAAATTGTGCAGTTGAACATAACTTCCTTACAAAAAATAGAGAAGAAGAAAAACAAAAAAGCTGTGTGAAAAATGATAGTAATACAAACCAAAACCAATGGACAGTGGAAGAAAAATAGTTCTCACAAAAATGTCAGCATCAACCCTGCAAGTGGGAGAATGGGAAGGATGTTGTTAAGGGGTAAAAAAAAAAAATCTCTATATAAATAGTACAGATACAGGAAATATTGCACTAGAAGATAATGGTTTGAGGGATGTCAAAGGTGATTTACTTTTCTCTGCATTTTAGCTTCACACGGGTTCTCTGGATAATGACTGATCATGTTTATACTGTTGTTTCTATTGTACTCTCCACTTTCGGTATTTCTCTTCACTTTGCCTGTCGGTTTTCTTTCTGTTTCTATTTCTTTTCTTTATTATCTGTCTTTTCTTTTGATTTTTAGGCTACTCCCTCCTGGACGAGACAGATACATCTATATTCCCTGCAGTAGTGACATTATCTCCTGCCACTGGATGCCTTTTCTCTTGTCAGTATGCATCTCCCATTGCTGGCTTTTTTATATTAATTATGGTCTATAAAGTGCTCTGAAACCCGCAGGAAAATAAATGTGATTGAAGTAAACCCTCCCAGCACCCCAGTGAGTGAGACCAGGGTTATAATACTCCTGTTTATACACAAAGAAACCCAGCCAGAGGAATTGAGGTGCTTGCTCAGGATCATAAAGCATGGAGTCAGTTGTAGAGCCAAGAATGGACTTCTGAATAAACCATGACTACAATCTTCCTTCAGCTCAGGTGGTCTGGAAAGGACTCTCCTCTGAGAATATCACTGCCAATTCTAGAGCAGCTACAGGTGTCACTGTAAACCACGAGGTTCTTTCATTGCCTATAAGGAGTGACTCTATTGCCTCTCTGTAACCAGGCCGCTGGAATATGACAGTTGTGACAGCATACCCGGGCCTTTCTGTCTATAACCATGTACGATAGAAAGAGTTCCCATTTTCAGTTAACTCATTTGATTGTGTCCCAGCCAATGGCTGCTCAGGAAGCCTGGGGCTAACAATTCTGCCAGGCTCCATTAACCCCAGGATTGCATTGTTCATTCTGGAGGCAGTGGGGTGAAGAAACATTTTGAGGTCTGTGCTGCTTTGCCAAGCAAAGTGAGAGGAGCTGGTCTATTGTCGGCTATGATTTGAGTCTCCAGAGAACTTCTCACAGCAGGTCTACTGTCAACAAACAGGATGATTTCCATTCACGTCATCTTATTTCTAAGCCATCAAATTTTCCACAAAGTCTAGCTCTCCTCTCAGGTCATTAACTTTTTTTAATGTATTTGCTCAATACAGTCTGTTCTGTACACACCCAGCCTCCTCATTGGGTCTGTCTCTCTGAGGTTGACCCTTGTTGCCAACATGAATATCGTATTTGTTTATACCAATATACTTACCCTCTAGAAATAACGAGGGCTCCCATGCATGTGTGTAGGAGAGAGGATTCTTGTGAGGAATGTGCTACAGGCAATGATTTGTTTTTCCCTTGAGCACGTGGGTGGAGAGTATTGTAAGAGACATAGTTAAACCGGGAGCTGTCATGAGGCCTTGGCCGCAGGAGTAGGAAACCCAGGGGGAAACAAAACATTGTGATACTGGAAATAATTATCAACATTAATCTAAAGAACTAAGGTTGGAGACAGGATATGTTGGGAGCTGGGTGCAGCAACTAGCTAACGTAGAAAGGAGAGCAAGCAGAGCATGCTAACGACAGGAAAGTATTTATTGGGTATAATTATACAGCACCCTCAATATGCATGGGACATGAGAGATATATAACCGGTAAGCAGATAAATGTTCAACAGCGCTGACTTTCAAAGGATGCGGAGAGATTCCAACTGCCGCCGGGGTTTAGACCCCCAACTGCATAAATCCCTTTTCAAAAAGAGACTTAGGTTCCTCGATCCGTTAGGTTGCGACACTGACTGCCATCATACCTAACGACATTTAAAAATCTGGGCCCGGCGCTTGAGGGTGCATCTGCACAGCAAACGAGACCCTGCAGCAGCAAGTCATGGAGTCGGGGTCAACTGACTTGGGCCCCTGGGGCTCAGGCTGGAGGGCCTAAAATAGCACGTTCAGGCTCGGGCTGGAGCCCAGGCTCTGAGACCCAGCGAGGAAAGAGGGTCACAGAGCTCTGGCTCCAGCTCGAATCTGAATATCATCACTGCTATTTTCAGCCCCACCACGCAAGCCCCACATTCTTGAGTCAGCTGACCCACCTCTGACACGTGCTGCCTCGGGGGGGGGAGGGGGGGTTGTGAGTAAACATACCCTAAGGGCCCATCCTGCAAATGCTCACTACCAGGTGGAGTCCTGACCACGCGGAGCAGCCACACTCGTTTCAGTGGGATGAGTGCACATAGGGAGCCCTTCATTTGGCAGTAAATGCTAACCAGTCTGGGGCCAGAGCATAGACAAGTCACTCAAGTGATCGCTCCACATCCCTCTCCACCAACAAGTATTGCAAATGATTGGGTTAATCCAGGGCACAGATGTAGTTTTCCTGGGATAAGCGACCCCCTGCTTTTGTGTTACCAGAGTAACAACTGACATGACCATGGTAATGCCTTCGTGGTGGATGAGTGCTTCAGATGTCAGAGCCTTGGTGCTTTGCAGTTTGGTCTGCAGTAGGACGCTTCCTGGGTGGGTTTTGTTGGTTACATTTAATCTGATTGAAGAGATGGATTGAATTAATCTTAATGCAACAGCTCTCTGAGCTCCGACACCTGGTTATGTATTTATTATTTGTGTCACAGTAGCACTTACAATCCCCCCGTGAGATCAGAGCCTGGTTGTTCTAGGTGCTCACAGTATGACCGCTCTCACTCCAAAGCGCTTACAACTGAGACAAGATGGGGAAAAGTAGAAGGGGCAAGAGAGGGCTGGAAAGGTGAAGAAAGCTGCCTCAGGCTGCACTGCAGGTCAGTGGAGAACAAGGCCCAGGGTTGACATTTTCCAGACCAGGAGCCTAATGGTGAGACTTGCAAAAGCACATAAGGTGACGTAGGAGCACAAGTCCCATTGTACCAACAGGAATTGTGCCCCTAAGTTACTTAGGTGCTTTGGAGAATCATATCTCCTGCCATTCTCGACATCAAACTATGGATTTAGGAGCCTAAAATTATTCTCCTAGTTTTAAACATTTTGGCCCAGGTCTCCTGAGTCCCTGTCCAGGGCCCTGTACACTGGGGGTCCAGGGTCATGATGGCTGAATGGTTTTTGAAGGGTTCCATTTAACATGCACCTGACTTGCTGCTGCTAACTTTTTCATGATTTTATTACAAGTCTTACAACATATGGTCTTTTTCTTAAAGTCCCAGATCCTGGAGTTATGCGAAAACATGAACAGTTCAGCTTTTATTTCAAGAAAATGAATTTCTGGTCCTCACAATGGAAGAGAGAAACTTAGGCAACCTCTAAAGCTCACAAACGAGAAGACCCCAAAGGTGGGGTGTGTGTGTGTGTGTGTGTAAAATGTTTTTTGGAGTCTGACTCATGATTTTTGAATAGTTTGGATTGGCAATATGGTGACATAAATAATAAAACTTACAGACAAACTTTCTACATAAAAAAAGAGCTGATTTTTCAAAGTGGCAGAAGAGATGACACAGATTCCCTAGAAAATCATTTTTCTTCTTCAGGTTCAACAGAAGTTCCATGAAGGGCTCTTTTTATCTCTCCTCCCCCCCCCACACACACACACACCAGTTCTATACAGCCAGAGAGGAGCCTATCACAGGTGGTAACTAAGGCTAACTAAATCAGATGGCATTCCCCCACAATTCCCAGAAGGCTATTTGAATGTATTAAAGTGACCCTAAATTCCACAGTCTAACTTGTAGCCAGCTTTCAGTTCCCAGGAAACAAATGACTATTTACATAGCAAATGTATAAAGGGGCCGCTACCTCGATATAACGCGACCCGATATAACACGAATTCGGATATAACGCGGTAAATCAGTGCTCTGGGGGGGCGGGGCTGTGCACTCCGGTGGATCAAAGCAAGTTCAATATAACACGGTTTCACCTATGATGCGGTAAGATTTTCTGGCTCCCGAGGACAGCGTTATATCGAGGTAGAGGTGTAGTGTCTAATACGTTATCTGTTTTTATGCCGTATGCAAGTGAAGCATCACCACAGGGAGATACACTGTACTTAGCATGTGGAGGCAGAGCAGTCTGCGAGTTAGAGAAAAGCAGTTGAGAGTCAGTTCTCCTGGGGGGTTTTCCAGATCTGCCCCTGATTTGCATAACACCACACAACATCTTACTTGGGGCCTGAGTCAACTCACATCAAAGTCAGTGAGTGTCTTTCCATTGGCTTTAGTGGAGTTGAAATGTTTTCTTCCTCAGTTTCTCTATCTGTCTGTATGTAACAATCCTGACCTTTCTCATCAAGACACTGTGCAGCATACTAATGTGCTTTGAGATCCCCCGGTGAAAGGCTGTGTCAGAGTGCAAAGCGCTACATTATTATGGCAATGATTCAACATCTGGAATGAATGGGTTGGCTTGGGGAATTGTTTCATTCTTAGAATATTTTGTTGTTTCTAAAATGTCTTGTTTTGGAGAGTAATTTCTTGCGCTTTGTCACGGTCTCCTGCCATGTCTGTACTAGCTGAGTTTGAGGGCTATTTCCTGGTCTATTTCATTACTTCTGTGCTATTTTTTGGTTGGTTCTAAATTTTCACCGATGTGTTGTTCTATTTTGTTTTGTTGACTTGGGAATAAACAGATGTATGTTGCCATCATCCTAAAACCCCTACAAAGCATTTGTGTTTTGGGTAGTCAGAGAATTTTTATGGGTTTTGCTTGTTCTCCTGCCCAGATCGGAGCAGTTTTCCTTATTATGTGGCACAGTTAGGAACATAGGACTAGCCAGATTGGAAAGGCTTGAGGTCCATTTAGTGCAGTATCCTCTCTCCAGCATGCTTCAGGGGAAGGTGCAAAAAACTTCACAGTAGGGAGATATGGGAGGCTCTACCTCCCCCGGAGGAGGTGTCAGCTTAATCCCGGATTGCTAGATTGGTTCAAGACCTGAAGCAGTTTGCCATTAGACACAAGAATTCTTTTGTTAGGTTATATTGGTTCCTGTGGACAGTGTTGCTGTGTCCACGCTCCTCTTCGCAGGCAGACTTGCTGACCTAGTGAGGAGGGCTTTAAACTAGGTTCACCGGGGAATTGTGACCTAAGCCTGGAGGTAAGTGGGGAAGTGGGATACTGGGAGGAAACACAAGGAGGAGGGTGCAACAGGGGAGGCCTCCTGATTCATACTGAGAAAGTAGGGCAATCGGCTAGTTATCTTAGGTGCCTGTACATGAATGCAGGAAGCCTGGGAAACAAGCAGGAAGAATTGGAAGTCCTGGCACAGTCAAGGAACTATGATGTGATTGGAATAACAGAGACTTGGTGGGATAACTCACATGACTAGAGCACTGTCATGGGTGGGTATAAACTGTTCAGGAAGGACAGGCAGGGGAGAAAAGGTGGAGGAGTTGCACTGTATGTAAGGGAGCAGTATGACTGCTCAGAGCTCCAGGAAAAGCCTGTTGAGAGTCTTTGGGTTAAGTTTAGAGGTGAGAGCAACAAGGGTGATGTCGTGGTGGGCATCTGCTATAGACCACAGACCAGGAAGATGAGGTAGACGAGGCTTTCTTCAGACAACTAACAGAAGTTTCCAGATCACAGGCCCTGGTTCTCATGGGGGATTTCAATCACCCTGATATCTGCTGGGAGAGCAATACAGCAATGCACAGACAATCCAGGAAGTTTTTGGAGAGTGTTGGGGACAACTTCCTAGTGCAAGTGCTGGAGGAACCAACTAGGGGCCGTGTTCCTCTTGACCTGGTGCTCACAAACAGGGAAGAATTGGTAGGGGAGGTAGAAGTGGGTGGCAACCTGGGCAGTAGTGACCATGAGATGGTTGAGTTCAAGATCCTGACAAAAGGAAGAAAGGAAAGCAGCAGAATATGGATGCTGGACTTCAGAAAAGCAGATTTAGACTCCCTCAGGGAACTGATGGGCAGGATCCCCGGGGAGGCTAATATGAGGAGGAAAGAGTCCAGGAGAGTTGGCTGTATTTTAAAGAAGCCTTATTGAGGGCGCAGGAACAAACCATCCCGATGTGCAGAAAGAATAGCAAATATAGCAGGTGACCAGCTTGGCTTAACAGACAAATCTTCGGTGAGTTTAAACACAGAAAGGAAGCTTACAAGAAGTGGAAACTTGGACAGATGACTAGGGAGGGAGTATAAAAATATTGCTTTAGCATGCAGGGGTGTAATCAGGAAGGCCAAAGCAGAATTGGAGTTGCAGCTAGCAAGGGATGTGAAACGTAACAAGAAGCGTTTCTACAGGTATGTTAGCAACAAGAAGAAGGTCAGGGAACGTGTGGGACCCTTATTGAATGGGGGAGGCAACCTAGTGACAGATGCTGTGGAAAAATATGAAGTACTCAATGCCTCTTTTTGCCTCGGTCTTTCACAGACAAGGTCAGCTCCCAGACTGCTGCACTGGGCATCACAATATGGGGAGGAGGTGGGCAGCCCTCAATGGTGAAAGAACAGGTTAAGGACTATATAGAAAAGCTGGACATGCACAAGTCCTTGGGTCTGGATCTAATGCATCCCAGGGTGCTGAGAGAGTTGGCTGATGTGATTGCAGAGCCATTACTTCACAGTAGGGAGATATGGAATGTTCTACCTCCCCCTGATGTGATTGCAGAGCCATTAGACATTATCTTTGAAAACTCATGGCGATCAGGGGAGGGCCTGGACGATTGGAAAAAGGCAAATATAGTGCCCATCTTTAAAAATGGGAAGAAAGAAAATCTGGGGAACTACAGACCCTGGAAAAATCATGGAGCAGGTCCTCAAGGAATCCATTTTGAAGCATTTGGAGGAGACGAAGGTGATCAGGAACAGTCAACATGGATTCATCAAGGGCAAGTCATGCCTGACCAACCTGATTGCTTTCTATGATGAGATAACTGGCTCTCTGGATATGGGGAAAGTGATGGATGTGATATACCTTCACTTTAGCAAAGCTTTTGATACTGTCTCCCACAGTATTCTTACCAGCAAGTTTAAAAAGTATGGATTGGATGAACGGTCTATAAGGTAGATAGAAAGCTGGCTAGATTGTCGGGCTCAACGGGTACTGATCAATGGCTCAATGTCTAGTTGGCAGCTGGTATCCAGCCGGTATCAAGCATTTTTGTTCAACATCTTCATTAATGATCTGGATGATGGAATGGATTGCACTGTCAACAAGTTTGTGGATGACACTAAACTGGGGGCAGAGGTAGATACACTGGAGGTTAGGGATAGGGTCCAGAGTGACCTAGACAAATTGGAGGATTGGGCCAAAAGAAATCTGATGAATAGCATGTGTGGGACATGGAAGAAACAGAATCCATTGGGCGGAGGTGGCCTATGCATCACTGAAATCCCATTTTGAGGGATGATATGTAACTTTTACATGTTGTAATTTCACCCACTGTGGATAGGCTGAAAGAGTGAAGTTGGTGAGGACAAGCACTTAGATAATCAGTGCTAGGTGAGATGAGGATAAACTTGATTCTATAAAGGGTCTTCTGCTTGACAGAAAATAATTTCATTGCAAAAATAATCATAAGAGGTGATAACTAATGCAAGGGATTTTATAATACATTTAGAACAGCAGAAGGAGGAAGAAACTAAGGAGCATAGACCTCCAGGGAGAAGATGGAAGTTTCACTCTCTCTGAAGAAGACATGAGGCACTGCTACATTATCTGGTCAAAACCCCCCTTGAGGGTTTCTCTCTATTGCTTTCCCATCATTCTAGGCAGTAGCAGGTTCTGTTGTGAAGATCACAGACCCCTGAGCCCAGCAGTTATTGGCTTCTCTAACTGTGCCTGTGATTACTGAAAGTTTCAGCTACCTTTATGTCAGTGAAGACAGGATTTCACCCTAGGAATGTAAGTGCTGGTATCTTGGCCAAACTCCAGTTTGCGGGGGACGGGGAGGGGTAAAGTGCTTCTCCTGGTTCTTAGTTGGATGGAGGATTCTTCTTCCCATCCTTAGCCTTTGAATAATGTTACTGTGAGTTATGAAAGAGCGGATGTGTTCCCCCAGTGGGGTGTGATATGCCCAGTATCACCCAGCACCTGCACACTGCACCCCCAAAAACCAAACTGTTACAGCCCACAGGAGACTCAACTAATCTGTGCCAAAGGCAGAGAATAGGAGGGACTGCAGTGCACCAGGGCCCAAAGCCCCTGCTGTAGCAGGGAATTGGTTAAATGAGATATACCAGGATCATCCCAGCAAGTGACTTGCACCCCATGCTGCAGAAGAAGATGAACCTCCCCCCCTCCCCACCAAGGTCACTGTCAGCCTGACCTGGGGTGAAATTCCTTCGCGACCCCAAGTACAGTGATCAGTTAAACCCTGAGCCAGACCAGCACCTGAGAGAGAGAATGCTCAGTGCCCTCTCACCTGGCCCACCCTGTCCAGTGCCCCATCTCCTGCTGTGGCCATCCCTGGTGCTTCAGGAGAAGGAGTCCAAAAGACCCCTCCCACAATCCATTATGGGGGGAGAAATCCCTTCCTGACCCCAGCATGGGCTAGATGCTCAGCTGGGGTAAATCATCATAACTCTGTTGAAGTGCCCAACGTGTTTACCCCACTGTAGCTAACAGCAGAATTTGGCCCATCATAAGAACATAAGAACGGCCATACTGGGTCAGACCAATGCTCCATGTAGCTCAGTATCCTGTCTTCTGACAGTGGCCAGTGCCAGGTGCACCGGGGGAATGAACAGAACAGGGAATCATCAAGTGATCCATCCCCTGTCACTCATTCCCAGCTTCCTGCAAACAGAGGCTAGGGACACCATCCCTGCCCATCCTGGCTAATAGCCATTGATGGACCTATCCTCCATGAATTTTTTTAGTTCTTTTTTGAACCCTGTTATATTTCTTGGCCTTCACAATATCCTCTAGCAAAGAGTTCCACAGACTGACTGTGCGTTGTGTGAAAAAATACTTCCTTCTGTTTGTTTTAAACCTGCTGTCAAATGCTTTGGAGTCCTTCTGGATGAACGGTATCATATAAACACAGGATATATTATTAATAGTAATTATTATTATATAGCTCTGTGCCACGCAGGAATAATAACAAAATGTGTCTGCAGCTGTGTACGTGTATAAAGCAGTGTCAGGACTGAGATCCCCACTTTGAACTTTAGGGTACAAATGTAGGGGCCTGCATGAAAATCTTCTAAGCTTAACTACCAGCTTAGCTCTGGTTCGGCTGCCACCATTTCAATGGATTCCCTCCCTGGGAAGCCTTGAAAAACCTTCACCAAATCCCTGGTGAAAACAAATCCAAAACCCCTTGGATCTTAAAACAAGGAGAAATTAACCATTCCCCTCCTTCCTCCCACCAACTCCTGGTGAATCAGTTCCAACCCCCCCTGGGATCTACAACAGGGAGAAATTAACCATCCCCCCTCCTTCCTCCCACCAACTCCTGGTGAATCAAGATCCAAAACCCCTTTGGATCTAAAACAAGGAAAAATCAATCAGGTTCTTAAAAAGAAGGTTTTTAATTAAAGAAAAAGGCAAAAATCATCTCTGTAAAATCAGTATGGAAATAACCTTACAGGGTAATCAAACTTAAAGAGCTCAGAGGACTCCCCTCTAGTCTCAGGTTCAAAGTACAGCAAACAAAGATAAACACTCTGGTAAAAGGTACACTTACAAGTTGAGAAAAACAAAGGAAAACTAACACGCCTTGCCTGGCTATTTACTTACAAGTTTGAAATAGGAGAGACTTGCTTAGAAAGATGTGGAGAACCTGGATTGATGTCTGGTCCCTCTCAGTCCCGAGAAAGAACAACGTCCCAAAACAAAGAACACAAACAAAAGCCTTCCCCCCCCAAGATTTGAAAGTATCTTGTCCCCTTATTGGTCCTTTAGGTCAGATGCCAGCCAGGTTACCTGAGCTTCTTAACCCTTTACAGGGAAAAGGATTTTGGAGTCTCTGGCCAGGAGGGATTTATAGTACTGTACACAGGACAGCTATTACCCTTCCCTTTATAGTTATGACAAGCAGTATTCTTATTTCTGAGGGAGCCAGAGAGAGATTTTATAGAATTTCCTCTATCCTTGGATAAAAGAATTTGAATATAATCTCTGGGTCAAAATATTTTGACAGGATCTCTTTTTAAAACCTAATGTGATGTGTCACATCTACAGTAACATTCCCTTTAGCCGACAACCCCTCAGCACTGTACTGCATGATAGAAAGTTCCTTTAATTGGCATCTTACCCTCAAAGTCAGTACCAGCCCCATTAAATTGGATGACAGGATTTTTCAAATCAACTGTCAGTGGAGCAATGAAAGAGCGCACCTTGCAGTAAAACAAAAAAACAAAAACAAAAAGGAAGTGCAGCTTCATTGCAGCCTGTTCTGTCCCTGGTCTAGTGGCTGTGCTGGTACAGAAGGGTGACTTAGTAGTTTTGTGACAAGATAAAGGGTCACAACCAAGTGACTGAGAAAGAAACTTTGAAAACACGGTCCTAGCAATTATAGAACTGTCCTGCAGTACTAGACTGTTAAAGGGGGCGAGAAAGGTTTTCAGTCAGGAACCAGCATCCTCAGAAATACACACTAATACCAGCCACATAAAAGCCATTTCCTGAGGACACTGTACTGACTCGGGGATAGTGCCATTTAATTATCCAGGGTTCTGATTCAAATAGGAAAGATCAGATGTGCTGGTGAGGATCTGGGGAGAAATAGTTTATTCGGGTTTCTAATGATCTGACAAATGAGAGACGTGCTTTGTTCAAAGGGGATCACTGAAAATGAGATCAGTTTCTGCTGGAATAGTGCATGTGATATATTAGCTTGTAAAAAAGAAGCACCCACTGCTGGAGGGTTTTTAAGCTGCCATGCAGCAGGACTGGATTGGAGTCAGAAAGCCTCTCACTCCCTGGTTAGGAAGAGGAAGTAATTCACAACCATCTCTCTTCTAACACGCCTGGGTTTGCAATTGCCTGCTCACAGTTGCCTGTCTCCTCTGAGGTCCCTGACCCCAGACTCAGGTAACGGTAGGCGCTACCGATTAGAGATCACATGCCACGATTTTCACAAGTAACTAGTGATTTGGGGTGCATCCATTTTTGCAAGTCCAACTTTAGACACTTAGAAGGGGCTTGATTTTCAATGAGTGGGTGCTCAGGGCTTTCTGGAACTGGGCCCTTTTGTTAAGAGCTCCATGTAAAGAGCAGCACAGAGGAAGCCAGTAGGGGGATGTCTACACTGCAGCTGGGACCATGCCTCCCCATCTGGGTAGACAGACTCGTGCTAGCTTGGTTCCAGTTAGCATGCTAAAAATAACAGTGTGGACATGGCAGCTAGGGTGGAGACTTGGGCTATTTACTTGAGCCCAGATCCAGGGGGTCAGGAGAACCTGAGAGCCCACAACATTCACACAGCTATTTTTAGTGCACCAGCTTTAGCCCTGCTAGCAGGAGTCTGTCTACCAGGCTGGGAGGCTCACACCCAGCTTCAGTGCAAACGTCGCTTGCCGTGCGTGGCAACTGTCATTGGGCTCACAAACCCCAGAAAGCACGTGTCATATTCCTGAGCACTACCTACTGTCTCCTTATCCACTAACTAACTAATCATTATACATATGCAGAGACCTCTCTTGTATAGACCACTCCTGCAACGTATTGATGGTGTCTTAAGCTATGCACCCCAAACATTGAGGCATCTAAAATCACTAGTCGTTTTAAAACTCTTGGCCTATATAGTCAATACTTCTTGCACCTGAACTCTCTATATCTTTCATGTCACGTATAATAAACTCAATGGCGAGAACCTGTTTCTTCCCTCAATACAGCGAATGCCAATAAACTCCCTTTGACTTCTAGAGGATGTGGATCAGGTCTTCACTTATTTAGGTTGATTTTATTTCCTCTGAAGGGCTTGTC
This sequence comes from Malaclemys terrapin pileata, assembly GCF_027887155.1. Lineage (NCBI taxonomy): Eukaryota > Metazoa > Chordata > Testudines > Emydidae > Malaclemys > Malaclemys terrapin. The sequence goes on from NC_071523.1 coordinate 20,613,308, forward strand.
CTCATTTCTCATCATTGTCTTTATGAGAGATAAAGAAAACACCTCCCCCAGGATCTACCAATGTGGAGTGACAACACTATAACACCCAAAGAGATTTCTTCTTCATCCCATATAGATTAGTGTTTCTTTTTCTCTTACGGGCCTGGGACGGGTCAGATGGGAAAAGCATCAATCTTCTCCATTAACCAGAGGACTTAGAGCCTGCTGCAAATGCTATTGAAGTGACTAGAAATTGGCCTAGCTTGCCAGCTGTTTGGAGTGGGGAGTGTCATCTGTGTTTCTCCAGCACCTAGCCCAATGGGGTTCAGGACTGGGACCCCTAAGCGTTGCCACTGTACAAGTAATAATAATTAATAATGACTTCAATGGGCTTAGGATCAGGCCTATAGCTAGAGCACCTCCAAAGTCTTTTATAATTCCTATTGCATTGACATTTTCATTCCTCCAGCAGAAACAAACCCTCCTTGTTTGTGCACATGTCATTAGCAGAGGCTTTAAACAGGTTCCTTAGATCTTTGGAGAATTGCTCCCTGACCATTACCAATGCTAAACGGATTTAGGAGATTTACTTTTTGTTTTCTCGCTACAGAAAGGTAATAAATAAGTTTGTGGGAAGACCCCTAATTCAATAAACTAACAGACCAAAAGTCTGCTACGTTGTAATTTGGAAATTGTTTTTTTCTCAGTCCGTTTCACAGAATGAAATTGATCTGTCTAATCTCTTATCTGGAGCTATGAAATTGTATTTCCCTCTTAATAGGCCCACAAATGTTATAGATGAATAGTTCAATAGTGAAGAAAGGATGGAAATGGCAGAAATACTAAAAAAGGGACATTAGATTTGTTCAGTTTTGGTCACAGAAACCAATATGCCTCAGTGTCAGGAATTCAATCAGCCATTGGACTCTCCTCCTGTAGGGACCTGCACTACTCCTTTTGGGGGGTATGATTTATTTTTTCCCCCTTGTTTGTGTTGCATTTCCCAACCTGCAAAAATAAATGAAAAGACACCCTTCATAACAATATACAAGATACAAATGACATGTGCGCTATAAATTAAAGACGCTCTGCTGTCTGTAATTAGTTTGCAGTGTAATACAAACAGAAATCAAGATGGGGTAAAAATCCAAACCCCCATGAATGCTAATGGGGGACTAGAGTCCTCCTAACACAGATAGTGATCAACATTTAACAGCTGGTCTGTGTCTCTGCTCTAGGCTGGAAAAAGCCCCAGTGCAAATCCCTCAGTGCTTTGGGGTGTTTGAAACCTGGGTTCAAATTCTGACATATAGGCCCATCTGCAATTTTAACTGACTTGGCCTGATAATAAAGCAGTGTGGCTAACTTTTGTGATATTTAGTGTATTTCTTAAAGCCCAGCTCATGGAAGTTTGTGATTGGGTGAAAATCTCGGCTTTTATTAATAAATAAAACTTCAGCTTTCGTTCATTTCTAGCCTTCCTGGTTGCAGAGAAATGCTTGAAAAAGTGACCTGAATGCAACCCAAAAGCTCAAAAACCCAGAAGGCAAATACAAAGAACCCATATTTATTATTTATTAAAAATTTCATGATTTGGGGGGGCATTACTCGTGATTTTAACTCTTGGGGTCAGCCACGCTGCTAGCGCCAGGAACAAAACGTCTTGTCCCATTCATAAAAAAATTTAATTCTGCATTATCAGGCACCTGTTAACTTTGACATGCACAGTGCCCTCCTGACTTTGCCCTCGTGTGTAGATAGCAGCTGGTTTCGTAGAGTGCCCTTTCTGGCCCAGCCCCCCAGTCCCATCAAATCCTAGTCAAACAGTGCTACTTAGAGAGAGAGAGAGAGGACATTTGTTTACATGATTCCATGGCTTATTTCCTACATTTCTGCCTCATTATAGAGGCACCCAGCTGCCACGATTGTGACTGAGTCCTCTGAAACTTGGCTGCCAGAGCCCGGTCTCATTTCTTGGCTGGTCACTTTTCATTAACGTCTTTTTGCTTTGTGATACCTAAGGACACCGCTCACATTTTCCAGAGATGATCCTGCCAGCAAACGAGCCTCCTGTCACCATAGGTGCTGGAACTAGGGATGCTGGGGGGGTTGTCATGCCCCCTGGCTTGAAGTGGTTTCTATCACATACAGGGTTTGCAGTTTGGTTCAATGGCTTGCAGCTCCCCCACTATACACATGGTTCCGGTGCCCCTGCCGGTCACAGAAAAAGAGATGAGGGACAGGGCTCAAAACCAGGAGGGAGTCAGCCCTCATGGGGAAGAGCAGTTGTCTTGGAAGCCAGGCCATTTAGAGTGGTGCCCTTTAGGGTGGAGCAAGGCCTGTGCCGGTTGTGGATTACACCACAACGTGAGCACGAAACACAAAACCTGCTTTCTGGGCCTGCACATCCAGTGAGTTTTCTTAGTGACACCGAAGTGGGGCCAGTCATGAGTCTTGGCTCTGCTGAGCTAATAATCCACGGGAAGAGGAGTGTCCTCATTGTGGAGGGCTGCAAATGAACCAGAAAGTCAAGGCTATGGGTAGGCCATGAAGGGAAGCTCATAATCCCCATCTTGCCATGGAGCCAAGCATGGGGTGTTGTGAGGGGAGAGGGAAAAGAGGAGACATGGCCAGTGCTTTAATGAGGTACATGGATCTATTGGCCACAGGATCCCGTTAGGAGGGTTTCACTGAAGGGCTGTACTATTACATGCAGATCAGTCACCCTACAACCTGCAGATCAGTGACGCTCTTCCATGCCCGAATGGCTCCATATTCCCTGCTCTGCACTGGTCCCACGAACAGAGCCCACATACTTAGGCTTTGCATGAGCGATGAGAAAGCCTTTCTGGGGCATAACCTATGGGCAAAGTCCAGCTTGCTAACAATAGTCATGAATTCTTTCCACAACTCGAGTCACTGTGTCTGGCGCTGGACCACCTGAAAGGAAGGCCCAGGGCTGTAGGGAGCAGGACTTGGTTACTGGGCCCTGGCACTACATGTGTGGAGAAGAGGCGCATAGCGTGTGGGGCTCCTGCCCTGGCAGTGCTTAATTTATGCCAGGGCTTGCCAAGCCGGGGGGCCCCTCTGGACCTGGCAGTTCAGAGCCCGGCACCTCTGGACCTGGCGGTTCAGAGCCCGGCCGCTCTTGGCCTGGCAGTTCAGAACCCCGGCCCCTCTGGACTTGCTGCATCAGTTATGAAAGTAAAAAAATTGTTTGAGCCCCGGCACCTCTGTCATTGCAAATTAAGCACTGTGCCCTGGAGTGAATGTTTCTGAAGCCACAGAAAAGGTTCCACTTTGTTTCCATTGAGGGATGTACAAAGCTATGGAGAGTGAGGCAATAGCTAATTTAACTGACCTGCTTTAGTCATCATCAGACAATGAAAAAACTCACGGCCCTAACACACTACTGCATTACTTCAGTTTTACCCCGCACTGGAGTTACACCAAAGCACATAAAATCAGAGCAGTGAATAAGGCCTCAGACGATGTAATTTAAACTCTGTACCTATGTGACAAATAACACCCTCAAAGTGAAAGAGTTTTAAAATTCTAATTTGCTTGTCACTGGGACTGCTTCTTGTTCCCTTTCTGCATCTTCCTTAGCTGGAGCAATGAAAACTGACTGTCCCCCAAAGTGAAGCTGACTGGTCTGTTTGTCGTCAATTTTGCTTGCAGGTTTCCCTGCACTAGCTCTGTGCTTAAATGTTTGGGTTGCAAAAATATGAGCTGACAATGTCCCTTTAAAGCTAGATTCCCCATCTAATATCTGACAGATGCTGTCTTGTTTGCCAGCAGCACCAGTATGAGTACAATGTGTTAATGTGTAGTATTTCTAAGGCAGCATGCTTAATATGCTTTTGTTCTCAGAAGAGATTTTTGGGAAGACAAAGGGGTTGCTATCCAATCAAGCAGTTAATTTCAGAATATTAAGATTTATCTCTTGTGCTGGATTTAAGATACAAATTTATCTGAACTTTATCTACAAATAAAGAGCAATAGAGATGTGATACAAAAAAATTTCAGTAGAATAGTGCATGCCGTTGTTTAACTGGCTTTAGCCTGACTTGGAGTGAAAAGAAGTCAAAGTCCCAAATTCTGAGGTCAAAGGGAGTTGTGTGCGCATAACTGGAGCTGAAACTTGGCCCAGTGGGCCCAAAGAGACGATCCCTGATTTTGATCACTCAGATGAGTTGCGTAACTTGCATTTGATAATGTGTGTGGGTTTGCAGTTTCTTTCTGACTCAGCTGGGGAAAGGAAGAGAAAAGTTGGCATTTCCACTGTAAGTACAAAAGTTACTCTCATTAAACAATAGCCGGGTTTATGAAATGTAAATTCTACCTAGAAACTTTTTAGCAATCCGTGTAGATCCCAGAATGCCGGTGAAATATGCTGCTGTCTATCTGAGATCCTGATACAGCTCCCATCACTCATTGCAGCAGGAATCCAAAGACAAGTGGCACGTTCCCATTGGGAACACTGGGCACGCAGCAGAACTGTTTTTTCAAGACGAAGTTACTTGGCAAGATCCAGTCTAGTTGGGGCAATAAATTCTAAATTCACAACTGAAGCACCAAATTATTTAAACACAAAGGATTATGCACTTTATCACCCAAATTCAGATGGATTAAAGAGGTAATTAAATACCCTGTTTAAGCAGTTATTTTTTTTAAAAAAATCAAGATAATCCTTCAAAATTGGAAAACTTGCGGCTTTATTTGCTATTTATTAATAAAGCACTGGCCCGAGACAGTGACAAATACCTGAGATTGCACAGTTGGGATTACTGTGCGGGTATAATATTAGACACTTGCAAAATAAAAGGCATGAATATTTGTTCTGTAGCACTTCCTCTCACATCCTCTCTCTTTCTATCTCTAATTCATGCCTCTCTTTCTTTCACTGGCACTTGATTCAAAGTGCAGTGGCATCAGTATAAAGATTCCCATTGACTTCTGTGGGCTTTAACTAGGCCACTAGTGGACAAGGGGTTTTACAATGGGGCCACCATTAGGTTCATGGGGGGTGGGTATATGACAATACTCATTCCACCATCCTGCTGTGTGAAAGCAGCTCCCTCTCTACCAGAAAATAGAAAGTATGATGTGATATTCCCTTCGATAGGTATTCACCAAAAAGTCTATATGATGAGTGTTTCTATTGCTTTATCTGAAGACTGATGTCTAAACAAAATACAACAGGGAAGGGAATCCCGAAGAGCAGAGACAGTGTAAGTCATCATGAGTTGCTGTAGGCATAAATATTGCTATGGTGACAATTATATCATTAAGTTTTTTATCATTTCATCCCATTCGGACCATCCTTCCTCAAACAGTTCAGTTCAGTTGTTCATATAATGCTGGAAATACTTTACTTCATTTGTTTTAATTTTATTTTGGTAGCTAAGCGTATTTAGGTGGAATTTGTTTTTTATACCCATAATGTGGAAATACATTTACTGGCTGCAGTCACAAAAATTCTAAACAGGTCTCTATTTTCATTCAATGTCAGCAAATCGGGACATTTTCTTAACATCCTGTGAAATTAGGGAATATATCCCTGAAATAACTCTTGTGTCAATTTTCTACTATCAAGCCAGGAGCCTTTCAGTTTGGGAAATTGAAAAGGCTGCGTTTCAGGAATATTTATATTTCAAATGGTTGTTCATCAACCAATTATTGACTCTATTAAGAATGTATTGACTCAACTAGGAAGGCAGGAAGAAAGGAAGATAAATAGATAGTTTTGATTAACTTCAGTTAAAACTTCTCTGTAGTTAGCATGGGAATTTCACAAGTGAATATCCATGGGGCTGAAGAGCTTTCTGACCATGTTAGATTCCTGTGCAGACTTTGGCCCAGTGTATCTGTCTGAGAGGAGTTTGACATGCAGATTCATGAATCCTTAGAATGTCATTAGATTGTGTTTATTTAAGACTATTGGAAAAAATGAGCCCGGATGGCTTGTTCCATCTTTTATATTCTAATCACTCAAACCTTCATTTTTTTCTGTGTGTCCCTGTAAAGATAAAACAATACTGTCTATTTACAGATTATTCTGTATGTAGAGGAGTCACTGCTGTCTCTTATTACTGCTGGATAAACAGTGGTTGCTGCAAAACATGACATTGAGTGATGACAGGGAAACGCTCTGTGTTCTCCTAGAGCTATAAGCGCAGTTTCTTCTACCCAAAGCAGAAGCTGCTGCAATGAAGTGATGGACATTCTGCAGTTAATATTAAAATGTAGCTATGTATCAGGCAGGGGGATGAAATGTGCTACCACAAGCCTGGCCAGCGTAAGCCATAATGCAGTTTCCTGCAGCTTGCTGGGAGCTGAGTATGATTTTTATTTTTATTTTATATGGGAAGGTTGGTTTGGGCAAAATAAAAATGGACTCCGGCCCTGTGAAGTTCTCCTGTCTGTACTCATACAAGGTTATGTCATGGGAGGGCACTGAGCGAAGGTTAACTCCACACACCACTAAGTTGTCTCAGTATCCTCTTCTTGGACTCCTCTTATTTGTGGACTACTACCACAATGTTCTCAGCTCCAAATTCAACCCCTCCACCTCTCCTTGCCCTCATGGGAGGATGCCACAAAGGTCAGTAGGGTCTTGTCGTAAAACGGAACGTGGGATGTTTGTAGTTGTAATGCCATCATAGAGAAAGCCCGACTGAGGTGGGCATGAGGAAAGAAGTGAATGCAAGCAAACTGGAGGTTTTCAGGAGATAGGTGGGACATGTACATGGGGAGTGCCCAGAGACTGTGTTTTACATGTAACCCACAGGATATTGTGTGTCTCTGTCGCTCTCTAGTGCCTGTCCACAAAAGAGGTTAGTGAATCTGCTGGAGCTGCCACCCCTGGGACTCAATCAACAGAGGATCATGCTTTCAGCTCTGTTGGTCAGGGGTTCAGACCTTGCTCTTGCACAAGGGCAGTTGGTTACAAGTCCATTTGGAACATGATCAGACCTCCAGGAGAGCATCATTTGTCACTCACACTGGCTCCCTGTTGCCCATGTATCGTTTACACCAGTGCAAAATACACAAAGTAGCATTTTACATCCAACATGTATGGGGGTGAATGACCACAGAAGACACAGTAATGGAGAATCATAGAATCATAGGGTTAGAAGGTGACCTCTAGTCTAACCCCAAGCCTTAACTGTCTGCTCCTTTTCACCCATACTCTCACAAGAAGTCCTTGCTGGAGTAGGCCAGTGAGGCCAACAGAACTTCTTGCATAGATAGTTTGCAGGAACAGCTAGGCCTTAATTCACTGGGGAACTTTCATGCTCCGGAACAATGTCATTAACTTATTCTCTGTCCCTGCCTGTGAGCGGAAGGGAGACTGTAAACAACATCAGAAAAATATTTTCTGAACGCAATTTCAATACCGAATCTAGGATACCAGGCAATTTTAGAGGAGTTACATGACACAACTCCTCCCTTTTTAATAGGCTTTAGCTGAATCAATTTCCATACTCTCAAAAAACCCGTTTTTGCTACTTCCTATTTTCTAACAGAATTGGAGTTATGGCAAGGGAACAGACGTGGGATTATCTCGGCATATACTTGGAAGATTCTCCAGCTTTGTGCCGTCATTTTGAACCTTCTTTTTAAGTGGTTTGTTTGCTTTAAGCAAAGTAGAACTGTATACCCTTCCAAAAAAAGATAATTTGTTTGTTTCCTTTACTTTCTGCCAAATAATAGTACTTTGCACATGAATAGCATTTTCATCCTAAGATGTCAAAGCAGCTTTCAAACATTCCGAACTAAGCCTGGTAATTTCTCTGTGAGTTGGGAATTATTATCCCCATTTTACAAATGGGGAAACTGAGGCAGAGTAGGGCAGTGGTTTACTCACAATTATACAGTGAGGCAGCAGCTGAGCTGGGAAGATAACCCTGGAGACCTGACTCAGAATTGCCGGTTCAAACTATTGGACACACTGTCTTGCAGAAAAGCTTTGGAGTAACAGCAATTATGCTGAATAAGGCAGGCGAGTAAATGGGATTTCGTTATTTGAAAAACAGCCCTGTCCAAATGTGCATTTACTTTTCTGTATTTCATACAGGAAACACCACGTGTTCCTCTATTTTCTATCATAAGCAAAGAATTTATGTATAATATTTGTTGATTAATGTAATCAATGCATTTCATTTTTTAAAAATTGCCGCATGTATTTTTTATAAAATTTTAAAACTATTCCTCCAATTTACAGGGCAGAACTAATATTTGTGAATATATACAAATTTCATTATTTATAAAAAATTAAATATTCATGAATCATTTCTATTCCATTATTCTAGTTCTAGAACTGCTACATAAATCTGATCTGATCAAATGAATATATTTTGGGAAGATCAGGCCAAATTTATGGATTTTGTGGACTAAACTGGCCCCCAACACACAGGGATGATCTGAATCTGAACTAAACTCTTGAATCACACACTTCATTCTGCCTTCCCCATTCACGGGCAGGCTTGTAAGTCAGTCTGTTCAAATAGGTGTGAAAAGTCTATTGCAATACATCAGAATAGATTTTAGATCCAGTAATAGATCTGTGTTTTTTTAAATATGGGAAACCTGACCTCACATAAAACTCTATCTCAAGCTCTATTTATTACAAAACTCAACAAAGGTTCCTATTTAAACCACTGTATATTACACAAAACCTCCACCTGAGCTCCCTGTTTACACACCCATGTTGATATAAGACTCATTCCACTCCTTCCATGCTCTTTGCAATTTTGAAAGCTTAAATAAACACACCATCGTTATGTGCATTTGCCCAAGAGCCATTCTGATTTTTGATTATAAGGATCAAATGGAATTTATTGTTGAGCTAGTACGTTTCTTAGGAAATGATTTTATAATTTAAGTAGAAGGTAAAAACTTGAAAACCAAGTTTCTAAAGTATTATGCAGTGACTTTTACTGATGTGAGGGCTTCCTTGCTAAATTGAATTTAGCAATGGTGAAAGGTGCTGGATTGAAAGATTTATTGCTTCAGATCTTTTCTCTGGCCATAGAACAGGTACAGCATAAACCCTGCAAGTGAGGGCAAGGAGTTGATATTTTGGGCAACAGGGAGTCAGTTGAGGAATCTGAAGAGGAGAGCAATCATTTTAGCAGCTGGGTTGTAGATAGACTGGAGAGAAGGCATCATCCGGACATCAGGGAGGCCAGAGCAGAAGATGCTGCAGTACACTGTAGTATGATGGACGCAGTATTGCCAACCTCAAACATTAAAAAAACCGCAAGTCAGGCCTAAATATTGTGAGATTTTTTAAAAAAATAATAAATATTGGGGTTATTTTTATTTGTCTTCTGTTTCCTGAACTCAATGGGCACTTATATCAGGGGGTAGCCGTGTTAGTCTGTATCTACAAAAACAACAAGGAGTCTGGTGGCACCTTAAAGACTAACAGATTTATTTGGGCATAAGCTTTCGTGAGTAAAAACCTCACTTCTTCGGATGCATAGAGTGAAAGTTACAGATGCAGGCATTATATACTGACACATGGAGAGCCGAGAGTTACTTCACAAGTGGAGAACCAGTGTTGACAGGGCCAATTCAATCAGGGTGGATGTAGTCCACTCCCAATAATAGATGAGGAGGTGTCAATTCCAGGAGAGGAAAAGCTGCTTCTGTAGTGAGCCAGCCACTCCCAGTCCCTATTCAATGGGCACTTGTGGTTCATGTTTGTAGGGTTTTTTTCTGGAACCACGAGGGCTAGAAACATACTTAAAAAATAAAAAACCTGACGTTTTCACAAAAATCTCTGTCCAGGAGCGGGGGTCTTAAGAAAAAACACAGAATATCATGAGAGTTACAGCAAACTCATGGGAATTGGCAACCCTGTTTGAGCATAGGTTGTTTCTTTGGCCAGGAGGAACCTAATCCAGCTCCGGTGGATTCTGCTGGATGCTAGTGGCTCTGACTCATCTGCAAGATAGGTGTTAATCAGTGGCAATGGGTAATTGTCGCATCCTTCAAGGATAGCTCCTATGCGGCATGTTGTTCAGCGTATAGAAGAGGCCTTTTGCCAGCATCATTCCCAGTCATGAGGTCAAGTCTCTCCAGGACAATAATACGCCGCTGTGCTGTTTGAGCCAAACCTGTCAGAACCATTAGAGGTTCCCTAGTCACTAGCGTTACTGTACATTGAGCTGTGTGCGAGTGAGTGCTCAGGAGCTGTCAGACTGGGCTGGAGTGAAGTGGGCGTGGCTTGCTAACTGGCTTGTGATGCTACATATAGGAACAAAGTGTACAGGGTATGTGTGTAGGGGAGGCATAATCACGAGAGGGTGGGATCTAATGGTGATGCTGTGACTGCAAAGTGCTCTCCGAGGTCAAGGGAGGATTTCAGATGCTGAACACCTACCCAGCATGCACTGCTGGCTGATAACTCTCAGGGTGTTTAGTACAGCTGTGCAGTTGTACTGCTGGAAACCACACAGTTGCGTTTGTCACACAAGTATGCCCCTGTAGTCCTCTGGAGGCCTCAAACTAGGCACATTCATAAATTATTCTCTCTTAAGTATAACCATAAATAATAAAACATGTGGGGGTTTTGTAGTTGAGTTTAGCCTGCTAAAGTATGGGACACGCTACTTAGGCACAGATTTGCAGACAAAACTCTTCATTTGTGAAATTATTTTTTCAGCCTCTTCAAATCTACAAAAGACTCCAAGTGATGGGAAGGGAAAACATGCCTCTTCTAGACCAGGAAGCTGCCATTGTCTTTCACTTTTAAATATGGAGTGATTTCCACATCATCTGTTACAAGAAATTCTCACTCCAGGGCACATGGACAGATTTGTATGCTAGTCAATGGGCTCACTTATAAACAGCATGAGATGGGCACCATGAAACAGATTTAGGGCCAAATGCGGAGCCCAGCACTCCATCTAAACAGCCAGATCAGGCCAGGTGGCCTATACATTTGTTCGGTGAGGAAGAGAGTGATCTTTCTTCAAAAGACTAGGGAGCCTCCATAGACTGGAGTAGCATCTGCAGGGCCTTATCTGTCCTCCCACAAGAGAGAGTCAATGGAGTCAGTGGAGCAACCATCTTTCCTCAGTGGCTCCTACCCCACCAATCTCTGGCTGGCTAGCTTCTATGGCCTCCAGTATTGTAATACCTGAGCCTTTTCCTGCCCCTGAGGTACCACCCCCAGTTTCACAGCCAGAGAGACTTCAGCAATCACAGAGAAGGGGGCTAGATGGTTTTCAGTGTGTTTCAATATCAGCTCAGCTGCAGCAGTTGTGAAAAGTCAACTCAGGCTTTGTTCATGGTATGGCATCTGGTGTCCCCTGAGTTGGATTCAGCCTGCTTCCCAGCTCTAAGCGCACTACTGACTAAGGCAATCTCACAGAGTCATAGCTCTCATGGATCTGAAGTCCAGAAGGGACTGTTGTTACATCTAGTCTGACCTACTACATAGCATAGGGCAGATTTCATCCAGAGATTCCTGCATCAAGCCCACAACTTCTGCTTGAGCTAGAGCATAGCTTTTAGAAAGACATCCCCACTCACCTGGGAGCATGTAGCTGGAATATCTCCTTGGCATGATACCTTTCTATTAAAAGCAATTTATTATTTAAGAAAGAAAGAAAGAAAGAGAATGTTTATTGGCCTGAGTTATTGCCCTGAGCCTCTGAACAACGGGACCTAGGTGACATGTCTCACCCAGAAGAATTCTTCTCTACATGTCCCGTATCCTGGAACGCATTCCAAAAAGCAATTGGTCAGGCCACCACTCTCGCTTCCTTCCTAAATTCTCACTACTTCAGTGATTCTGACAAGAAAGTAAACTTGGGGGGGGAGGGGAAAGAGAGATCCTTTTTCACAAAGAAATAGTTCCTGAATTAAATGAATCACCATGCTCAGATACTACACTGATGGCAGCCATAGAAGTACCTAGAGAGCTAGCCACAGCTTATTTGTATAATTTTTTCCAACCCAATACATCTCATTCCCTTTCTTTTCTGTTTTCACCAACGTTATTTGTTTTAGCTATTTGCACTGTAAGCTCTCCGGGGCAGAGACTATGCCTAAGTATCTGTGCTGTGTCTAGCATGCCACAGGATGCAGTACAAGTATGAAATAGGATAACAATTTAAATTATATTCTGACCTTTCACTTTTCTTCACACTACAGGAAATTTACGGCAATTTAGACCTGGTCTACACTTAAAATTTAGCTCAACATACCGAAGTCACTGGGGTGAGAAAAATCCATACCACTGGGTGCCATAGCTCTGCCAGCTGAAGCCCTGGTGTAGAGGTAGCTAGGTCAATGGAAGCATTCCTCATTTGACTATTGCTGCTTTGGACAGTGGATTACCTACAGTGATAGAAAATCCCTTCTGTTGCTGTAGGAAGCACCTAAAGTATTGTGCTCCAGCAGCATAGCTACAGTTCTGTGGAGCTCAGAGTATAGACAAGCCCTTACTTATTATTGTCATTTGTTCAGAATCCAGAAATATAGTAAATTCTTTATAGAAAAAAAGTGCTATAATACTGTATTCTGGATGACAAGTTCTTGTTGGACTTAACCTCATTTTCGACATCAGCTCTACCAGAAATTGCTCAACACAAATGCTGAAAACCTCAATGAAAAAAACCAACGAGCGTAAATATTGGCTGTTCTGTATCTTAGGACTTAATATCGGCTTTCACCAAATTTCCAGCATGAGAAGTTTCTAAAACGTTCTCCCAGGATGTATGCCTGAGCTCTTCTTGTCAAGAAATTAGGACACATTCCAAGGGCAATTTTATACTAGAGTTGAGAAGCTTTCAGGAGTGAATCTGCAAGTTGCATTATGAGTTCATTATCTCATGAAAGGTCATTCCTAAATTATGCAGATTTTCAGAATTTGTTTTTTCTGTGATGACGGGTTTATTGTTTTGGTCAGGGAAATTCATGATGCAAATTTACTCTGAAGCTTTTAGAGCAAGTTATTTTCCATATGATGACTCTCAAAGTAGATTGCTACTGTGAATCTGCCATGTTTGAGAATCATTGAATTTCCTGCCTACCTGGCAGTTTAAGATGCTAGTAGGTTTATAGCATGTATCAAAATGAAGAACTGGTCCCAAATGAAGATTACTTTTCGAAGTTTCTGTCTCAGTAACACATGGCATTCAGATCACAGGACATTCATCCCAAACTTTAGCCTTCTGTTTTTGCTTGAAGCTGACAATTTTAGGTGTGGTTGTTTTGATTTTAAATACTATTTCTTGTCATCATCTACATGCTCTGATCTGTCTTTCTAATATGCCGAGAAACATTGGAACGATTTACCAGTGGATGTGGTGGATTCTTCACCATTTACAAATCTTTAAATCAAGATTCAGTGGCTTTCTAAAAAATGTGCCCTAGCTCAATCACAACACATGGGCTTGGTGCAGAAATTACAGGGTGCCATTTTCTGGCCTGTGTTAGACAGGAAGTCAGTCTGCGTGATTGTAATATGGTCCCTTTTATCCTTACAGTTATGAGTCTGCGAATCCCCCTGTTCCCCACCCTACACACTTTAGAATTTGCTCCCAAAAGAAGTTGCATCTAACCTAATATAAAACAATATCAATTTATAGCATCTTTCATTCAAGCACTATAACCTAGTGCTTTATAGAATTAAGCAATGGCCAGATAGACAGTAAGCGGTATAAACTGCAAAAAGCAGTGGTGTCAAGAGATTGTATGGTTGATAAATCAAAAGGCCAGATTAAGGCCAAATATCACAGGGCAGAGAAATGAAGGATTGTAGGTAGGAGAGAAAACACTGGCTTCCCGATGAGATTTGAAAAGAGCTGGAGAATCAGTGAGTCGGAGTGTAAAATAAAGGCTATTCCAGATGGTGACCACACAGCAGAGAAGGCTTGCAGATAATAGAGATGAGGCTGTGTGAATGGATAGAAAGAAAGAAGGAACAGGAGTAAAAAACAAGAAGTTTAAGTTAAAAACTCAGCTGCAGATAAAAGTCGGTTGTGGTTTGGGAAATACCCACCCAGATCAATTTGGCCAGTTTGTAGGCAGGCGTTTATGCTTGAAACTGATGACAAAGTGTTAAATCTGGGAAATGAATTAGCTGCACTAGCTGAAATTGGTTTGACCCTGAGTTTAGTTTGAACCTGTTTCTACAAGACAAGGAAGATGAGCTTGTCATGCAAAAAAATAAGGCATGTACTGTGGGGAATGTTCTTATATCAAACAAGGCAATTTGCACTTTTTCCACAAAAACCTAATGGGCCTTGTTATAAACCCTTATCAGTTCTGAATAACAGAATGTTTTGCGGAAAGTGGAAAGGAGAAAAGAGCTAGTATGGAGATGAGAGGGCAGGAGTCTTTTGGAAAGAGACAAGAAGAGTGTCCTAGGAACAGGAGACACAGAGACATCATCAACCTCAGCCTAGATCAATCCACACAAGCGGTCCATTTCCTAGACACTACTGTGCTAATAAGCGATGGTCACATAAATACCACCCTCTACCGGAAAGCTACTGACCACTACACCTACCTACATGCCTCCAGCTTCCATCCAGGACACACCACACGATCCATTGTCTACAGCCAAGCTCTAAGATACAACTGCATTTGTTCCAATCCCTCAGACAGAGACAAACACCTACAAGATTTCTATCAAGCATTCTTAAAACTACAATACCCACCTGCTGAAGTGAAAAAACAGATTGACAGAGCCAGAAGAGTACCCAGAAGTCACCTACTACAGGACAGGCCCAACAAAGAAAATAACAGAACACCACTAGCCATCACCTTCAGCCCCCAACTAAAACCTCTCCAGCGCATCATCAAAGATCTACAACCTATCCTGAAAGATGATCCCTCACTCTCACAGATCTTGGGAGACAGACCTGTCCTCGCTTACAGACACCCCCCCAATCTGAAGCAAATACTCACCAGCAACCACACACCATACAACAAAAACACTAACCCAGGAACCTATCCTTGCAACAAACTCTGTGTCAACTCTGTCCACATATCTATTCAAGTGACACCATCATAGGACCTAATCACATCAGTCACACCATCAGGGGCTAGTTCACCTGCACATCTACCAATGTGATATATGCCATCATGTGCCAGCAATGCCCCTCTGCCATGTACATTGGCCAAACCGGACAATCTCTACGCAAAAGAATAAACGGACACAAATCTGACATCAGGAATCATAACATTCAAAAACCAGTAGGAGAACACTTCAACCTCTCTAATCACTCAGTGACAGACGTTAAGGTGGCAATTTTGCAACAGAAAAGCTTCAAAAACAAACTCCAACGAGAAGCTGCTGAACTTGAATATGCATACTAGATACCATTAACTTAGGGTTGAACAGAGACTGGGAATGGCTCAGTCATTACACTAATTGAATCTATTTCCCCATATTAAAGTATCCTCACACCTTCGTGTCAACTGTCTGAAATGGGGCCATCTTGATTATCACTTCAAAGGTTTTTCTCCCCTGCTGATAATAGCTTCTCTTAATTAATTAGCCCCTTACAGTTGGTATGGGTACTTCCACCTTTTCATGTTCTCTGTATGTATAAATATCTTCTCACTGTATGTTCCCTTCTATGCATCCGAAGAAGTGGACCGTAGCCCACGAAAGCTTATGCTCAAATAAATTTGTTAGTCTCTAAGGT
This sequence comes from Malaclemys terrapin pileata, assembly GCF_027887155.1. Lineage (NCBI taxonomy): Eukaryota > Metazoa > Chordata > Testudines > Emydidae > Malaclemys > Malaclemys terrapin. The sequence continues at coordinate 20,628,967 of NC_071523.1, forward strand.
GCCACAAGTACTCCTGTTCTTTTTGCTGATACAGACTAACACGGCTGCTACTCTGAAACCAGAGAGAGAGAGAGAGAAACAGATAGAAAACAGAATGTGAGAGAGCGTGTCAGGTTGCCAATAATAAGTGCAAGTACAGCAGCAGGACTAGGCAGAATACACCTCAAAAAGGAAGGTACAAAGTCTAAACTGGGAGTTAAAAGTCCCTCCTGACCTTGTTGAGCAGAAGCTGAGCAATGACCAGTCAGTACTGTGGTGAAAGGCAGAATTATCCATAGATCAGAAAAAGCCATCGTCATCTTAACGGGGCTATTTAGGACACCTGAAAGTGTCCACTAGCTCTTGCAAAGTCAAAGACTGAATCCAGAGCAGGAAGCCATGTGCCTAGTATCTGAGACCAGCCTGTAAGAGAAGAATCGAATCAAGATCTTTGGGGCTGGAACCATCTTTTGTTCTGTGTTTGGACAGTGCCTAGTATCATAGGGTCTTGGTCGGTGGCCAGGGCTCCTAGGTGCAATCACAATATAAATAATAACAATAAAATGTAAGAGGAGATTTTCAGTCAACATCCCCAGCCACCCCACTTTGTGCCTGGGATCAGACTTGTACAGACTGAGACCTAGTCTGGGCAGACACACACTTGTAAACTATTAAAAGCCTAACAGCTGAAGAAATATCCACCATAAAGTTCAACTAACAATCCTTGCAAAAAAACATAAATTCCAAAATTATAATCTGAAAAGCCTTCCAGCCTCCAGGCGACAAGATAAGAGGACTGCTAAAATAACTGTTAAGTAACTTTTACATTTTGACACCTCACTTGAGTAATGTAATAAGAAACATTTGCCTAAACTGAGCCTTTCATCTCTGCAACTGACAAGGGCTGCTGCTAAATAAATGAAATGTGAATGCATCGTAACGTGCTTCTCTGTTGGTTTTGAAGTTCAGTGGATGATCTACAGACTGAAGTGTGTTGGAACATGACCTGATTTTTTTTTTAATTTCTGTCTTTTAATGGGTAATAAAAAAGTGTAATTTTATTTTCTATATGGGTGAAGTCCTGAGACCTCCATCCTGGGCAATATGGAACACTAGTTATTTTGGTCTTTTTCTGTAGGAAAAGTCATTATGCTGGCAGTACTTTTCAAAGTTAAGACTTTCTTTAACTTGGGTTCTAAGTAACTAATAGCCCCTCTCAGTCCTTGTAGCTCTTCACATACTAGCAACATAAATATGTCATAATTTAAAAGAAAACTGTATGTACAGTTGCAAACTAATAATAATGGAGTCAGGGTGATCTGCTCAATCAGACTCATGTACGCTTGCCTGTTTGCAAATGCTGCGAGTGATGGGGGACTTCCAGATTTCCGGAGGTTCCAGTTGGTTTGGCTAATCACCCAAAAGGGTTATACCTGGGAGCAAAGGTACTTTCAGAACAAAAACTGGAGGACTTATTTCTATAGGCTATTCTCTGCTGAATAATTTCTACAGAAAATCCACATGTATAATGGATCCTGTCCTTTTTATTTCTTCCTGTTGGTCCCTGCAGTGCTTCACTGTGCAGCTCTCTGTGATGCTGGTTGTTCTTTAGCCAAGACATTTGTTTACCCTTTCTTCATATCAGATAGAATGAGAAAGGATAAAACCACAACTAGTGAGTAGGGATTCGCAGGTATCTCTCTTCTTCAAACAGGAAACCAGGAACAATTGAATATCCCATAGCTGCACATGCTTTGTGAACACCATTCACAAGAATGTGAAGTTGCATCCATCTGCAGCTCCAGCTTCACCACAACAAAGCAATTCATATACAACGGCTTTATTTCTGTCACCTAGATCCTTCTCTTTAGAACTGGCTACAGAAAATACACCATACTTCACCTTCCATGTCACCAGTATATGTTATTGAGACCATGGTGTAACTCACATTCGTGCTTTTATTTCGAATCCCTCCTTCTTGCAGTCAGATTAATACACAGGCTGGGCAGATAAAGGAGAAGGAAGTTGTTAATTGTATTGCCAGATAGAGACGGGCAAACATTTTACAGACAAAACAAACCTCATCCCGAGGTTTTAAGCAGACAGGAGCTCTAGGTTTCATTCTGATACATATTAAACTGTGGGTGTTTCATTGTCACAAAGCTGCCTGAAAAGTTGTATGGAAATAATTATTTCTTAAGAGGCTATTAGCATAATCTGAAAGACACAGATCTGAAAGTCTGGATCACAGGTAATTAAGGTTACGACATTAAACCCAGAATGTGAGGAGCTGAAAAGTAAAAAAAAAAAAAAAAAATGAATTTAAAAAGGGGTAAACAGTCAGGTGACAAAGTTTTCAGGTGATACAAAATTACTCACGATAGTTAAGTCGAAAGCTGACTGCAAGGAGTTACAAAGGGAGATCACAAAACTGGGTGATTGGGCAAGAAAATGATAAATGAAATTCAATGTTGATAAATGCAAAGTAAAATACATTGGAAAACATAATCCCAACTCTACATACAAAATGATGGGGTCTAAATTTGCTGTTACCACTTGTGGTGTTTAGATGCTGCTTGTATTAGAACTGGGAGCACTGGTTGTTGGGAGTCTGAAAGGACAGGAAACAGGAAGGAGGGGGGAGGAGTTGAGGAGGCAGAGTGAGAGTTACAGAGGGTGCAGCAGCAGCTGGGTAAAGAGGTTTCCACTTTAAAAATAAAGTCCTGTTGAAGTTTGTTAGTACCTTGCCTGGTTAATACAACATTTTGGTGATGAGGATGGATCTTCTGCCTCTGAACCCACCTGCACCCTTTCTGCTAAACCCAGGTGAGCCGCCAATTGCTTTTACTGCCTGGATCCATATGTTTCAGACTTATCCTCTCGCAATCAGTGCTACGGAGATTTCTGAAGTAAGAAAGCGTGCTCTGCTAATCCACTGCCTTGGAGCAGAAGGGCAGTGTATATTTTACACTTTTCCCCTTGCAGATGATAAATATGAGACTGCACTCACTGCATTAAAGAACTTTTTTGTGCCAAAAGTGAATGTAGTAGCTAATCGCTACAGGTTTTGCCAGCGTGAGCAGAAACCAGGGGAGACTATAATGCAGTATATTGCTTCCCTGAGGAGTCTGATTGTAACTTGTGACTTTGGGAATATGGCAGATGAGATGATTAGAGACCAGCTCATTGAGAAAACAACCATGCTTCATTTAAGAGAACGTTTACTTCTAGAACCACAACTTACACTAGAAAAAGCAATAACCATTGCTACTCAGATTGAGTCAGCTACAGCTGAAGCCAAAATAATGAGCAGGGATACAGGAGGCACAGTCCAGGCTGTGACTCCTTTGCAGAAAAGTTCACTATCGCTGCAGACAAACAATTGCAGGAAGAAAACTAATGAAAAGCCACTGAATCAGCAAATTCAAAATACAGTACAAGCATGCTTTCGCTGTGGATCCCCGCAACGTCTTGCATGCTACACAGGATGTCCAGCAAAAGTAGCTCAGTGCAATCATTGCAAAAAGATTGGGCATTTTGCTAAAGTATGTCGCAGTAGCCAGTCAATCAACAGGTGCATGCAGTTACAATACCAGATGTTACTGTGCGGAGCGTGGACAAAACCACTACTGCACATATTCCAGAACAGATAAAGTGCACTGTAAACATTTCCGCTGTACCCTCAGGCAAATCACACTCTATTCAGCTAATGTTGGACACTGGCTCAGTAGTATCTATACTACCTGATTCCATCTATTCACATTACTTTAAAGATGTGCCTCTTACTGAACCCAAACTTCAGTTGGTATGCTATTTGAAAAACCATATTCCAGTACATGGCTGCCTGCCAGCAATAGTTACCTTTGGTGATTGTGGTGTAACTGCAGAGTTCTACATTGTCCACAAAGGCATTCCTATCCTTGGCAGAGATTTATTGGCTGCTTTAAATCTCAGGGTAGTTAATGGACGAATTGATCTTCCTCAGCAAAGCACTCTTGCAGTACACACACCAGTTTCAGCTGGGACCCAACACCAGGTTGAGGAGAAACTCAGCTGTGCTTATGGGTTTCTGCATAAAGTTAAAATGTGGAATAATGTGATGCCTGTACGACAGAAATTACGGTGCTTACCATTTTCAGTCAGGGAAGCTGTTTCAGAGGAACTTAGAAAAC